>NC_090298.1:93645303-93948333 GCF_039906515.1 Pseudorca crassidens
ATTGTGGGACAGTGATTAGGAAATATATGAGGGAAACTAACAGAAGATAAGGCTTATTTTAGTAGGTTTGTTTGTAAAGGTCATTTTGCCATTGACTTCCAGGCTCTGCTGATAAGAATGTGCTTTTCTCCGTGGTATAGGGAGGGCACCTTTCTCATAGGAAACTTTATAACCTGCTTTGAGGTGGGATTGGGGAGAGCAGAGAGTTCTTCCTGCATCTGCTCTTTCTCAAGTGCTTTCAGCTCAGAATGATCAATATGCCAAAGGGGTGTAGTTTAAGGTGGCATGTTCTGAATTTCTTCAGTTCCAAATTCCATCATGGGGCAGTCATGGTTCATCCCTCCAGTGTGAACACAGCAGAGGTGCTGCCAAAGGGCCACACCCTCCTCCCCCACCCCCATGGCAGTAAAAGGATCAGGTCCAGATCCTCAAAGAGTGATCTTTTTCTCAGTTAGGTTTGATGCTAGGACAGCTGTAAGCTTCCTACTGGGCACATAATGCTAATTTGCATATCGTAGAAAATATAAGTGTTTTGTAAACTCAGGTGACTCAGGAGACTGTGAGCCAGTGGGGAGATGTGCCCACAGAGTTGGTACAATGATACCTACTTCGCGGGGTGTTGAAATGGTAAAATGATGGTTTTTTTATAAGTCATTCCAAAAATATCTGACTTCTGGGCCTGCCATAGACCTGCAAAATCAGAAGCTCGTGGTGAAGTCCCCACAGACTCTATTTTTAACAGGGGATGGGTGAGACTTTGGTATGTTTGGCTCAGAGTGGGTTGCTTGGCCAGCACTCAGGGACTACTAGAATTTCTTAAGGTACCTGGCACCCTACCTGGCATATAAATGGTAGCTATTGATGCTACTGTTATTCTTATCATTATTCAGTTCAGTAAAGAAAAACAATATTCCAACCCTAAGAATTAGCCAAAAATAGAATGGGTTGCCATTGAAGGTGCTACTATCACTGTCATGGAAACTGAGATATGAATGGGTCTATAGCTTGGTGGTTAAGAGCATAATCTCTGGAGCCAGAGTGCATAGGTTTGAATGCTAACTTTTCCACTTATTAGTTCCTTAACCTTGGACAGGTGACAGTGATTCAGTTCCCTCATCTGTAAGTCAGAGATAGTAAATAGTATCTATGTTCATCATATAGTTGTAAGAATGACCATGTATCAAATTTAAAAATTAAAAAAGCATGTTTAAACAATATTTTACTATCTCTGAAATTAGAGTACACTATATAATCAATGGCGTGTCATAATATAACCCATGGCATTATTCTTTCTTTCTTGGTGGCACACAACATGATTCTTCTTACAATTAACAGTAGCTTAGATTTAATCAAATATGGTAAATTATCTCCTCCATGGAAATTGCTAACAACAGTGTTGACACATAACGAGCACTCAAAAGGGTAGTTACTATTGATTTAATTGAGATTTTTCAGGAGAGGATTACGTTTCTAGTGGGTACCTGGATTTGGTAATATTTACCTCTTCCAAGCTTAATTGGAAGCCCTGGTGTGCTTCTCTCAGTATAATTATTTTCAGAATTCAGTATTAATTGTCTTTATGTTTTCCACTTGAGACTCTGGACTTTCCCTTTCCTTTTGCTTTCCATCTTGATTTAGAGCAGGTCTCTAGTCTCTTCACCAGTTGGATTACTGCTGTGGAAGGTTCACCATGCTTTCTTCATTATTTGGGTTGGGTTGTAGTTGTTTTACTTGAGGGTCTTAGTGTTAGACCTTATTGTATAATACCACTCTTTGTTTCGTCCATATTCTTACATGGACAGGAAAGGGAAATGAACATAACAGGCTCAAAGTAAGTCAGATACACATGGTTTCAGCTTGAGAATGGGTGTTATCCTAATAATGATATTAAGAAAACTCCTCCCCATCCTCAGTAGAATGCTGACCAAAAGTAGTTCCACCACGAAATGGTACCTATAGTACCTCTTTTTTTTTTTTTTTTTTTTTTTTGCGGTACGCGGGCCTCTCACTGTTGTGGCCTCTCCCGTTGCAGAGCACAGGCTCCGGAAGCGCAGGCTCAGAGGCCATGGCTCACGGGCCCAGCCGCTCCGCGGCATGTGGGATCTTCCCGGACCGGGGCACGAACCCGTGTCCCCTGCATCGGCAGGCAGACTCTCAACCACTGCGCCACCAGGGAAGCCCTATAGTACCTCTTTTAATTTATCTCACTTAGAACTGGCAAGGCTAATGCAAGGTTTAGTAATTTTTGCAATATTACATTTAATATAAATGGATACTTGACCAACTTCCAAAAGAATATGTGAGGTAGATGATGATAAAAGGTAAGGCACTTATGGATCAAGGAGCTCAGAGTCTATCCGAAGGAAGCAGAGGGAATAGATGTTTCTAGGCACTTTTGTGAAAAATTGTGTTGCTTATGCAATCCGTTAGGCTTTATTTCCTGGCAGCTAAAGCACAAAAGTAAGTGTACATAATTTTGTAGTCTCTGTTACCAAACAGAGAATGTTACTGAATTTATTTACAGAAAAGAAAACATCATCCTGGAAATTAAAGTCAAGCAAGTATTTATCAGGTTGATTTCTGATCATGGAGGGATATACTGTACATTACCTAAAGAAACTATTTCCGATAATTTTACTGGCTCTATGAAAATAAATATATTATTAACAAATACATTTAAGTTGCTCCCATTAACCTATAAGTTACAGAAGGCACTCTGAAAAGAGTCACAGCATGTAGTGACCATTTAAATGAATCATTCAAACTGGAATACTTTTGGGAGTAAAAGGGGCGCTGTTGATAATTATTCCAGGAAAGCAGATGAAAACCAGGACTGTCCTGGCAAAAACTGAAATGTGTGGTCACCCCAGTAGAGGGTTTCCATGCCATCTCTTTAAGATCTAAGTTGGTAGGAAAATTTTAAGAGTACAAGGCAACAGAGACAAAGTTGTTGCATGAAAAAAAGCATGAGGAAAGTGTAGACAATCAGAATAGCAGGACATTATGTGAGTCCTGCTGATGATTCTTAGTTAATGAAACCTAGACATTTATTTTAAGTCTGAAGCTTGAAGAGCTATGGACAACGTTTGTGGAGGACACAGACATGGTACCCTGAAAATTCTTTGCAGATTCCCAAAAGAAATTTTTCACTGACAATATTATAATAGATTCAGATTTACAGAAATCAATCGAGCTATTAAAATAGGCATAAGTTGGAGTTAGGCTGAATGAATAAAAACCTAAACAGTTAAGGATTTTTAAAACATTTCCTAGCTTCCAAAAAAAATGAATGGGAGGCATTTTATTTTGTTTTTCAGCAAGAGGTATGCAAAGCTGATTCTCTGCAAAAATGTAATGGATCTGACTTCAAAGAGAAGAACTGCAGGTAAGATTGCAAATGCTGGAATTTAGTACCCCACTTTTCATGACATAGGTATGGCTTAGTGTCTTGGCGACTTAGAATACATGTAAGGTTCGCCTTACGTGAGCTTTTCTGATAACTCAAATAGAGTTGCCTGGATTCCCTGGTTCCTTGTGCTTTTCATTGTGCTGTATAAAGTTAAAGATGTACATTTCTAGTAAGATCCTGGTAAGAGTCTAGGAAAATTGGGAGCAATCTTTTAGTGACAGTGTGAATCTGTATCTTCATTTTCTTTAGTTTTGTAAAGAGAATAGAAATACCAAGTCTAGTGTGAGCATTTTGGGTGAAGCTTTAGTCAAAGGGATATTATATTATAAACAAGCTCCACTGTTGTTTTAACGGATGCCTTTCCCCAAAGGCAGCATAGTTCTCTGTTATCTTAGCAGGTTTGGATTTAGGACTGGGGAACTTGCTAGAGCTGCTTCATCACCACTGGCGTATTGTTGGGTTTCTCCGCCCACACAGAGCCTCTGGAGAATTGGAAGAGTCTCTTTTCTTGAGGAGCAGAGAGAGAGCTGGCTTAGTGTTGCACTCATTTTCAAAGGTTCTCTGAGACCAGAGGTTTAGAAATGAAAGCCTGCTATATCTGCTTTGATGTGTAAGAACAAAATTAGAGACATTTCCAGTACTTGGATGAAAATGTCAGCTGATAATATGAAAAGGTAGAGTGCACAGGGCATATCTTGGTAAGTCTGATAAAAATGGCATCCAGGAGATGGCTGGTAATTGGATCCTATAAATGTTATAATGAAGTCTGTGCCCCCTGAAGGAATGCAGGCAAAAGTCTGTGAAATGCACAAGCAGGATTTAGAGTGAGCCAGGCCATGGTCTATTTTGGGCCACACTTTGGGCCACACTTAGAGCCACGTGGGTGTGACCGAGTTGCTGCTACTGCCTGAGTTTCAGCCTGGTACTAATTGAAAGGTGCTGAATACTTCTCTCCAGCTCTCCGGAGACCATTCCTTGCCCATCCACAGGGCAGAATAGATTATGATTCCCTGACCACAAAAACTAAGCAGGTTAACTCTGGCTTTAAGGTTTTAAGGACGTATCCAGCCAGATGCTGCCTAAGATGCTGATGTGGTTTGATCGGCAAGCCACATTAGCACCGATATTTAAAAATAGAGTGATTTAAAACAAAAATATATAGACTTCTAAATTATCTGAATAATTGAAAGCTCCTGTAATACCAGTTCCACATTGCATCCTGGTAATGATCAACTAGACTCCTTGTAGAAGTGGGGCAAGTACTCTCTGGATGCCTTTTTTCAACACAGCTGTTGTGCTAGTTGCCTTTACAACCTGCCTTCTTCTCCCATTTTTTGTTGCCTGCTTAGCCTTTTTAAACGTTTTATTTTGTAACCCTGATCAAGACTAATGGGAAGTCACCATGGCTTAATGGAAGGCTCAAAGGCTCACAAACACAGAGAGATCTCAATTTGAATCTTTCTATAACATTTATTAGGTGGATAATTTTGAACAAATAACTTCTGAGTCTCAGTTTATATATTTGCAAAATGGGAGTATTAATGCCTACCGTGAAAGGTTTTTTTGTGGAGCCAAGAAAATATACATAAAAAAAATTTTTTAAGATAATTAAAATGTATAGATATAGTGTAGTGCCTGGCACAAAGCAATAGCAAATAAAAACTAGTTGTTATTATTTGTTTCTTTCTACACTGTTGTTTAATAAAACAAATCCATTAAGTCTTTGATAATGTTCAAAACACTCAAAAATAAAATAGCTGTGCAGTAGATATGGTAACATGTGCATTCTACCTGTTGCTGTTATATTTTGCATCTTCTCACAAAAACTACATTGTGCTTATTGGTTATTTTAGGGTTTTTTCTCAGAAAATATAGATTCCTTTACTTTTTCTTGACTCAGCATTTTTTTTTTATATTTAACAGGAGAAGTAGAATAATATAATAATATAGTTTATTTGTGGATTATATGATTTTTCTGTTTCTTATAATACTTAAAAATATTTGTCTTTAACATGTATTTCTTTATACTCTGAGTTGGGCTGTAAAACAAATGCAACAAAAGTCAAGACAAGAAAAAAAAGAGTAATATAATAGAATGGAGGGAAATCACTATGAAGGGACCCCCTCAGATGAGATGGAAGGTTGAAGTGACAGAGACTTTCCTTCTGCATTTTCTCACAACTGAGGCAATAAGGGAACTTCATCGGGAGAGGGAATAGCTACCATGTTGCAGATACTAGGATAGGTGGCTCTGTATTTGTGTGGATAGATTCCTTCTTGTTTTCTTATACAACCATCAGTTATTATACACGAAGGAGCCCACAATGGAGGAGAAAAGGGCAATGAGGGCTTTAGTTTGATCCCATATGAGGAATTATTTTCTCCTTAACTAACAGAGTAAAACAACTGAACAATAAGAATTCGTAGTTTGTGGAAGTAAGCATCCCAGGAAATGCCTCCTAAATTATTATTCTCTGTTTTTATTAGGCTTGATTGCCAGATCAAGTTCATCCTGAAATAGGTTGGTGTGTTTTCATTGTGGGGGGTGTGTGTGTGTGTGTGTGAGAGAGAGAGAGAGAGAGAGAGAGAGAGAGAGAGAAAGGGAGAGATTGATGGATGGATGGGGTGGGGAGAGAAAGAGAAATGGTGAGATGACAAGATGATGTGATGATGTATGTGGATGGCCATGTAAGAGGAGGCTAGTATTGAAGAGAGAAGTGAGCAGCCAGGGCTGTCAGTCTTGCTGATGCCCCCTGACCCATCCCACCACTTCAACAAGCAACTTTGCTGTCACATGCATCTCTTTTATAAGCAGAGCCTTTCCCCTGGCTTGTTAAAAATGACTTTCATCCCAAAGAGCCCTGCTTCTCTTTGGAAGGTAGTATTTTCTGTACACCTCCAGTAGTCAATAGGATCCTTTCAATATTTGCTCAAAGAGGAAACTAGAGGTTTTACACTTTTTGTTTTTTTCCTTAGCCAAACTTCAATGACTGCCTTCCATTCCATCTGGGATGCTGGGGCAATAGACCTAGATATTTTTGGTAGTGCCTTTAACCCCTAAAAAATAAGGAGTGTCTGGAATTAATAATTAGAAGGGAGATGAGGCTGCCTTATGGAATGTGTATTCATTGGGAGGAGCAAAGCACCTGGTAAAGTTCCCAGTGAGACTGGAACTAGCTTCCTATCTGAGCAGAGCAGAAGCAGAGAAAAGAGGTATCATGGGTAAATCGGAGAACTGTTATCTGGATTGCTCACATGAAACTTACAGATATAAACACTGATGATGCAGTCTTTTTCAGTTGTGGGAAAGATTTTATAAATGATACTTTAAGAGGAAGAAGAGATCTCTATTTTCACTCTCGTCTCTTATCATTATAACAATTTCATCTCTATCCTATTTGTACCGTGGGCTTTTACAGCTTATGAATCTTTTATAATTATTTTTCAGAAAGAGTTTCATGCTTTTATTAGATAGTTGGATGCTTATTACATCTTTAGTGAGTCCTTATTATGCAATTAATCTGTGAGTCTTGGCACTCTGCTTTAAGGATCTTATTATTTAATAAACAAATGCATAGACATGTATGTCATCAACATTGTCATTGAGGAAGGCTCAGCAAGAGAAACTTGACAGCACACAGAGATTTTACTTAATTATAAAGTTTTTTTTAACATCTTTATTGGAGTAGAATTGCTTTGCATTGTTGTGTTAGTTGCTGCTGTATAACAAAGTGAATCAGTTATACGTATGCATAGATCCCCATATCCCCTTCCTCTTGTGTCTCCCTCCCACCCGCCCTATCCCACCCCTCTAGGTGGTCACAAAGCACCGAGCTGATCTCCCTGTGCTATGCAGCTGCTTCCCACTAGCTAGCTATTTTACATTTGGTAGTGTATATATATCAATGCCACTCTCTTATGCCATCCCGGTTTGCCTTTCCCCCTCCCCACGTCCTCAAGTCCATCATTCTCTACGTCTGTGTCTTTATTCCCGTCTTGCCCCTAGGTTCTTCAGAACTCTTTTTTCTTTTTTTTGATTCCATATATATGTGTTAGCATACGGTATTTGTTTTTCTCTTTCTGACTTACTTCACTCTACATGACATACTCTAGTTTCATCCAAATTACTACAAATAACTCAATTTCATTTCTTTTTATGGTTGAATAATATTCCACTGTATATATGTGCCACATCTTCTTTATCCATTCATCTGTCAATGTTCACTTAGGTTGCTTCCATGTCCTGGCTATTGTAAATACTACTGCAATGAACATTGTAGTAAATGAATCTTTTTGAATTATGGTTGTATCAGGGTATATGCCCAAGAGTGGGATTACTGGGTCATATAGTAGTTCTATTTTTAGTTTTTTAAGGAACCTCCATACTCTTCTCCATAGCGGCTGTATCAATTTATATTCCCACAAACACTTCAAGAGGGTTCCCCTTTCTCCACACCCTCTCCAGCATTTATTGTTTGTAGATATTTTGATGATGGCCATTCTGACAAATGTGAGGTGATACCTCATTGTAGCTTTGATTTGCATTTCTCTAATGATTAGTGTTGTTGAGCATCTTTTCATGTGTTTGTTGGCAATCTGTATATCTTCTTTGGAGAAATGTGTATTTAGGTCTTCTGCCCATTTTTGGATTGGGTTGTTTGTTTTCTTGGTATTGAGCTGCATGAGCTGAGTGTATACTTTGGAGATCAGTGCTTTGTCCTTTGCTTCATTTGCAAATGTTTTCTCCCATTCTAAGGGTTGTCCTTTCATCTTGTTTATGGTTTCCTTTGCTGTGCAAAATGTTTTAAGTTTCATTAGGTCCCATTTGTTTATTTTTGTTTTTATCTCCATTTCTCTAGGAGGTGGGTCAAAAAGGATCTTGCTGTGATTTATGTCATAGAGTGTTCTGCCTAAGTTTTCCTCTAAGAGTTTTATAGTGTCTAGCTTACATTTAGGTCTTTAATCCATTTTGAGTTTATTTTTGTGTATGGTGTTAGGGAGTGTTCTAATTTAATTCTTTTACATGTAGCTCTCCAGTTTTCCCAGGACCACTTGCTGAAGAGGCTGTCTTTTCTCCATTGTATATTCTTGCCTCCTTTATCAAAGATAAGCTTACCATATGTGCATGGGTATATTTCTGGGCTTTCTATCCTGTTCCATTGATCTATATTTCTGTTTTTTGTGCCAGTATCATACTGTCTTGATTATTGTAGCTTTGTAGTATAGTCTGAAGTCTGGGAGTCTGATTCTTCCATATCTGTGTCTCAAGATTGCTTTGGCTATTCGGGGTCTTTTGTGTTTCCATACGAATTGTGAAATTTTTTGTTCTAGTTCTGTGAAAAATGCCAATGATAGTTTGATAGAGATTGCATTGAATCTGTAGGTTGCTTTGGGTAGTATAGTCATTTTCACAGTGTTGATTCTTCCAATCCAAGAACACGGTATATCTCTCCATCTGTTTGTATCATCTTTAAATTCTTTCATCAGTGTCTTATAGCTTTCTGCATACAGGTCTTTTGACTCCTTAGGTAGGTTTATTCCTAGATATTTTATTCTTTTTGTTCCAGTGGTAAATGGGAGTGTTTCCGTAATTTCTCTTTCAGATTTTTCATCATTAGCATATAGGAATGCAAGAGATTTCTGTGCATTAATTTTGCATCCTGCTACTTTACCAGATTCATTTATTAGCTCTAGTAGTTTTCTGGTGGCATCTTTAGGATTCTCTCTATATATTATCATGTCATCTGCAAACAGTGACAGCTTTACTTCTTCTTTTCAATTTGGATTCCTTTTATTTCTTTTTCTTCTCTGATTGCTGTGGGTAAAACTTCCAAAACTGTGTTGAATAATAGTGGTGAGAGTGGACAACATTGTCTTGTTCCTGATCGTAGTGGAAAGGCTTTCAGTTTTTCACATTTGAGAATGATATTGACTGTGGGTTTATCATATATGGTATTTATTATGTTGAGGTAAGTTCCCTCTATGCCTACTTTCTGGAGGGTTTTTATCATAAGTGGGTGTTGAATTTTGTTGAAAGCTTTTTCTGCATCTATTGAGATGATCATATGGTTTTTCTCCTTCAGTTTGTTAGTATGGTTTATCACACTGATTGATTCGTATATAGTGAAGCATCCTTGCATTTCTGGGATAAACCCTACTTATCACGGTGTATGATCCTTTTAATGTGCTGTTGGATTCTATGTGCTAGTATTTTGTTGAGGATTTTTGCATCTACGTTCATCAGTGATATTGGCATGTAGTTTTCTTTCTGACATCTTTGGCTGGTTTCAGTATCAGGGTGATGGTGGCCTCATAGAATGAATTTGGGAGTGTTCCTCCCTCTGCTATATTTTGGAAGACTTTGAGAAGGATAGGTGTTAGCTCTGCTCTAAATGTTTGATAGAATTTGCCTGTGAAGCCATCTGGTCCTGGGCTTTTAATTTTTGGAAGATTTTTCATCACAGTCTTAATTTCAGTGCTTGTGATTAGTCTGTTTATATTTTCTATTTCTTCCTGGTTCAGTCTCAGAAGGTTGTGCGTCTCTAAGAATTTGATAGTTTCTTCCAGGTTGTCCATTTTATTGGCATATAGTTGCTTATAGTAATCTCTCATGATCCTTTGTATTTCTGCAGTGTCAGTTGTTACTTCTCCTTTTTTGTTGCTAATTCTATTGATTTGAGTCTTTCCCTTTTTTTCTTGATGAGCCTGGCTAATGGTTTATCAATTTTGTTTATCTTCTCAAAGAACCAGATTTTAGTTTTATTGGTCTTTGCTATTGTTTCCTTCATTTCTTTTTCATTTATTTCTGTTCTGATCTTTATGATTTCTTTCCTTCTGCTAACTTTGGGGATTTTTTTTTTTTTGGTTCTTCTTTCTCTAATTGCTTTAGGTGTAAGGTTAGGTTGTTTAGTTGAGATGTTTCTTGTTTCTTGAGGTAGAATTCTATTGCTATATACTTCCCTCTTATAACTGCTTTTGCTGCATCCCATATGTTGTGGGTTGTCGTCTTTTCATTGTCATTTGTTTCTAGCTATTTTAAAATTTCCTCTTTGGTTTCTTCAGTGATCTTTGGTTATTAAGTAGTGTACTGTTTAGCCTCCATGTGTTTGTATTTTTTAGAGATTTTTTCCTGTAATTGATATCTAGTCTCATAGCATTGTGATCAGAAAAGATACTTGATAGTATTTCAATGTTCTTAAATTTACCAAGGCTTGATTTGTGACCCAAGATATGACCTATCCTGGAGAATGTTCCATGAGCACTTGCTAAGAAAGTGTATTCTGTTGTTTTTGGATGGAATGTCCTATAAATATCACTTAAGTCCATCTTGTTTAATGTATCATTTAAAGATTGCATCTCCTTATTTATTTTCATTTTGGTTGATCTGTCCATTGGTGAAAGTGGGGTGTTAAAGTCCCCTACTATGATTGTGTTACTGTTAATTTCCCCTTTTATGGCTGTTAGCATTTGCCTTATGTACTGAGGTGCTCCTATGTTGGGTGCATAAATATTTACAGTTGTTATATCTTCTTCTTGGATTGATCCCTTGATCATTATATTGTGTCCTTCATTGTCTTTTGTAATAGTCTTTATTTTAAAGTGTATTTTGTCTGATATGAGAATTGCTATTCCAGCTTTCTTTGGCTTTCCATTTGCATGGAATATCTTTTTCCATCCCATCACTTTCAGTCTGTATGTGTCCCTAGGTCTGAAGTGGGTCTCTTGTAGATAGCATATATATGGGTCTTGTTTTTGTATCCATTCAACCAGTCTATGTCTTTTGGTTGGAACATTTAAAAACCATTTAGATTTAAGGTAATTATTGATATGTATGTTCCTATTACCATTTTCTTAATTGTTTTGGGTTAGTTTTTGTAGGTCTTTTCCTTCTCTTGTGTTTCCTGCCTAGAGAAGTTCCTTTAGCATTTGCTGTAAAGCTGGTTTGGGGGTGCTGAATTCTCTTAGCTTTTGCTTGTCTGTAAAGGTTTTCATTTCTCCATAGAATCCGAATGAGATCATTGCTGGGTAAAGTAATCTTGGTTTTAGGTTTTCCCCTTTCATCACTTTAATTATGTCCTGTCACTCCCTTCTGGCTTGCAGACTTTCTGCTGAAAGATCAGCTGTTAACCTTATGGGGATTCCCTTGTATGTTATTTGGTGCTTTTCCCTTGCTGCTTTTAATATTTTTTCTTTGTATTTAATTTTTTGATAGTTTGATTAATATGTGTCTTGGCATGTTTCTCCTTGGATTTTCCTGTATGAGACTCTCTGTGCTCCTGGACTTGATTAACTATTTCCTTTCCCATATTAGGGAAGTTTTCCACTATAATCTCTTCAAATATTTTCTCAGACCCTTTCTTTCTCTCTTCTTCTTCTGGGACCCCTATAATTCGAATGTTGGTGCATTTAATGTTGCCCCAGATGTCTCTGAGACTGTCCTCAATTCTTTTCATTCTTTTTTCTTTATTCTGCTCTGAAGTAGTTGTTTCCCCTGTTTTATCTTCCAGGTCACTTATCCATTCTTCTGCCTCAGTTATTCTGCCATTGATTCCTTCTAGAGAATTTTTAATTGCATTTATTGTGTTTTCATCATTGTTTGTTTGCTCTTTAGTTCTTCTAGGTTCTTGTTAAATGTCTCTTGTGTTTTCTCCATTCTGTTTCCAAGATTTTGGATCATCTTTACTGTCATTACTCTGAATTCTTTTTCACGTAAACTGCCTATTTCTTCTTCATTTGTTTGGTCTGGTGGGTTTTTACATTGCTCCTTCATCTGCTGTGTCTTCTCATTTTGCTTACCTTATTGTGTTTGGGGGTCTCCTTTTCACAGGCTGCAGGTTTGTAGTTCCTGTTGTTTTTGGTGTCTGTCCCCAGTGGCTAAGGTTGTTTCACTGTGTTGTGTACACTTCCTGGTGGAGGGGACTAGTGCCTGTGGTCTGGTGGATGAGGCTGGACCTTTTCTTTCTGGTGCAGCCCAATTTTTTAATGAAAAAAAATTCGCCCATCTTTTTCAGCACTACAGTGGATTGAGTCTGGTGAAGTTCTCCACATTTTTATGAGGACAAAATACTATTAAGACATGTTTTGTGAAAATATGGCTCCTTTCTTGTCCATATAATTGACGTAATGTGTTGCTCAAGTTTGCACTCTCAGTAGAATTGGGAAGTAAACCGGTCCATTAACGTTACTCCTTTTCTTCCAGTTGTAACACACAGTTCCAGGGTAGAATAGTAACTTCTGGCTAAGCGAGGCCTCTTTGGGGTAGTGGCAGATTTTTACAGGTTTCTCTCCCCTCTCATTCTCCCAGATGGCAATGCTGCAGGCGGCATCTTGCATGTTATCTCGAGGCCTGGGTCTCTGTCCTAGGGAAACTACTGGACATGCTGGGCTCATGCAGCATTTGGACCCCACCGGGGTCTCCCAGGAGCAAGGGGTGACTTCTAGGGTTTCTCCTAACCAGTCAGATGGCCCCAAACTGACTCTGATGCTCCCAGGCTTCCCATTGCCACACACCACCACGCACAACACTGGTCACCTTATCTTTGATAAAGGAGGCAAGAATATACAATGGAGAGAAGATAACCTCTTCAATAAGTGGTGCTGGGAAAACTGGACAGCTACATGTAAAAGAATTAAATTAGAACACTCCCTAATACCATACACAAAAATAAACTCAAAATGGATTAAAGACGTAAATGTAAGGCCAGACACTATAAAACTCTTAGAGGAAAACATAGGCAGGACACTCTATGCCATAAATCACAGCAAGATCCTTTTTGACCCACCTCCTAGAGAAATGGAAATAAAAACAAAAATAAACAAATGGGACCTAATGAAAATTAAAAACTTTGGCACAGCAAAAGAAACCATAAACAAGATGAAAAGACAACCCTCAGAATGGGAGAAAATATTTTCAGATGACGCAACTGACAAAGGATTAATCTCCAAAATTTACAAGCAGTCCATGCAGCTCAATATCAGAAAAACAAGCAACCCAATCCAAAAATGGGCAGAAGACCTAAATAGACATTTCTCCAAAGAAGATATACAGATGGCCAACAAACACATGAAAGGATGCTCAACGTCACTAATCATTAGAGAAATGCAAATCAAAGCTACAATGAGGTATCACCTCACATTTGTCAGAATGGCCGTCATCAAAAAATCTAGAAACAATAAATGCTGGAGAGGGTGTGGAGAAAAGGGAACACTCTTGCCCTGCTGCTGGGAATGTAAATTGGTACAGCCACTATGGAGAACAGTATGGAGGTTCCTTAAAAAACTAAAAATAGAACTACCATACGACCCAGCAATCCCACTATAGGGCATAAACCCTGAGAAAACCATAATTCAATAGGAGTCACGTACCACAATGTTCATTGCAGCTCTATTTACAATAGCCAGTACATGGAAGCAGTCTAATTGTCCATCAATAGATGAATGGATAAAGAAGATGTGGCACATATATACAATGGAATATTACTCAGCCATAAAAAGAAACAAAATTGGGTTATTTGTAGTGAGGTGGATGGACCTAGAGTCTGTCATACAGAGTGAAGTAAGTCAGAAAGAGAAAAACAAATACCATATGCTAATACATATATATGGAATCTGAAAAAAAAATGGTTCTGAAGAACCTAGGGGCAGGACAGGAATAAAGACACAGACGTAGAGAATGGACTTGAGGACATAGGGAGGGGAAGGGTAAGGTGGGACAAAGTGAGAGAGTGACATGGACATATATACACTACCAAATGTAAAATAGATAGCTAGTGGGAAGCAGCTGCATAGCACTGGGAGATCACCTCCGTGCTTTGTGACCACCTAGAGAGGTGGGATGGGGGGGTGGGAGGGAGACGCAAGAGGGAGGACATAAGGGGATATATGTATATGTATAGCTGATTCACTTTGTTATAAAACAGAAGCTAACACACCATTGTAAAGCAATTATACTCCAATAAAGTTGTTAAAAAAAAGGAAAGATACTGAGTAGTTCCCTGAGCGCTACAGTATGTCCTTGCTGATAGTAGTGTGTATATATATGTTAATCCCAAACTCCTAGGTTTTTTTTGTTTGTTTGTTTGTTTTTTCGGCACGCGGGCCTCTCACTGTTGTGGCCTCTCCCATTGTGGAGCACAGGCTCCGGACGCGCAGGCTCAGTGGCCGTGGCTCACGAGCCCAGCCGCTCCGCGGCATGTGGGATCTTCCCGGACCGGGGCACGAACCCATGTTCCCTGCCTCGGCAGGCAGACTCTCAACCACTGCCCCACCAGGGAAGCCCACTCCTAGCTTTTTAAAGTGCCCTTTTAAACATGTAATTCAGGTCATGCCACTACCCTGATTACAGTCCTCCAGTTGCATTCCGTTATGCTTAGGTTAGAATCCAAACTCCATCCCATGCCTCCAGCATTCTCCATGTCCCAGCTCCTGCCCATTCTTCTAAACCCACCTCTGCCACTCTCTTTGTGGCTTATGATTGATTATCTAACCACATAGCACCTCCATTCCCTGAACACCTGGAGCGCGATCCTACCTTAGATCCCTTGAAGCAGCTATGTGGAATCATCTTGTCCCAATTGTCTCAAGACTGGATCCTTTTTTAAAAAATTATTCAAATGTCAGTGTAAAAAAACTATCATGTCCTCAAAAAGGTACTCCTGAATCGCCCAATTTCAGTAGATCTGTTATCTTTATCAATTCAGCATGTATGATTTTTTATAGGACTTACCACACTTAATTTTCTTGTTTATTTGTTGTCACTCTGTCCCTCCTCTACATTAGAATATAATATCATGAAAATAGAGATCCTGTCTAGTTGCTTGACTCCTTTAATGGTGGCATTTAATAAATATGTGAAAAAAAAAAATCAAGGAGTCCCTAGGAATGGAACAGGTATAGAATTTTGAGTTCACAGTCAGTAAAGATTATCCAAACGCTAGATAACTGATTGATGGAAATAATGTACAGGGTTTTTATTTAATTGTTCAACTAATATTTATTGATCATTTGTTATATGTCAGTCACTGTGAAAGGCACATGGTTATACAAAGAAGAGAACATCAGTGACTGCCTGTGCCTGCCCTCCAGGAGTTTACAGTCCAGAGAGGAGGAAGATATGTGAACAAGACCTTACAGGTGCAATGCAATGTGGTACTAGAGCCATACACACGGTGCAATGCCAACTAAAACTGGACTGAAAGAGACAGGGTATAGGGAAACTCATCTGACTCTTGAAAGAAAAAGAGGAATTTTCCCAATAGATTAGGTGTTAAGAAAGCTTTCTAAGTAAGACGGCAATATAAAGAGAGCATGGTATGTTCTGGAAAGTGTAAAGAGCTTACTATGGCCTTAATGAAGGATATGCAGAGGTGGAGGGAAGAGAAACACATGATGAGAGACAAGACAGTGAGAGGTAGGTAGGAGCCAGATCAGGAAAGGCCTTGTAATGTTTCTGGAAGGAGTTTGGATTTTATCTGGTAGACAGAGAGGAGCCATTATACAATGATCAGATTTTCATTCTGGAAAGATGACCAGAGCAGTAGGGGAATAGTTGCAGAAGGCTGGGATCGGAGGCAGTTTGGAGTTATTTTAACAGATCAGAGATGGTAGAGGCATAAATAGAATCATTTGGAGGACATGGGCATACACAGAAGAAATTTAGCAGGTAATAAAACCAGGGTTTAGGTTGGCTTCCAACTCTGTGTTTCAGAAGTTGTTCAATGTTTTAGCAAAAGAAAATAAAATCTACATGTCATCCTTGCTTCCTTTTTTTCTCTCCCAGCCCACATCCAGTTCTTCAGCATGTCTTTTCAGTTCTACCTCAGAAGTTATCCTAAATTTCTCCCTTTACGTTATCTTTACTCCTACCACCCTACTCCAGGCTGTCACCAAAATAGGTACCTTTTGTCTTAACTGCAGTAGTTCCTAATTGTCACCTTCTTTCCATTCTAGTCCCCCAGTGGTCCATTCTCCACACAGCAGCTGGAGAGTCGTTCTGAAAGGTAGATCAGACCATGTCACTCCCCCACTAACAATTTTACTTCACATTTAGCGTTAAATCCTAGAGCCTTTCCCTGGTCTGAGATGCAGAGTCTTTGCCTCCTTCTCTGCCCTAATCTCAAAATTAATCTGCAAGTCAGCCTCGTCAGCTTTTCCCATTTCCTTTGTCTGCATTGTTCTTTTTCCAGATCTTTTCATAGTCTTACCTCTTCTTGTCAATCAGGTCTTAACTTAAACCCTGCTACTCCTGAGTATCTATAATTCTTTGGGTGTGTATAAATTTATATGTGCAGATATTAAATGTCATTTCTCATTGTCATGTAAGATCTTTAAAAGCAAGAATCTTGAGTATCTTATCGAGTACTCAACACAGTGCCTGGAACATAGTAGAATGTGAGTAAACATTTTTGAGAATGAATGAATAAATGAAAGAAAAGAGCCTTTCTTGATGCCTTTAGCTCCCTTCTTCCTGAGAGCAATTTAGGGGAATCCCTCTGCCTTCTTTGTCTGGTTTGCCTTCTTCTTCCAGCCTGAAGTCTCCTCTTACAGCTGAGTGTTCCAGGAGATGCAGGTGGCTTTTGTTTGCAAATGGAAAACTGGCAGTCCTCCCACCTTTCTGTGTTTACAGTGTTTGCATGGAGCGAGGCAGGCCACAGATCTGCTCTAAGCCCGGAGCAGAAGGAGGGGGGGAAGAGAGGGAGATTGTTTTCCTTCAAGACCATGTGGCTTAAGTCTACAACCATGACAACACCACAACCCTGCACTGTTGATTTTCCCAACGTGGTCATGCTAACTGTGATTTAGTTTTCTTTGTTTTTGTTTTCTTAAATTTATTTATGGCTGTGTTGGGTCTTCGTTTCTGTGCGAGGGCTTTCTCCAGTTGCGGTGAGCGGGGGCCACTCTTCATCGCGGTGCACGGGCCTCTCACTGTTGCAGCCTCTCGTTGCGGACCACAGGCTCCTGACGCGCAGGCTCAGTAGTTGTGGCTCACAGGCCCAGCTGCTCCGCGGCATGTGGGATCTTTCCAGACCAGGGCTCGGACCCATGTCCCCTGCATTAGCAGGCGGACTCTCAACCACTATGCTACCAAGGAAGCCCTGTGATTTAGTTTTAAATAGTTCAGTATAGACGTGTGGTCAACGTAGTGTGTGTAAATTAATAACACAATCTCAGGTGTTTTGTTAATACTGGAAGTGCCCCATCCAGGGATCCAACTCTCCAAAGATGTCTAGAAAAATGATTCTAACATCATTATTTAGAACTATATATCTGATGATTCATGGATTAACAGCAGTGATAATAGTATTGCTTTTTATTGGTGAAATGAGTAATAGTGTTCAAAACCTTCAGTTGGCTAGAAAGATGACACAAGCATGCCCTTTCATGATGAAAGCAAGGACCTGAAGTACCTGCCCCACCATGAACGATGCATCCAGCAAGCCCAGCAGCCCAGCATAGCATGCCAGGTGCAGACCTCAGTTTTTCCTAGTCCTGGCGTCCACTGTCCCTTAATGCAGATCCCGAGCATGTGATTCAGGGAGAAAGCAGGCTGATTTCACAATCAGAATATTGTGTGCTGGCCTCAGAGTGAAGCTTTCTCATATAAAGTACTAATGAGGGCAACCAAAAGGCAGAGAACCCAAGCATCACTGAACTTTCGCGGGCAGGATGCATAACGTGTTTGCACCGGCTTCCTAAGAAATGTTTGTGCTGGTGGTAGGGTTTTCTCTGAGAATCATTTCTAATGCAATTTAGTCATGAGGTTGCGGGGAAGCGGGCAGATAACTCCACTTGTGCATTGTCAGAAGCTGTCTACATTTACTAAAGAGTCTGTTCCATGTGAATGGTGACATAGGTTGCTTCAGAGGACGTGCCCGGCTCTCTCACATCACCCAGAGACCAGTGGTCCACAGGCTTGACTGAGCGGGGCAGCTGCCATTCAAGAGAGGGCCCGGGGAGAACTGGGCATATGGTGCCTGTTGCCTTGCCTGGTCACTGATTAACCGCACATTTAGAAACCTTGCCTGTGAAAACTAGGGGAGGCTGGTTCAAAACAAGCACAGTGCTGTGTACCACAGTGTCACACATTTAAATCCTCATGGTGACACGGCTTTTATTACAAGAGATCTCAGTGTGGGGCTTCAGCGATACATACACCAAACTTCAGGAGATTTGTGTCTCAGTTTGTAACTTCCTGGTGTCACCAACTTGCTAATGTTGATCTCTGCTTTCCAGTTTGACTTCATTTCTATGCTCGTCCAGTTTTCCTGAACCAGAATTCTCTCATTGCACCATTTCTCAAACTTCTCTGTTCAGGAAAGCAGCCTCCTTCTATTAATAGCTCAACTAGTTTTCTTCTTAGTTGATCCTGAGAAAGTACAAATTTTTAGTATCCTCAGACTGTAGAAAGGGAGAATTATATCTAAAGACCAGCCACTTAGCAAATTCATGTTTTGGTTCATTAAAGCAAATTACAGTTAAAATACAAAAATGTCATATGACCTCTCAAGTTTATATAAGCCTTACCAACATTTTTTAAGAGAGTCAATTTAGCAGAGTGGATAAGAACGACTGTCTGGGAGTGAATCCTGGCTCTGAAACTGACTAGCTGAATGATCTTGGGAAATTTACTTTGCTGTGCTGCAGTTTCCTTACCTGTACAATTGCAAAAATAGTTATAATTTCTTAATGGGGTTGGCTTAATTAAATTTGGTAAGGCCTGAGAAGTGCTTAAAATACTGGCCAAAACTTGTTTTTTAAAAAATTAACTATTATCTGTATTATCAAGGCCATCCTCAATGATAACTTCGATAAACAGGAACTTTGTTGTAATGGAAAAATTGAAAGGATCCTATTTGCAGCATATCCACCCACCAGCTCTGTGACCTTGAAAAGTGATTTGACCTTTCTAGGCTCAGTCCTCTTGTTTATAAAGAAAGGGATTGACCCAGATAATTTCCAAGTTTTCCTGTAATACTAAAATGTTATGATTCTATGACATCGTTCTCCACTCTGAACTTTAAAGAAAATGCTTTAAAGGAGAGTCTCAAAAAGAAGTAATAAAAGTATAAATGGAAAGGAGAGATTGTGTTTAAATGTCTTTTCACTTGGAGTGAGAACAACTGGGTCCAGGCCTGGCCACTTAGTTGTCCTTTCTAATCCACCCCACCTCTTGCTTTTTATTTTTCTTTTTGGTCTGATCTGGCTTTTGACAAGCATGTTGGTAGTAATATGAAAAGAATAAAAAGAAAAGCTTTGATTGAGGATAAACAGTTTGCAGGTGGGTTTGATGTGAGTGGGGGTCAGGGTGGTGGAGATGGGGTGTGTGTAGGCAGACATCTTACCCCAAGAAGCCAGAGAGAAAATCCATGTCCAGAGAAACTAAATACATGAAGTCAGGCCAGTGGTCTTACTAGAAAGGGACCAACTCCTGTACCTCATGGGATTGGGAATGAGAAAGCTGTTATTTATTTTCTTGTTGTGTTAAAAATATGTAACACATGGTAGACAAGAGTTATTCTGGTATAACAAAGAGCTCTCTTTCACCCTATGATGAACCTATGGATTGGGTTGCCCTCTTCACCTGAGTTCTTGTCTTGCAGCCTTTCCAACTCAGCTCTGCCTCGGTGGCCAGTGCTATCTAAAACCAGGCTCCTTCCTGTCCCAGCAAGACAACTCTATTTCTGATTCTTACAGTCCACTTAACACATGGGCAATAGATCTGAACAGACATTTTTCCAAAGAAGACACAGCCAAAAGGTGCATAAAAAGATGTTCAACATCATTAATCATCGGGGAAACACAAATCAGAACCACAAGATATTACCTCACACCTGTTAGAGTGACTGTTTATGAAAAGACAAGAAATAGGGAGTTTTGGCAAGGATATGGAGAAAAGGGATCCCTTGTGTACTGCTGGTGGGAAGGTAAATTTGTGCAACCTCTATATAAAGCAGAGAAACCTCAAAAATTTTTAATTTTTAAACCTCAAAAAAAAATTTTGAGCAGAGAAACCTCAAAAAAATTTAAACCTCAAAAAATTAAATACAACTACCATAGATCCAGCAATTCTGCTCCTGGGTATTTATCCAAAGAAGATTAAAACACTAATTCAAAAAGATACCCGCACTCCCATGTTCATTGCAGTGTTATTTACAATAGCCGACATATGGAAACAAGCTAAGTGTTTGTTGGACAGATGAATGGATAAAGGAATTGTGCATATATATATATATATATATAAATATGTGCAATGGGATATTATTGAGCTATAAAAAATAATGAAATCTTGCCATTTGTGACAACATGGATGGACCCCTTAGGCATTATGCTATGTGAAATAGACAGAAATATAAACACTCTATGATCTCTCTTATATGTAGAATCTAAACAACAACAATAAAACAAGCTAAGTTCATAGATTCAAAGAACAGATTGATGGTTATAGGAGGTAGGGAGGGGTAGGAGAAATAGGTGAACTGTTTTTATTTTATATTTTCAGTTTAAATAAAGTTAATAAATTTTTTTAAATCTTTGCTTATAAAGTACAAACTATTCCATTTTTAGGTTTTATCTCATATGGGGAAATCCTCCCTTTTCTGAAAAGTGATTCTATTTGCTAAAATACTAAGTGATAAAATAATAAAATGGCCAATTTGATCAGCACCTTACAGACTGTGCATTTACCCCTTCCTCTCGCAGAGGAGTTGGAAACTCTAGAGAGATTCTTCTCAGCAAAGGGACTGTTGTCCAAACTGTGCATGAGGTGCATGAGCTCCAGGAGGGGATGCTCAGTCAGATCCCCGCATTCATCCTGAGCTTGACCCAAAGGCAAGCAGGGTCCTCTGAGCTTCTACTCTCTCAGGGGCATGACGAGAATGTTCCCCACCCCACAGCTGTGTAGTGTAATTTAATGAGAAAAATGAGACACTGTCTGTGAACCTGAGTTATGGACAGAAAACATCCTTCCAATTAGGTGATTATTTCAAGCTCCCAGCTAACTAGGCCTTAATGACCTATTTATAGTTGGAAACAGTTCATCTTTCCTCCAAGAGCTGGAAGTCTCCATCTTTTCATCATCTCTATAACCCTATGCATTTTTTCTTACTTAAAACGTCCTTAACAATACTCATTCTCTGACTTTTTCTGTATATAAATTGTAATATGTGCTTTTCATTATCATCTTTCATGAGCCATAATTCCAGTACTTCTGAGCTTTCCTTTTCACAGCACTTAGTTTGTACACGTATGAAACGTGAGGTAAATGACAGAAGTCAACTGATCTCTTTATATAAAGCTAAATTTCATAAAATATAAATTTAAGTGTTGTGATGCTTTTGTCAGAAACTGAACTATTGAATAACAGCAACAGTTTTTTGTTGCTGTTTAATGAGGAAGTATATGTGAACTTGACTTATGCATTAGAAAACATCCTTCCAATTAGGTAATTATTTTAAGCTCCCTCCTAAATATGCCTTAATGATCAGCTCTACCTTTATAGTTGGAAATAATTCATCCTTTGATGCTGCTGTTGAAAGGAAACAGGGGATTACTTCTTCCCTATTGACAGCACAGGGGAAGCCCCTCTCTTGGTGTCAGTGTATCTTTGTCCATCGTGGTTCTAGTCCTCTTGCCAAACATGGAAAAAATACTCCAGATGATTATTTTGGAATATTAACAATTTTAAGAGCCATAGACTGCAAAGAGTTGGCCTCATAAGTAAAGTGTAAAGAGCACTGTAGGTCTGGATTGGGAGGAAGCTAGCATGTTGCTGGTAGCATTACCATACCATGCATGAATCGTACCACACAAATGGCACCATTAACAGCAGCATTCCACCCAGGGGACCCCATATACCTCTTTGCTCTGTAGGTCATATGCCCTTGCCCTCTAGACTCAGGAACTGCCCTGCTGAAGACGAAAGGGGCAAGTACCCTTAGGGACATAAACACGTCAGATGGATTCTACCTATTGCTTGAAAACCTAACTCCACCCATGAGTTATTTAATGAGAATTTATCTTCTCATTGTATTTACCATTTGATATTTAGTGTCATTTTGTGGAAAGAACGTGGGACTAAGTAACTTTTAACTAGAGCTTGTAGAGAGCTTTCAGGGGACCAAGCATTTTCTTAGGCATCGTTTCCTTTAACTTTCACATTATCCCTGTGAGGAAGGTTCTATTTTTATAATGAGCAAATTGAAATTCAGAGTAAGTAACTTTTCTGTGTTCTCAAACTAGTCATTCATCAAGCCATCTGTAAAATATATTCAGAAAACAAACCTCTTATTCACTAAATTTTAGAATTGTGATTTTTGTGGAAGATTCTATTACAAAATTAACCAATGTTACACATGTTGTATTAGGGTTCTCCAGAGAAACGGAACCAATAGTATGTGTATGCAATATGCGCGTATGTGTGTGTGGAGAGAGAGAGATTTATTATAAGGAATTGGCTTTCACCATTATAGAGGCTCAGAAGTCCCAAGACCTGCAGTTGGCAGTGAGAGAGCAGAGCAGACATGTAGTTCCTGTTTGTGTCTGAAAGCCTGAGAACTGGGAGAGCCAGCAGTATACATTCTATTCCAAAAGCCAGCAGGCTTGAGACCCAAGAAGAGCCAGTGTTTCAGTGTAAATCTTAAGACCAGAGTCCTAGCTCTAGGCAGTCAGGCAAGAGGAGTTCCATCTTACTCAGTATTTTTGTTCTATGCATGCTTTCAACTGACTGGATGAGTCCCACCCACATTAGGGAGAACAATCTGCTTTACTCAGTCTACCAATTCAAATGTTAATTTCATCCACAGACACACCCAGAATAATACTTGACCAAATGTCTGAACGTTCCATGGCCAGTCAAGTTGACACATAACATTAACAGTCACACCTGTGGTATATGGTTCTTTGGCAGTCGGCACTGGTGTTTGTTGACTACCTACGCTGTGCTCAGCTCCCTGCCACTGGAAAAGACTGAAGCAGAGCAAAGCACACTGTATCTACCCTGGAGGAATTGGAGAAAACAGGGCTGATCTCATCATAAAATGGTCTTTGGGCCTCTAGAGACGTGCTGTCCATTAAAATTAGAGGGTAAGCCACAAACACGAGCCATGAGTATGATTTTAGATTTTCTAGCAGCTACATGTTAAAAAGGTAAATTTCTTTTTAATTAATTAATTTATTTATTTTTGTCTGTGTTGGGTGTTCATTGCTGTGCGCAGGCTTTCTCTAGTTGTGGCGAGCCAGGGCTACTCTGTTGCAGTGTGCAGGCTTCTCATTACAGTGGCTTCTTTTGTTGCGGAGCACGGGTTCTAGGCACGTGGGCTTCAGTAGTTGCGGCGTGCGGGTTTAGTTGCTCTGCGGCACGTGGGATCTTCCCGGATCAGGTCTCGTACCCGTGTCCCCTGCATTGGCAGGCAGATTCTTAACCACTGCACCACCAGGGAAACCCAAAAAGGTAAATTTTAAAACTATATTTTATTTTACCCAGGATTCCAAAATGTTATGATTATAATATGTAATCAACATGAAAATTATTGGGATATTTTACACTCTGTTTTTTGAACTGAGTTTTGAACAGTGTGTATTTTGCAGATACAGCACATCTCAATTCAGACCAGCCACAGTTCAAGTGCTCTGTAGCCACATAAGACTGGGCTGCTGAACAGGCAGTGCATCCACAGTGTCTGCTGTGAATGCTCCGTCTCATATATCTTATCACACTGTGTTATGGTCTGAGAACCAAGTAACTGAGAGTTTGGGGAAAGAACCTATTTGGAGGATTTGCTATAACACAAGGGAGGTCTAAATGATATTTCTCAGGACAAGCTGTCTAGGAAAATCAGACCTGGATCATCACCAGTTACTCTAGATCCATCAACTGTCAGAACTACATGGTTACAAGGTTATCTACTTTTTCTGAACCAGAATAGACCGGTTCTTGGCCAGCCTGCTCCTAGATATTACTTCTTATTCTGCATTACTCAAGTCACTTCCCTCCCAAGTCACATTTACTGTCCCATGCCAAATGAGCAACTCCTTGGGCCTGGGAGAGTATAGACTGGTGTAGAAAAGAATAAGCCAAATCACACTTTCCGTGAGTTTCTTATACTGCAAAACAGCCAAGGGTGAGAATACTCTAGTATCATAAGATTTTGCTAACTGATTCCCATCAAATGTACATAATATGCATTCCTCGCACTTACACTTCCCACCAGCAGCCCCCCTTTAAATAAAGATCTGTAGTTTCCCCTGAGGATGCCTTATACATCCCCACATCATACCTTTAAGGTAATATGAGAATTCCGTTTCTGGTCCACCTCTCTCCTTGTCCCGTTTGGGTTACTGCTATCAAGATGCTACCCAAGCACTCTTCCCTCTTTCTTTCTTAATGAGGCTTTCCCAGGCATACTTTCATGTGAAGGCTTCTCTGTGTCTATTTGCCACCCACCCCCATTCTTTACAGGCTGAGTCTTTTCCAGCTCATGGAACTGCCCTTGGTGATGGGTTTTTTTTTTTTGCGGTACGCGGGCCTCTCACCGCCGCGGCCCCTCCTGCCGCGGAGCACAGGCCCCGGATGCGCAGGCTCAGCGGTCATGGCTCACGGGCCCAGCCGCTCTGCAGCATGTGGGATCTCCCCAGACCGGGGCGTGAACCCGTGTCCCCTGCATCGGCAGGCGGACTCTCAAACACTGCGCCACCAGGGAAGCCCGGTGATGGTATTTTTATGTGTGTATCAGTTTGAGGGTGGACGATGTCACTGATATTACATATCAAGGGAAAAATCACCTCAACTCTCAAGAAACCAGGACCCCCCAAAAGTAGTAGCTGACCCTGAATTTTGAGATAGAACAGATTTAGAACCCAGTGCTCATTGTTCTATAGTGGTGATTTTCTTAGAACATAATATTGATTAATAAAGCAGAGAATAAGTTTGGTTTTTTAAATCCCCTTTGTCCTCTTAGATAAAAATTATTTTATTTTCCCTGAGAAAACAGGATTCCCTAAGTAGTGATTAAATGGTTTTCCCCTTGGGAGAAAAAGGAATTTCATATCCTGTTAATATTATAAAGTCAATTGTTATTAATATTATTAAAGTCAGACTAAGTTATATAAATTGTAGCTAATTTGGGCACTTGGATTTAGATGTAAGGTTTTGAGTCAATTTATAGTTATTTTTTCTTGATGTGGGAAACCAGTGTTTCTTTTTCTCTCTTCAGAAGGTTTGATGACCATTGTTTCTTTGTGGGAGAATGTTACATCCTTTGCAAGGAGCTCTCTCCCAGGCTGTGCCAGAATACCTGAAATACCACTTCCCTCTGACCCCACCCTCAATACTTCCTACTTGACGCTTCCCAGATCACCTCGTTTGCTCCCTAAATTGCACGTTGTGTACGCTGGCACTCACCAAAACTCATGCATCTTGCCAAACCGCCTAAGCCAAATCAGAGGAAAACGCGAAGAACTGATGAATAGAGAAAACTGTCTAGTCCAATGAGCCAATTCATTTATTGTGCATTCGCTTGCCTTTCTTCATTTTTCTAATTTCTGTCACCAGCTTTTATTATTCATGTACATCTTTATGGTTATTATCCTTTCTATGTAGAATTTCTAGAATTGGATTCCAGTTCTCCTTTCCTAAAATTATCCAGTGTCTTATACAAAAAACAAGAAAAATGGACCATAGAGCTGCAAAGCTAAATGTGATAGCATCTCTTGACTTCTCCCTTACCAGCCTTTTATTTCTACAGTTTGGGCTCCATAGGTTCATATGAAACCACCTTTGTGCAAAGACAAACTTGACTCCTTTTACTTTTCCACAGGAGGGGTCAGGGCTTGTGTACGTGATGCTTGAACCAAAAGAGCAGAGGCAGTGGGTCATGATCGGTGGTGCCTCCTGGGGAGCTGGGGACTTAAAAGACCAGAACCACTCTGCAGAATCTAGCCTGAGGTTCTAAGACCAGGTCTCAGGGGTCATTCCTCTGCCAGATAGAATCAGTTGATCTAGTCCCAGCCAAGCAGCTCTTGTTGATGGTGCTGCCAAACCAGACGACACTGGCTTATTTTAGTTTTACTATCTCAGAGCTCAAGGTGAGGAATTCAACTCAAGGACATGAATGCAGCCCAGAAAGGCTGTTCCCATTGGCTAGGCAGAAGGTGCAGAATAGAAAGGAGAGGCAAGTCATCCTCTCTCAGTCTTCCAGCCGTCTGTGGGGTTCTCTACGGATCCCCAGACACTGGAGGCACACAGGACCCTCCAATTGACAAGGTTTGCCCTCGTGTCACAAGTCCATCCATAAAGCTTTGAAAACTTTACGGGCTTCTCTTACAAGCTCTTTTTTTTTTTTTTTTTTTTTTTTTTTTTTTTTTTTTTTTGCGGTACGCGCGTCTCTCACTGCTGTGGCCTCTCCCATTGCGGAGCACAGGCCCCGGACGCGCAGGCTCAGCGGCCATGGCTCACGGGCCCAGCCGCTCCGCAGCATGCGTGATCCTCCCGGACCGGAGCACGAACCCGTGTCCCCTGCATCGGCAGGCAGACTCCCAACCACTGCGCCACCAGGGAAGCCCCAACAAGCTCTTTTTTTAAAGATATAACTGCATGTACAGAATACTCTCTTTTCCTTAATATGTCTCTTCTTGTCATTCAGGTTTTTCCGAGGAATGGGAAGGCATATTCTACACATACACAAACTGGATCTCAAATACTCAGTTTTCTGCTCATGTTTTCTGATTATTTTGTATTGTCTGTGACTATATGACTGAAAGTTATGGCCTACACTTAACCACATAAGGTTCTCTAAAGGCATTTAGCATGATATAAGTTTCAATTAATTATTCTAGTCTCCTTTCCTAACCTCCAAACCAACTCTATCAGCTTCACACATGGACTTTGCTGAAGGGGACACACTTTCTCTCCAGTTCTTAGCTCAGACTTTTTTACTTGCTAGCTGATTGATGAAGTCACAAGTTTTCTCCCAGTGGTTCTTAACTCTTTTTTTTATGCAGGTCACAGACCCACTCTAGATCTGCTGAATGTTATACACCCACTCCTCATATAACTGCACATGCAAACAAATTCATACTTGCAGGTTATTATGACTCTGTGATCTCTATCCATGAACCCCAGGTCCATCCATGAACCCCAGGGCTAGGATCTGGTGACTGTAAGAAAGTCTTACCTCCCAGTGAAAATGAAAATCTGCCCAACATATGGCAAAATATAGAGACAATTTTCATAGTGGAAAATAATTTGATTGCTTCAGATCTTATTTTAGCAACAGTGAAAGTAATAATTCTTATTATTTAATCAGTCTGGATAGGAATATCCACATATTAATTTAACTAAAGAAGAAGAAAAAGAATAAAACTGAAGGTCAGTATTAGACTTTTCCATAATGGCATATGTAGAAGTTATTTTTCTGGTTAATTTTGATTCACTTTCCCCCCTGCGTAACTCTAGGCTGTTCATAAGAAACATGTTAATCGACCAGGAATTAAATGGCTCTTCTTTGGCCTTAATATTTTGAGTGTTTCTGCTATTTTAAAAGCGTCTGATCCAAACAATTTTACCCTGCAACTTACTTTTTATTTCTATTGAGACAGGAAACAGTTTATAGTAATTGTTGGCTATGTGAAGGGTCATAATAATCATATGAGCTCTTATTCAAATTGTAAGGTACTTCCGTTGTCTCATAACTTCAAGCAAATCAGCCTGTGCAGAGCAGTTTGCTTTAGCTATATAACATGTTGAAAATATGGATAATAACCCTTACGTTTACATCAAATTTTAGTCTTCGAGACAAGAATATGATAACATATTATAAAAACTGATTTATTTGGCCTCAGCATTCTCTGGTCTTACTAATACATTTGAAACCACTAATACAAAAACAGTTCATGTGTATGAAGCTGAAGCACAATGGGAATCATTCAGTTATATTCACAAATGTTGTATATGTGTCATGTTTTACTCCCAGTATTTGAAAGTTGGCAATTTATGTTTGCTAGATCTGATAAGCCTGTACTCAGAACACTTTGTAACAGGTTTACTATTAAATAAATTGCATAGACAGTGTAAAAACTTAAAAATACAGAAAAACACAAGGAAGGAAATTAAAAGTACCAATAATCCTATCCTCAGGGTCTATATATAATGAGAGTGGTTTCTGTCCATAGGGAAGTTTAACCTCTATCATGATAGCAGGAATTTTTAATCTTCAGTCATCTATCATGTTGTCTTATGCTTTATCCTTTTCATTGGAATGTGATCATCCTTTTCTAATTCCTGTTTTTTAAAAAATATGGACTACTTTCTGGATTGTATATATGATGTGTAAGACCATTATTATTTAAAGTCAATATAGCATATTGGATAGCAGTTTGGACTTCCAAGTCACCAGTTTTCCCATAATTGGCCTTGGCACTTCGACGCTGTGTGAACTCGAGCAAGTTGCATCTCCCCTTTGTCTCAACTTTATATCCTATAAAATGGGGACAGTTGTCATACCAATGTCATAAGGAGGAACAATTATCCTAATAGGGGGTGCATGAATAAATACATGTGAAGTTCTTAGTGCAGTATCTGGTATTTAATAAATAACTATTATGCCAACTACTACTGGGAATGTTTGTGGTACTTTTGAATAAAAGCTTTTGTTTTTTCTCATCATAAGTTTTTTTAATGCTTATTATAAACAATACTTACATGTGCAAATTAGGAAGAGAAAATACCTTCTTCTAAATAGTTGCTTTCTCCCATCCTCTATCTACCATCAATAGTTTATAGTGTTAAATTTTTGCTATAGCTATAATTACAATTATATATGCATACATGTATGTATGCAAATCCACATAATTTATATAGATAATTTTTAAAGAGATCATACTAAATGTTCTGTTCTATAAAATCTTGAATTTATCGCTTGATAAATGCCAGAAACCTTTGCATGTTAATATGAGTAAATATTCTCTTCATAAATGTTTTGCACATTTTTCCTGTAATTTAAAGATTCATTTGTATCCTAAAATTTTATTGCTGCTATGAAGAAAAGCTATTAATATTGGTATTTTTGTCTTATATCAGGTTCCCTTAGTGGATTTTCCTGTTTGTTTTCTTAGTTTTATTCAGTTTATTCTTTGGATTCTCTAGATAGATATTATATCAAGAGCAAAAAATAGAATTATGTCTGATCTTTTCTAATACTTTTCATTCCTTTTTCTTACTGCATTGGCCAAAATTGCCATTACATGTTGAATAATTATAAATGCTATCTTCCTTATTACACTCTTGACTTTACTAGGAAGGCTCCATTCATTTAAATGCTAAGTTTGTTTGCTAAAACCTTAGAATCATTTTGGTTTCTCTCTTTCTTTCATAATTTACATTCAATCTATTAGCAAATCCAATTGGAAATACCCTCAAAATTATACTCCAGTTACTTTAAAATATCTCTACTACTACTCCCTAGACCAAGTCACTATGATTTTTTGCCCGACACTGCAGTAGCCTGGTAAGAGGTCTATCGGTATCTGTCTTTCCTTCTTTACAATCTATTGTCCCTAAACAGTCAGAATGATCTTTTGAAAATGTAAAGCTAATGTTGTCAATGCTATGGTTAAAACTTTCCAGGCATTGTAATCATCTTTAGAATAAATTCCAAATTTCTGCAAGGTTTCTACATGATCTGACCCCTGACAACCTCTCCAGGCTTATTTCCTAAAACTCTTATCTGTCCCCATTCTGTTCTCAGTCTTGCTAAACTGGCCTTTCTGTTGTTCCTCAAACACACCAACCAGCCTTTCTGCCTCCAGTCCCTTATACTTGATATTTCCCTCCTTATGGAATATTCTATACCCTGATATTCCTGTACCTCCTTCCTCACTTTGTATACATCCATGCTCTAATACCTCCTTAGAGAAATATTTTTCTGAGCACCTTATCTGCAGTAGCATCTCATTAATTGTTCTCTTTGTCCTTTTACTCAGGTTTTAATTGTCTTCCTAACAATTAAAAACACCTGATGTTGTATTACACGCTACCTTATTTGTTTATTGTTGTTTCTGCTGTAAGGATATAGGCAGTTTGGAAGTCTGTCTATATTTTGCTTGTTGCTTTAATCCTCCATGATTATAGTGCCTTGGACATAGTAGTTACTCAATGCATGCTATTTTTAGGATGGATCAATCAATGGTTACAATACTTCCCAAATGCCCCTCATGGAAAGTGACATTTACCTTGGCATTTTAAAGACTCTGAGAAGTCTGAAAATTCTGTTTAACCTTGTTTAAGGCCTTCCTGTTTTACATAATGTTTGAACATGATAAGCTGTTTCCCAATATATTGCTAGTAAGAGCTTATAGAATATTGCTCTGTTGAACCTAGGCTTGGGAACCCCACTATGTTGTTCTCACTCTTTCTCTGTTTTTATGATATCATATCCTCATCAGATTTTGGGATAAGAGTCTTTCCAGCTTTAAAATTAAGTGGAAATTTTAAGTTTATACTTATGATCTGAAACAGCTAAAATTGAAATAAGATCATTAATTATTTCCTTGAAGTCTTGAGAGAAATTTAATGTATCTGGATCTGATATCAATACTCAGGGTTATAATTTTGACAGTCTTCTGTGTTTTTCTAAGACCCATTACAATTTTATACCTCTTCATAACTTATTCAATTTACATATTTTTTTCTGGAAATTCACTGACTTAATATGGATTATCTAGTTTAGGTGCCATAATTTTTATTTAATATTCTCATATTTTTAAACCCTTTGTGTATGTGCTTTTATAGTATGTTTACCAATCCAAATGTTTATATGTCTATGTTTTTCAATATTTATCAAATTTTGGTCCTTTGGTAAATATGCCAGAGTTTATATGTTGTATCAGTCTCTATTACTTGGTTTTATTTATTTTAATGCAACTATTTATTTCTTTTGATGGTAAAGAGACTTGGTTCTAATACATTTTTTTTCCTTTCTCATGGTCTAATCAATTCCCCTATGAGGGAAATTTGTTTTTACTTTAGTTGAATTATAGCAAAAAATAAAAAGCTCTAGAAGTCTGTGCTTCAGAATGTATTGAGATTCCCACACAATAGAGCAAGCTGTCTTGTAAACTTTCATTTTATAAATGTTCCAGAGAGTGTATAGAACACAAGTTTTATTTATATTTATAATCAAGCCAGATAATTGTGTTATCTATGTCCTCTTTAATTTTTGATGGTACTTTAAATTATTAGAACAACCATATTGATTGTCCTTTTATTTCTACCAATTTTTGATTTATACATTCTTATGCTGTGTTAACTGAAGCGTAAAACCTTATGGCTATTATATCAACTTTGTGAGATATTTGCATCTACGGTCATGACTGAAGCTAGCCTGGATTTTTGTTCCTTTTGTACTACTTTTGTTGAGTTTTGGTAACAAGGTTTATGTTAGTCTTATAAAAGAAGACGGAGCCCAGGAGAGGCATATCTTCTTTTTCCTATTCTCTAAAAGACTTTGTGTAAGATTAGATTTTTTTAAATACCTTTGATAGAACTTGCTGGAGAAGCCATGTGAACCCATAGGTTTCTTTGTGGGAAAGTTTTATTGGACTTAATAAATGGATTCAATTTAATTTCTAATTACATTTTTGTGAATAAATATTTATGCTTACTTCATACTTCCAATATCAGCCTGTGTTGCTTCTATGAATTTAATCTATTACTCTTTGCATTCAAGATTTTCTTGTTTGTCTTTATTTTCTACAGCTTCACTCTGATGTATCTAGTTATGGATTTGCTTTTACTCATCCTATAAGTATTTTTTTTAAGTTTATTGAATAAGTACTGTTTTCTTTCATCAATCTGAATTCAAATATCAGTTCACTTTATACACTGCTTCTTTCCTATTTTTCTAGAACTCAAATTAATGTATGTTAGACTATGTCTTTTAATGTCTCTTATCCTGGCCAATGTGTCTCATATTTTTGTCTCCCTACACTTCATTCCAGCTGTTTTCTTCTAATCTATGTTCTAGTTTATTAATTTTCTCTTTAGTGGTGTTAAACCCATCTACTGAGTTCTTAATTTTATTATTGTGTTGTTCATTCAGTTCTACAACTTCCAGTTAATTTTCAAATCTTTAGTGTCACGTTTTACTTTTTCCAATTGCTTATTATAATACTTAAATTCAGCTTATATCTTATTGATCATAGTAACTATAACTACATTACTTTATACATCTGGTAATTCATAAATAGGGATTTTTTTTCTGTTTATGGTTTGTGTTGATTTTAACTATCACCATCTTTCTTTGTGTTGTATAGTCTTTTATTGTTTGCTGAAATTTTTATTTGAAAAATTATTTGGGGGAAATAATTTGAGACAGAATATATCTTCAACCAGAGAAGAATTTGCTTTTAAATGACAGGTACCTAAGAGTGAGAGCAGTCTTGGATCAAGGCTTAGGGATTTTCTGCACTACCTCGTTGACCTGCCAGAGTGCCCTAACTTAAGAGTACAACCCCTAAGTGTCCCTACCATAAATAGAGTATATGCTACATTAGGTTTATACCTTTGGTGGGCACTAAATTCAGACTCATCCTTTCAGCTCCTGAAATTTCCATGAAAGATCTACTTGCCTTTAAGCCCTTAACCCCAGAATACGCAAATTGGTATAAAAGTGACAGCCAGGGAAGAGGGAATATTCTTCAGGGTGTTGACTCCTGACACCTTCAGCACCCTAAACCTTGCTCCCTTCTCAATTTCAGGAACTCCGCCTCTCAGATGCTTCACCTATATAGGTGAGTGTCCCTGGAAAGAAGGTCTCTAGTCAATCTCTTTTTGTGTTATCTTCTCAACAAGAAATTCCGTAATATCTTGTTGGGTCTTTGATGTTAATTAAAATCTTTTCTGGCTTTTTCACCAAATGGTTTAGTGGTCTTCAACAAAGTGGTAGTGCAGATGACCTAGTCTGCCATCATCACAAGTGGAAGCCTCTGTGTATGCTTATGTGTGTGTGTGTGTATAATAATTAGATTTCTTTTAAAAACTCATTTCTAGTACCAGTCTATTTCAGTACAAGATGTTTCTCCTGGTGTCAACTCGTTATTCTCCTTTTACATTGTGAGTTTCCATCATGTCTGATGATTTTTCATTGGTCACTCATATTGAAAGATCTAGACAGTTGAGTACTGGAGACTGATGAAGTCTCCATTTGCAGTCCTGTTGCCTTCATCACTATAGTTTGAAGCATTGCTGGGTGTATTGGATGAAAATAGGTAGGCATGCCCCATTGTGAGACAGTGTATTCACTGCATAGATTTATGGATGAACTTCACCCCCACACTTTGGACAGTTATACCAGCAGTGGGCAGAGAAGTGACATTTTCCATGTTCAGCACTAACTTGCATTATAAGAGATAAGTTGGTATTTCCCTGTATATTGTTTTCAAACTTATGGTTTCCACAGTCCTTTGGAGACTGTTAAGAGCATGGGCACTGAAGCCACACTACCTGAGTTCTGACTTATTAGTTATGTCATCTGGGTAAAGTAATTTATTCTCTCTATATTTCATTTTTCTAATCACTTAAGTGGGATAATAATAGTACCTACCTAATTGAGTTACTATGAGAAGTAAATGAATTAATATATGTAAAACAATTAGAGCAATGCATGGCATTTAAGTAGTAAATGCTCAATAAATGTTGACTATTACCATGTCCACATGTAAGCTTTTAACGCATAGGTTTAAAACTCCTTTTCCTTTATTTTCCATTGCTAGATATCATGACTTATGTGAGATCATTCCAAATATTTATTACAAAACTTTTCCATCCAACTCTTTTGCTGTTATGTAAAACTCCTTTTCTTTATCAATGTCTAAAACAGACCAAAATATTTAACTTCCTTAGACAATTAGAGTAACCTGAGCACCACAATTCTAGATCTTTCTAGATAACAGAAAAATTTCTGGTTTTAATTTACAATTTGATGTCAAATTATTATATTCTAAAATATTCTCTTCAAATTTCTTTATTGTTAGCTTTTGTTAATAAAGTTACATTTAATCAATTAGATACTTGGCACTTGGAAGTTTTGCTGTTCAAAAGAAATGATCTCATTTTGGCATCTAAAACAAAGGATATAATTTGTAGTAAGTAGGGCTTTCCTTGTCTTCTGATGGTAAGAACGTTGAAGCCTGGTAACTTTAAATAACTTATTTAGTTAGAAGCAAATAAATGTGTTAAAAACTCTAGTTGAAAAGGTAGACAACATCCATAATCAGATGAGTCATTTCACCAGAGAAGGGAATTATAAGACATAACCAGATGGAAATGCTAGAAATTACATAAGGACGTAATTAAGGTTAAATGAGGTCATAATGGTAGGGGCTCTGATTAAATAGGATTAGTATCTTTATAAGACACAAGAGAGTGGTGTCTTATCTACATGTACATGCACTATGAAAGCCCATGTGAAGACATAGTGAGAAGGAAGTTGTCTACAAGCCAGGCAGAGAGCCCTCACCAGGACCTGAACTGGCCAGCACCTTGATCTGGGACTTTTAGCTTCCAGAACTGTGGGAAAAATAAATTTCTGTTGTTTAAGCCACCCAAGACTTTCTGTTGTTGTTGTTGTTATGGCAGCCTGAGCAGACTCACACAGTTGGGTAGAAGTTATAGATAATTCCAATTAGGAGAGAAAATCTGAACAAATGCATGGAAGAAAGGATAAGGGTAGTCTGTGAAGGTACGTGCAAGTGGATTAGCATTGCTAGAACATTGAAACAAGACTGTGATAAATGAGGAAGAATGGCAATAATGAATAAATAATAATAAATAAATTAGATCATTTCATACAAGTCCTTAAATTCCATACTAAGGAACGTGGATTTTGTCCTAAAAAGCAGATGAGATTTAAGTAGTGAATTCACAAGATGACATTTATGGGATTTTTAAAATTATTTTTAATCAACAGCTGTAGGTCATGTGAATGATGAATTTTTTGTGAACATAAATTGAGGGAGAGGAGATCATTAGGAAGTGTTCTAGTCTTCCAGATAACAAATGATAAAGGCTTAAACTACTACACTGGAGGTAAAGATGGAAAGAGCTGAAATGGATCTAAATACTCTTGTGTATGTAAAATAACATCTCAGTGTTCTCCTTGAGGTAAAATTTAAGAGAAAGAGAGATGTAAGGGATTTTTTGCAGGCAGAGTTGGATCCCAGTTTTTAAGGGCCTGAAGCATAAACAATTTAAGGGATCCTCTTTAGGGAAAACAATGCAAAATTATAAAATAAAAATCCCCCTCCAATTTGACTCCATGATAAATTCATCTCCACTGGCAGATTTTATGCTTGAATGTCAGGGTAGATCTTGTGCCATCAACTCTGCTAACATTCATAGGGAAAGGGTACAGTTAAGGAGGAAGACAGTGAATGGGTTTAGTTTTGGTCATCCCCATGTAGACATCAGAAGCAGTTAGAAATGTTTGAAAGTATGCCAATATAATAGTCTGAATTTTTTGAAATCTGAATTTCAAGAATAAGTATACTAATTTAGGAGTCATCAGAGAATAAGTAGAAGTTAAAACTAAGAAAAAGAATTAGATCATCTTGAGAAGATATGAAGACTGATTTAAAAAAACGGGTACGAAATTCTGAGGAGCACTAACATTGTAGTGTGGGCAGAGACTCAATGAAAGAAAAGTAACATTTTAGTTCGGTGGTCTAGATAATAGACCACTGAACAACAGCAGTGGTGAAGGGAATTTGAGGGGAGGAATGTTGTTTCAGAGATTTTAGTTGACAAAGAAGACTAGAACAACAATTTGACAATGGAGGATGAAAAAGAAGAGTGGGATAAGGATGATAATGAGTTTGAAGTGCTTGGGCAAGTTGAGTAGATGAAATTGCCTTTTACTAATATGGGAAGTCAGAAGAACAGATTTAGAAAATATGAAAAATTTTGAAATGACTTCAGAATGTCAGAGATGTCTATTAGCAGTTGAAAATACATCCAACAGTTGCTGGCTTTGAGCTAGATATTATCCTTGTCTTTATTTTCCAAAGTAAAGGGAAAAAGTTCCAAAATGTTGTATCACTTGTCTAGTGTTATATGTTAACCGGTGCTCCCATAAGAAGGTGACCTCAGAATCATCGGTCAATCCGTGGTATTCTAAGATTTGAGTGGGGACAGTTACTCCAAGAATATTTGGAAGATGCCCACAGACAGAATCCTAGAGAATACTAAGGGTCAAGAGAATAGAGGATAAAAGCCAACCTAAGAGCCTTTGCTCTCTATTCCTCTCTTCCATCACTTATGGCAAGCACCAAGTTGCTTTCTGTCTCTAGATTTACATATTCTGGATATTTTATACAAATGATATTATACAATATGTGACCTATCGAGTCTGGCTTCTTTTACTTAGCATAAAATTTTTGAAGTTTAGCCAAGTTGTACCATGTATCACTATTTCTTTTTAATGACTGAATAATATTCTGTTCTGTGTCTATACCACAATTTATTTATCTATTCATCTATTGATGGACATATGGGTTGTTTCCACCTTTTAGTTAGTAAAATAGGGCAACCGTGAGCATGTAAACATTATTTGTTTGGATACCTGTTTTCAATTATTTGGGGTATATACCTAGGAGAATTGTTGGTTCATGTAACAATTCTTTGTTTAATTTTTTGAGGATTCACCAAATGATTTCCACAGTGAGTGAACCATTTTACATTTCCACCACTAATGTATGAGTTTTCTAATTTCTTCACATCCTTGCCAACACTTCTTATATCTGTTTGCTTGTTTATTTGATAACCACCCTTGTGGGTATAAGGCGGTATCTCATTATGGTTTTGATTTGCATTTCCCTTATGACTAATGATATTGAGCATCTTTTCATGTGCTTGTCAGCCATTTGTATATCTACTTTGGAGAAATTTCTATTCAAGTCTTTGTTCATTGTTTTACTTGGCTTGTTTTTCTTTTTGTTATTGAATTGTACATGTTTTTCGTATTTTGAAGACTAAACCCTTGTCAGATATGTGATTTGTAAATATTTTCACCCAATCTGTAGTTTGTTTTTTCACTTTCTTGATAATGTCCTTTGATGCACAAAGCAATTAAATTGATGAAGTACAGTTTATCTATTTTTTTTCTTTTGTTGTTTGTGTTTTGGCGTCAATCTAAGAATCTATTGCCAAACCAAGGTCATAAAGACTTACTCCTAGGGACGTCCCTGGCAAGCCAGTGGTTAAGACTCCATGCTTCCAATACAGGGGCCATGGGTTTGATCCCTGGTCAGGGAACTAAGATCCCACATGCCGTGTGGCCAAAAAAAAAAAAAGAAAAAAATTTTTTTTCTAAGAGTTATATGACTTTAGTTGTTAATTTAGGTCACTGATTCATTTTTAGTTAATTTTTATATATAGTATGGGGAAGGGGTCCAACTTCTTTCTTTTACATGTAGATATTACTATACAGTTATCCTATTACCATTTGTTGAAAAGACTGTCCCTGTCCCCATTAAATTATCTTGGTACCCTTGTTGAAAATTACTTGGCCAAAGAGTAAGGATTTATTTATAGACTCTCAGTTCTGTTTCATTGGTTTATATATTTATGCTTATTATAGAACCACACTGTTTTGATTACTTTAGCTTTGTAATAAGTCTTGAAATAAGGAGTGAATCCTCCAAATTTGTTCTTTTTTAAGATTGTTTTGACTATTTAACCAGTTTCAAGATTAACTTGAAATTTCATATGAATTTAAGAATTAGCTTTTCTATTTCTGTGAAAAAGGCTGACGGAATTTTGAGAGAATTGCTTTGAATCTGTAGATCACTTTGGGTAATATTGCTATCTTAACAATATTAACTCTTCAAATTCATGAATATAGGTTATCTTTCCATTTGCTTAGATTTTTAAAAAAGAAAATTTCCTTCAACTTTCTTATAGTTTTCAGTGTAAAAGTGTTTCACGTCTTTGGCTAAGTTTATTCCTAGGTTTTTTATTCTTTTGAATACTACTGTAAATAGAATTATTTTCTTAATTTCCTTTTTGGATTATACATTGCTGGTGTATAAAACACACCTGATATTTTGTGTTGATCTTGTATCCTGCAACTTGTCGAATTTGTTTATTATTCATAAGGATATTGGCTCATAGTTTTCTTATCTTGTGATATTTTTCTCTGGCTTTGGTATCAGGGTAATACAGGCCTCACAGAATGAGTTAGGATGTATTCCTTCCTGCTCTATTATTTTGGAATAGTTTGAGAAAGATGGATGTTAATTCTTCTTTATATGTTTGATAAGAATCACTAGTGAAGCTCAGTCCTGGACTTTTCCCTGTTGGACGGTTGATTACTGATAAAAATCTCTTGATGTAGGTGTATTCAGATTTTCTATTCTTCTCAAATCAGTTTTGATAATTTTTGTATTTCTAGAAAATTTTATTTCTCTAGGTAATCTAATTTGTTTGTGTACAATTGTTTATAGTATTCTCTTGTAATCCCTTTTATTTCTGTAAGGTCAGTAGTAATATTCCCACTTTCATTTCTGATTTTAGTTTTGTGCATCTCTCTTCTATTTTTAGAAGTAAGTCTAGCTAAAAGTTTCTCAATTGTTGATCTTTTTTAAGAATCAATTTTTGGTTTCATTGATTCTATTATTTTGCTATTCTTTACTCCATTGATCTCTATTCTTACCTTTATCATTTACTTCCTTCTGCCAGCTTTGACTTTAGTTTGCCCTTCTTTTTCTAATTCCTTAAGGTATAAAGTTAGATTATTGATTTGAGAATGTTTCTTTTTGTTAATGTTGGCATTTACAGCTATAAATTTCTTTCTGATCACTGCTTTTGCAGCATTCCATAAATTTTGGTAATGTATTTTTGTTTTCCTTTGTCTCTATTTTCTGATTTTTCTTGTGATTACTTCTTTGACCTATTGGTTATTTGAGTGTGCTTTTTAATTTCTGCATACTTATGAATTTTCCAGTTTTCTTTCTGTTATTGACTTCATTCTATCGCTTTTAGAAAAGATAATTTGTATGATTTCAACCTTTTAAATTTATTGAGATTTGTTTTCTGGCTCTATCCTGGAGAATGCTTCATGTGCACTTGAGAAGAATGTGCATTCTGTTATAACCATGTTTCTGTGCATAAAATAAGATATATTGGGTTATAATGGAAAACAGTTCAGTTATTATCTTCAAATGTTATTGTATAGAAATATGTGGGATTTTTAATTAAAACAGTGAATAAGGTACCATAATCTCAAAGTAGTAATGCATATAAACAATATTTTAAGATACCTACTTAATCTAATGTGATATAAAAATATCTATCATTTGGTGACAAAGTTGGAGGTTCTTTTTTACATCTTTATTGGAGTATAATTGCTTAATAATGGTGTGTTAGTTTCTACTTTATAAAAAAGTGAATCAGTTATACATATACATATGTTCCCATATCTCCTCCCTCTTGCCCCTCCCTCCCTCCCACCCTCCCTATCCCACCTATCCAGGTGGTCACAAAGCACCGAGCTGATCTCCCTGTGCTATGCAGCTACTTCCCACTAGCTATTTTACGTTTTGTAGTGTATATATGTGCATGCCACTCTCTCACTTTGTCACAACTTACCCTTCCCTCTCCCCATATCCTCAAGTCCATTCTCTAGTAGGTCTGTGTCTTTATTCCCGTCTTACCCCTAGGTTATTCATGACATTTTTTTTCTTAGATTCCATATATATGTGTTAGCATATGGTATTTGTCTTTCTCTTTCTGACTTACTTCACTCTGTGTGACACTCTAGGTGCATCCACCTCACTACAAATAACTCAATTTCGTTTCTTTTTATGGCTGAGTAATATTCCATTGTATATATGTGCCACATCTTCTTTATCCATTCATCCAACGATGGACACTTAGGTTGTTTCCATCTCCCGGCTATTGTAAATAGAGCTGCAATGAACATTTTGGTACATGACTCTTTGAATTATGGTTTTCTCAGGGTATATGCCCAGTAGTGGGATTGCTAGGTCATATGGTATTTCTATTTGTAGTTTTTAAAGGAACCTCCATACTGTTCTCCATAGTGGCTGTACCAATTCACATTCCCACCAGCAGTGCAAGAGTGTTCCCTGTTCTCACACCCTCTCCATCATTTATTGTTTCTAGATTTTTTGATGATGGCCATTCTGACGGGTGTGAGATGATATCTCATTGTAGTTTTGATTTGCATTTCTCTAATGATTAATAATCTTGAGCATTCTTTCATGTGTTTGTTGGCAATCTGTATATCTTCTTTGGAAAAATGTCTGTTTACGTCTTCTGCCCATTTTTGGATTGGGTTGTTTGTTTTTTTGTTATTGAGCTGCACGAGCTGCTTGTAAATTTTGGAGTTTAATCCTTTGTCAGTTGCTTCATTTGCAAATATTTTCTCCCATTCTGAGGGTTGTCTTTTGGTCTTGTTTATGGTTTTCTTTGCTGTGCAAAAGCTTTTAAGTTTCATTATGTCCCATTTGATTATTTCTGTTTTTATTTCCATTTCTCTAGGAGGTGGGTCAGAAAGGATCTTGCTGTGATTTATGTCATAGAGTGTTCTGCTTCTGTTTTCCTCTAAGAGTTTGATACTTTCTGGCCTCACATTTAGGTCTTTAATCCATTTTGAGCTTATTTTTGTGTATGGTGTTAGGGAGTGATCTAATCTCATACTTTTACATGTACCTGTCCAGTTTTCCCAGCACCACTTATTGCAGAGGCTGTCTTTTCTCCATTGTACATTCCTGCCTCCTTTATCAAAGATTAATTGACCATATGTGCGTGGGTTTATCTCTGGGCTTTCTATCCTTTTCCATTGATCTATATTTCTGGTTTTGTGCCAGTACCATACTGTCTTGATTACTGTAGCTTTGTAGTATAGTCTGAAGTTAGGGAGCCTGATTCCTCCAGCTCTGTTTTTTGTTCTCAAGACTGCTTTGGTTATTCAGGGTCTTTTGTGTTTCCATATAAATTGTGAAGTTTTTCGTTCTAGTTCTGTGAAAAATGCCAGTGATAGTTTGATAGGGATTGCATTGAATCTGTATATTGTTTGGGTAGTAGAGTCATTTTCACAATGTTGATTCTTCCAATCCAAGAACACAGTATATCTCTCCACCTATTTGTATCATCTTTAATTTCTTTCATCGGTGTCTTATACATACATGTATAATACATACATACATGTATGTCTTCTGCATACAGGTCTTTTGTCTCCTTAGGTAGGTTTATTCCTAGTTATTTTATTCTTTTTGTTGCAATGGTAAATGGGAGTATTTTCTTGATTTCACTCTCAGATTTTTCATCATTAGTGTATAAGAATGCCAGATATTTCTGTGCATTAATTTTGTATCCTGCTACTTTACCAAATTCATTGATTAGCTCTAGTAGTTTTCTGGTAGCATCTTTAGGATTCGTTATGTATAGTATCATGTCATCTGCAAACAGTGACAGCTTTACTTCTTCTTTTCTGATTTGGATTCCTTTTATTTCCTTTTCTTCTCTGATTGCTGTGGCTAAAACTTCCAAAACTATGTTGAATGAGAGTGGTGAGAGTGGGCAACCTTGTCTTGTTCCTGATCTTAGTGGAAATGCTTTCAGTTTTTCACCATTGAGGACGATGTTGGCTGTGGGTTTGTCATATATGGCCTTTATTATGTTGAGGAAAGTTCCCTCTATGCCTGCATTCTTCAGGGTTTTTATCATAAATGGGTGTTGAATTTTGTCAAAAGCTTTCTCTGCATCTATTGAGATGATCACATGGTTTTTCTCCTTCAATTTGTTAATATGGTGTATCACGTTGATTGATTTGCGTATATTGAAGAATCCTTGCATTCCTGGAATAAACCCCACTTTATCATGGTGTATGATCCTTTTAATGTGCTGTTGGATTCTCTTTGCTAGTATTTTTTTGAGGATTTTTGCATCTGTGTTCATCAGTGATATTGGCCTATAGTTTTCTTTCTTTGTGACATCCTTTTCTGGTTGTGGTATCAGGGTGATGGTGGCCTTGTAGAATGAGTTTGGGAGTGTTCCTCCCACTGCTATATTTTGGAAGAGTTTGAGAAGGATAGGTGTTAGCTCTTTTCTAAATGTTTGATAGAATTCGCCTGTGAAGCCACCTGGTCCTGGGCTTTTGTTTGTTGGAAAATTTTTAATCACAGTCTCAATTTCAGTGCTTGTGATTGGTCTGTTCATATTTTCTATTTCATTCTGATTCAGTCTTGGCAGGTTGTGCCTTTCTAAGAATTTGTCCATTTCTTCCAGGTTGTCCATTTTATTGGCATAGAGTTGCTTGTAGTAATCTCTCATGATCTTTTGTATTTCTGAAGTGTCACTTGTTACTTCTCATTTTTCATTTCTAATTCTATTGATTTGAGTCTTCTCCCTTTTTTTCTTGATGAGTCTGGCCAAAGGTTTATCAATTTTGTTGGTCTTCTTAAAGAACCAGCTATTAGTTTTATTGATCTTTGCTATTGTTTCCTTCATTTCTTTTTCATTTATTTCTGATCTGATTTTTATGATTTCTTTCCTTCTGCTAACTTTGGGGATTTTTTGTTTCTCTTTCTCTAATTGCTTTAAGTGCAAGGTTAGGTTGTTTATTCGAGATGTTTCCTGTTTCTTAAGGTAGAATTGTATTGCTCTAAAGTTCCCTCTTAGAACTGCTTTTGCTGCATCCCATAGGTTTTGGGTCATCGTGTCTCCATTGTCATTTGTTTCTAGGTATTTTTTGATTTCCTCTTTGATTTCTTCAATGGTCACTTCGTTATTAGTGTATTGTTTAGCCTCCATGTGTTTGTATTTTTTACAGATCTTTTCCTCTAATTGATATCTAGTCTCATAGCGTTGTGGTCAGAAAAGATACCTGATACAATTTCAATTTTCTTAAATTTACCAAGGCATGATTTGTGACCCTGGATATGATCTATCCTGGAGAATATTCCATGAGCACTTGAGAAAAATGTGTATTCTGTTGTTTTTTGATGGAATGTCCTATAAATATCAATTAAGTCAATCTTGTTTAATGTATCATTTAAAGCTTGTGTTTCCTTATTTATTTTCATTTTGGATGATCTGTCCATGGGTGAAAGTGGGGTGTTAAAGTCCCCTGCTATGAATGTGTTACTGTCGATTTCCCCTTTTATGGCTGTTAGTATTTGCCTTATGTATTGAGGTGCTCCTATGTTGGGTGCATAAATGTTTACAATTGTTATGTCTTCTTCTTGGATCGATCCCTTGATCATTATGTAGTGTCCTTCTTTGTCTCTTCTAATAGTCTTTATTTTAAAGTCTATTTTGTCTGATATGAGAATTGCTACTCCAGCTTTCTTTTGGCTTCCATTTCCATGGAATATCTTTTACCATCCCCTTACTTCCAGTCTGTATGTGTCTCTAGGTCTGAAGTGGGTCTCTTGTAGACAGCATATATATGGGTCTTGTTTTTGTATCCATTCAGCCAATCTGTGTCTTTTGGTGGGAGCATTTAATCCATTTACATTTAAGGTAATTATCGAAATGTATGTTCCTATTCCCATTTTCTTAATTGTTTTGTGTTTGTTATTGTAGGTCTTTTCCTTCTCTTGTATTTCTTCCCTAGAGAAGTTCCTTTAGCATTTGTTGTAAAGCTGGTTTTGTGGTGCTGAACTCTCTCAGCTTTTGCTTGTCTGTAAATGTTTTAACTTCTCCATGAAATCTGAATGAGATCCTTGCTGGGTAGAGTAATCTTGGTTGTAGCTTTTTCTCCTTCATCACTTTCAATATGTCCTGCCAGTCCCTTCTGGCTTGAAGAGTTTCTGCTGAATGATCAGCTGTTAACCTTATGGGGATTCTGTTATGTGTTATTTGTTGTTTTTCCCTTGCTGCTTTTAATATGTTTTCTTTGTATTTAATTTTTGACAGTTTGATTAATATGTGTCTTGGCGTGTTTCTTCTTGGATTTATCCTGTATGGGACTCTCTGTGCTTCCTGGACTTGATTAACTATTTCCTTTTCCATATTAGGGAAGTTTTCAACTGTAATCTCTTCAAATATTTTCTCAGTCCCTTTCTCTTCCTCTTCTGGGACCCCTATAATTCGAATGTTGGTGCGTTTAATGTTGTCCCAGAGGTCTCTGAGACTGTCCTCAGTTCTTTTCATTTTTTTTTTTTTTTTCGTTTTTCTGCTCTGCAGTAGTTATTTCCACTATTTTATCTTCCAGGTCACTTATCCGTTCTTCTGCCTCAGTTATTCTGCTATTGATCCCATCTACAGTATTTTTCTTTTCATTTATTGTGTTGTTCATTGTTGTTTGTTTCATCTTTAGTTCTTCTAGGTCCTTGTTAAATGTTTCTTACATTTTGTCTCTTCTATTTCCAAGATTTTGGATCATCTTTACTATCATTATTCTGAATTCTTTTTCAAGTAGACTGCCTGTTTCCTCTTCATTTGTTAGGTCTGTTGGGTTTTTATCTTGCTCCTTCATCTTCTGTGTGTTTTTCTGTCTTTTCATTTTGATTATCTTACTGTGTTTGGGGTCTCCTTTTTGCAGGCTGCAGGTTCGTAGTTCTCATTGTTTTTGGTGTCTGTCCCCAGTGGCTAAAGCTGGTTCAGTCGGTTGTGTAGGTTTCCTGGTGGAGGGGTCTAGTGCCTTTGTTCTGGTGGATGAGGTTGGATCTTGTCTTTCTGGTGGGCAGGTCCACGTCTGGTGGTGTGTTTTGGGGTGTCTGTGTACTTATTAGGCTTTTAGGCAGCCTCTCTGCTAATGGGTGGGGTTGTGTTCCTGTCTTGCTTGTTGTTTGCATAGGGTGTCCAGCACTGTAGCTTGCTGGTCGTTGAGTGAAGCTAAGTGCTGGTGTTGAGATGGAGATCTCTGGGAGATTTTTGCCGTTTGATATTATGTGGAGCTGGGAGGTCTCTTATGGACCAGTGTCCTGAAGTTAGCTCTCCCACCTCAGAGGCACAGCCCTGACTCCTGGCTGAAGCACCAAGAGCCCTTCATCCACACGGCTCAGAATAAGAGGGAGAAAAAGTAGAAAGAAAGGAAGAAAGGAAGAAAGAAAGAAAGAAAGGAGGGAAGGAGGGAAGGAAGGGAAGAAAGAAAGGAAGAAGAAAGAAAAGATAAAATAAGATAAAATAAAGTTATTAAAATAAAAAATAATTATTAAGAAAAAAAATTTTTAAGTAAAAAAGAAAAAAAGAAAAAGGACGGATAGAACCCTAGGAGAAATGGTGAAAGCAAAGCTATACAGACAACATCTCACACAGAAGAATACACATACACACTCACAAAAGAGGAAAAGGGGAAAGAATAATAAATCTTGCTCTCAAAGTCCACCTCCTCAATTTGGGATGATTCGTTGTCTATTCAGGTATTCCACAGATGCAGGGTACATCAAGTTGATTGTGGAGATTTAATCCGCTGCTCCTGAGGCTGCTGGGAGAGATTTCCCTTTCTCTTCTTTGTTCTCACAGCTCCCAGGGGCTCAGCTTTGGATCTGGCCCTGCCTCTGCATGTAGGTCGCCGGAGGGCGTCTTTTCTTCGCTCAGACAGGATGGGGTTAAAGGAGCAGCTGACTCGGGGGCTCTGGCTCACTCAGGCCAGGGGGAGGGAGGGGTGCGGATGCGGGTCGAGCCTGCTGCATCAGAGGCCTGTGTGACGTTGCACCAGCCTGAGGCGCGCCGTGCGTTCTCCCGGGGGAGTTGTCCCTGGGTCACGAGATCCTGGCAGTGGCGGGCTGCACAGGCTCCTTGGAGGGGAGGTGTGGAGTGTGACCTGTGCTCGCACACAGGCTTCTTCGTGGCGGCAGCAGCAGCCTTAGCATCTCATGCCCGTCTCTGGGATCCGCGCTTTTAGCCGCGGCTCGCGCCTGTCTCTGGAGCTCCTTTAAGCAGCGCTCTTAATCCCCTCTCTTCACGCACCAGGAAACAAAGAGGGAAGAAAAAGTCTCTTGCCTCTTCTTCAGGTCCAGACTTTTCCCCTGACTCCCTCCTGGCTAGCCGTGGCGCACTAACCCCTGCAGGCTGTGTTCATGCCGCCAACCCCAGTCCTCTCCCTGCGCTCTGAGGAAGCCCGAGCCTCAGCTCCCAGCCCCGCCCGCCCCGGCGGGTGAGCAGACAAGCCTCTCGGGCTGGTGAGTGCCGGTCGGCACCAATCCTCTGTGTGGGAATCTCTGCGCTTTTCCCGCCGCACCCCTGTTGCTGTGCTCTCCTCCGCGTCTCTGAAGATTTCCCCCTTCGCCATCCGCTGTCTCCGCCCGTGAAGGGGCTTCCTAGTGTGTGGAAGCCTTTCCTCCTTCACAGCTGCCTCCCACTGGTGCAGGTCCCGTCCCTATCCTTTTGTCTCTGTTTATTCTTTTTTCTTTTGCCCTACCCAGTTACGTGGGGAGTTTCTTGCCTTTTGGGAGGTCTGAGGTCTTCTGCCAGCGTTCAGTAGGTGTTCTGTAGGAGTTGTTCCACGTGTAGATGTATTTCTGGTGTATCTGTGGGGAGGAAGGTGATCTCCCCGTCTTACTCTTCCGCCATCTTCCCCCTCTTTCCAGGCTGCATTTCTATCAAGTTGTAAGTTCTTAGTGTCTTTAGTAATTAAAGGAAATAACATATTTCAGTTAAAGTTTAGTGTAAATAAAGATGCCACTTTTTTCTCACTGAAGCTCATAGACATACTGAATTCTAGCCGCAGACCCTCTGGAGGCCTAAGGACCCTAGATGAAGAACTCTCATTTAATGGGTTTTTCTTCAATTTCAAAAACACTGCTCTAAGCCATTGGGTAAACTCTTTTTCTGGGGTTAAAGGAAGGAAAATGGGCAACCCCACATAGCCCCTACCACAAGTCATCCCCATCCTAGAGAAGAGCCTTACTGTTCCCTTCTGGTGATATCTTGTCCCAAAATGGAATAAAATCCCGGTGTCCTGATGGAAGGAAAAGGCTGAAACTCTTGTCTCTGCTGCTGACGTCATTGCTTACACTTATAAAATAGCTTTGGGCACAAATCCTTAGGCATTTAGTAAGACTAGAAAAAAAAAGTCTCATTTGTGAGGCTTAATTAGTATTAGCAGCACCAAGAGGTCTCTGTAGAAATGGCCTTGGGTAAGAGCAAATTAGTGTTTTTAATTATTATCGTTAAAAATGAATATTTACAGGAAATTGGGCTGAAGGCCATCTGGCCCAAGCACATTCCTAAAGAAGGCCATGAAACACTAAAGGGGTGGAGGGGGGAGCGTGGTGCAGAGTGGATAGAACTATTTATAGCATCTCAAGGCTCTAGTTTAAGTCATCAACTGGAAAGGACGTTTAAAAGTTAAAGTAAGCATCAAGAGACTCAACCGTTTCTTTTTAAGAAATATTTTCATACCTTAACATTAAAATGTGGTGATATATATTTCCTTCCTTCCCCCATGTATATAATCTTTGTTATTTCTTTTAATTGAGAGGTGTAAAGTAAGCCTGTTAGACATTATTCTGTTTACATGTGGCCTTGGCAGGTCCATTTATTTCAATGTCTCTCTGTGAATAATATTCCATCCTTAGTTACCTCCTTGGTGTTATACTGAGGAAAGAGTTAGTATTGATGTAATTGTGCACTCTTTGGATTCTTTTTAAACATAACTAATTCATTATTTCACTGATACAAAACTCTGTTTTAAATATAGGATTGAATTGTAAGGTGTTAACTTTATTAAGTCATTTCTTTTACCTACATTTCTTAATTGCTATAAAAATATTATTTGCTTATAAAAACAAGTCATAAAAAAATGATTAGATATTATTCTTTACCGGTCATGACAGATTGACAAAAGAATACTGTAAGACCTAATGATAGTGAGAGTTTGGTGAAAGAGGACTCCCTTCTACTTTGCTGTTGGGCAAGTAAATTGCTGCAACACTTTTGGGAAGTAAGTTGCAATTTACCTCAAGAACCTTAAAATAGTTATATGATTAGACTTCATAATTCCACATTTGAGAATTTATCCTGGAAAAAAATCATAAATACAAAATATCTTTCTGTGCAAATATATTCACCACAGCATTATTTATGAAATTAAAAATTAAGGCAATCTAAATATTACATAATAGAGGTTGGGTTACATACAGGATGTAATATATGGCCATTAAAAATAATATATATTAAGTGTTTCTAATAACATGGAAAATGTTCAAGAAGTTGTGCAGTATAGAACAACGAGGTGTGTTAGTACAGTGATAAAAGCATAAGCGCTTAGCTATGTATTTGGGCAAATTGTCTCAGTTTTCTTATATGTAAAATGGGAATGATAGAACTGTGAAATGATGGTAGCTCCTTTGTACAATGACCATGAAGATTAGGAGTTAGTATGTTACCTAGTTATGTCCACTGCTTAAACAGCACCTAGCACAGAGTCAGTGCTCCACAGATACTAGCTCCTGTTATTATCATCATTACTGCCAGCTTATTACAGTAGATTCAGGGAAAGAAGCCAGTAGACACCAGCAAAGATACAGGTTCTTTAATGTGGCAAAAGATCCCACTTACTACACAGAGACGGCTCTGCTGGTTAAGAGACTCAGAAATACTCTCTGTCAGAGGGCCAGGCTTCCCTTGCCTTCCCCCTCCATAAAGACCAATTTCGACCAGCTCACCAAACCCAAACCATGGTAGTAATCCCAGCATACTCCTAAGTGATCACCAGATGATCAAAAGTTGAATTTGGGTTCGTTTTCCAGGTATATCTTCCCCCTAGTACGCCCAGGCTTTGGGGCTGTGCAGCTTATTCCTGCGATTACATATTAAGTGAATAAACCAAGAAGAAAAATCATGATATCAAATATCATCATAAATATGCTATAAGAAATAATCCTGAATAGAAACCAAGGATCAAATCAAAGAAACCAAAATGTATCCAGAAGTTGGTCTTGGGTAGTAAGATCATGGGTGACTTACTTTGTTCTCTTTCAGATTTTCTGTTTTCTAAAATTTTTATAATTTGAAGATACCGTATGTAAGCTGAGAGGAATGATAGTAGTAAAGCTTTTGTATCATGTGTGATACCTCTATTTTGTGGACTCACTTCAGGTGTACAGTGTTTTTCATGGGGAATTTCTGTAATAGGCTGGTAACATGTAGCCAATCCACATTTGGCCAATATCAGTATAAATTAGAGTGCTTTCAGCTGAAAGTATCAGAAACATCTAGTCAAACCTGAATAACCAGAGGGAAGTTATTAGGAATAATCCAAAGGGTGAAAGTTAATTTAATGGCTTAAAAATGTCATCAAAAAGTCCTTCCCTCTCTCTCATTCTTTTTTGTCTTGTTTTCTTGCTCTTTCTTTCTATCTCTGCTTCCATGAGGATGGTTTTATCCTAAGGCTGCCTCCTCTGTATTTGTCAGCAGCGACCAAGGCTACAGCCCTCTTCATTCACACAAACAGAAATGTCCTGACTGGACCAACTTAAGTCACATGGTCATTCCTGAACCAGTAACTTGGCCTGGAAGAATGTCATGTACTCATTGGCTTAGGCCTGAGTTTCATCCTTATTCCTGAATCAATACTGAGCCAAAGGAGATAGAATTATCCTGATTCATTCAGAATGCAGTCAAAATTTGCTTACTTAGTAAGTTCTTACTTTCAAATGTTTAAAAAAAATTTTTAGAAAAGGTGAAAAGCTAAAACACAGACGTTGTGAGGCTCTCTTCAGACCTACTCAGTCATTACTCTATACACAGGGCCATGTTGGAAAGTAACCTCTGCCATGAGGCTTTCAGTTTCCCTGGTTATATTCTGAAAAGCCTGGTGGTGATTTAGCGAAACATGGGCTTTTGTTGTCCACCCCATTGCCTTTACTCAGCCCTCCTACTCTCTTCATACTCAACATTCCTTCTCCTTCTTACATCGCCATTAATTCTCTCTCTAATATTTTATATTGGGATAAACTTTATGACCTCTTTCTTGGGCTTTGGCTCTTGGTTTCCAAGTAAAGTTTTGAAAATTCCCCAACTTTTTCACTCTCTTGCTCAGCCTCTTGCATTTAAAAGTGACTTTCAGAACTGTTGTCTCTACTATAGGTTTTTAAAAGTCTAATTTGGAGTTCAAAAGCCTGGAAATCCACTCTTTGTTCTCATTGAGTTCTTTTATGTCTTTTTTACCTGGAGCCATAGATTTCAGTCTCCAAGTCTAATTTTAATTGCAGAAGGGCTTTAGGGCAAAATACAGGCTTAAAGCAATTACACTGAGGAATATTTCAAAACGTTGTCTTGCTGCCGTAATAAATGCCAAGAATCATGCAGACATTAAACACTATAGGGGTTCAAAGAGAAGAAAAAATAAGTTCTAGCAAGGGAAATCAGATATTATTCATGAAAGTAGTGGGAATTGAGCTAATTCTTGAAGAATGAGTAGAAGTTTGATAAGACGAAAAAAGAAACGCAGTTATTTTTGGTGGCTTGCCTTTGCTGTAGTGGATTATATAGTGCACGATTCTCTATGATGAGCTTCTCCTTTAGTAAAGATCAGGCAGGAATTGATCCATATATTTGTAGGTATAATTATTGGTTACATATATCATTTCCCTCAAAAGACTACTTGTTTTAGCCTGCCATAACAAAATAGTAGACTGTGTAACCTATAAACCATAGAAATTTATTTCTCAGAGTTCTGGAGTTTAGGAAGTCCAAGATCAAGGTGCCAGCAGATTTAGTTTCTGGTGAGGGCTTGCTTCCTGATTCATAGAAGGCTGTCTTCTCATTGTGTCCTCGTGAGGTGGATGGGGTGGGGGAACTCTCTGGGGTCTCTTTTATAAGGGCACTAATTCCAATCATGAGGGCTTGATCTCAGACTCTCATAACCTCATCACCTCCCAAAGAGCCCTGCCCCCATCTCCAAATGTCATCACTTTGAGGGTTAGGTTTCAACATATGAATTTTGAAGGGACACAAATAATCTATAGCAGCACTTCACATAATTCTCATCACTTTCAGAAAGCATAAAGCACACATATGCCTTTCTAAGTTAACTTTCCTAAATTTCATGCCTCCTGTTGTTATCCAGTACAGTTTGTATGATTGTATTGGACTGCACCAGTACCTCTCAAAATGGGGGTCATAAGTGTCAACCAAAAAACGTAGAAGAATACTAATAAGTAAAGAGTTTTTTGGAGGTCTTAAGAACTATGATTCTGGAGACACAGATTCAGGTAAAACCAAAAGAGTGTTCCAGGGAAGAGAAAGAGAGGTTTATAAAGGCAAAAGCTATGAGCCTGTACTCTGACACAAGAAAGGAAATATTTGTCCTTAAGGGATTGCTCTCATGAGTTGTTTTACAGTAAAGATCTGATAAGTATTATGAGTTTCTGGAACACTGGGCAGATGCTCTGGATGCCTGCGTTAATACCATAAGTGGTCAAAAGGTTAGATTCCATCTGGCCTGAGAAATGCGTAAGCCATACTTCCTCAGTGGCCCCCAGACCCCATTTTAGAGAGCTCTCTTAGCTATACAGACTCCATTTTGATTTTACCGTCAGACTCCATTTTGATTTTATCGTCACAAAAGAGATCTTTTTTCATTTTTCCTTTAGGTGATAATGTTAAAAAAAAAAAAGAAAAAACCGAAAGGTAAATTTTCTATTTTTAAATTTTCTATTTTTCCATTGTGATGGAAAAACTTCTATAAGAAGTAAAATTTTAGTTCTTAGTGTTTTGGTCTGTTTTTATTTATTTGCTCTGCTTTCAAACTAGGATGTATGGACTGTTTTTGAGAGTTCTTACATTACTATGTAAATAAGTTCCCTACTGAGTACCTTCTACCTGGAACTGTACTTACTGATTCCTAGAGTTGAAATTTTCAGCTTTACTGCAATTATTAGCCCTATAACCTTGGACATTTATTTAACCCCTCTCTGTTTCCTCATCTGTAACATGGGAATGATAAACCTTATCTTACTGTTACTTGCAAGGATTAAATGAGAAAATTATGTAAAACCTGGTAGCTACTTTCATTATGATTAGAATTATTTGATAGCTCAAGTGAAATTTCTATATTGTCATTTCCCTCATCCTATGTCTGCTGAGGGCATTTTCTTGGGCCTTTTCTCCATTTACAAAAAGCTCTCTTGTAACCTATTTCTACTCTAATGCTAGTGCCACGAAAGACCCTTGTAGTGTACATGGGCTTGCCCTTCTCCTGGTCTTCTTTGTGGTCCCACTTTCTGAGACATTGGAACTGTTTCCAGCTCCTCACACACCACGTTTTTTTCACAGCCTCCTCCTACGACATCTGCATTGAGCTCTGAGGAAAAGGCCGGTGCAGGAGCCAAGCTGACACAACTTGACATTGGCTGCAGTAAACACTCCCCAGCCTGACAGGGCTCTGAGCCCTCTTTAGGCTCTTGACTGGGAAGTTATTCTGTAGAAGCCTACAGAAGAGGATAAAACTGATCTCCTTCATGTGGGACAGTTTCTAGCCCACAGAGTGATAAAGTTTTTATGCTGGGGTGAAAGCAGATTTACTTCTTTGACCAAAGCAATTTAACAAAGAAGATGCGTTATACAACTAGTAAATGTAAATCAGTTTACATATTGATATATTATCTCAAACACTCCCTTCAAAAAGTCCTGGTGACAGATGTATTACTATTTTAGATCTGAAAATACTGGTACTCAGCATTAGGTAGCACCCCCAAAAAATTACAATCCATATCTGTCAAGTTTCAAAGCTTTCCACCTTCCTAAGAATTGGAGAGTGTTTTTTGGAACTGCTTTAGGTAGAGGGCAAGCTGCTGATTGAAAGTGCTCTTAGCTGGGAGCTGATGTCTCTCACAGCCACTTCTTTTTGTACTATTGAACTTGTTATCATGCTTGAACTTGCATAGTTATTGAGTTCGTTTGTAAGTAACTTATATCTCCCACTGAAAGGTAAATTCCTTGTGGATTGAGATCTTGTCTATATTTCTTTACATATATAGACAGTGAACATTTGTTCCAAAAACATTTATTTAAAACCTACTACATTCAAAACACCATATTAGATATGTAAAGAAATATAGACAGTGTATTTCTATATATAGACAGTGAACATTTGTTTATTCCAAAATATTTATTTAGAACCTACTACATTCAAAGTACCATGTTAGATAGATGCTACTGTAGACAAAATATAAAAACATGAGGTCGCTACTCACAAGGAAATTCTTCATCTAATAGTAGGGAAACTAAGATAATTGGAATAAGAGTTAAAACAGAAGAGGATGATAGGTCTTAACTTTTAGAAGTAGTTAGAAAAATGAGAATGGATGGTTGGCAAAAGAAAGAAAGACAAAGCAAATGGCAGGATACAAATAGATTTTTTTTTCATTTTATTTATTTGACATCACATTCCTCTGAAAGAAAAGGCAGTAAGAGGAGGGTTTTCTAGGTCTTTGATTCCACTTTGCATCTGAGAGTTCTGAGACCATTAGACTAAAGCAGAGCATTCTGGAGGATTTGGTGCATTCTGGCATGAGGTCATTGTAGACAGTTTACAACCAAGCCTGGACTTGGAACAAGGTGTGTCTGAGGCTGCTTGATAGCACAACTGCCATAAGAATGTTAAATAAGTTACCAAAGCACGTGCCACTCTGCATTTCAGGGGCTACATTAGTTAGACTCAGAAGGTGAGTGATGACACAGGCAAGCCCCTATGGAAGTTCAAATGTAAGAGACAAGACTTTGTGTGGAAAGGACTAGAAGAGGCCCCATAGATGGTAACATGAGGGCAGGTAGAACAATCTTAGCAAAGTACAGAGACAGTAAACTTGGACATATGTCAATGTGCCGAAACCAATTTGCCAAAAAGTCAATTCAGTTTGGCATACCAGCTATTGGGCAAGTTGACTTTTGGCGAATTGGCTTGCTTCTGGAAATCTTGGAGCATGTATAAAAAAGGAAAAGAGATGAACGAAACAGTATTTATTTCTCTCATACTAGGTGTTGAACACTGTGCTCTGTGCTTTGTATATATCATCTTATTTCACCTTTTCAGCAAGGCTTTATGGTACATATTAATTATACTAATTTTTCAGAATAGAAAAACTGAACATCATAGAATATAGAGGGTAAAAGTTTGTCTAAAGATCTCCCAGTCACTTAGTTGAAGACCTACTACTGAACACAGATTTTCTTGGTTTTAACACCCTTTAGTTTCTGCTTCAACACACAGCCCAAGTTAGTGCTGAAGTAGACTTTGGGGAGGGAAATTGGTGGAAATAGCTCTATAGGCAGAGGCTAGAGCTTGAATATCAAACCTGAGAACTGGGAACCATTGATTCACTAGAAGAAAGAGAGTGACAGTACCTTATTTGTGCTGGAAGAAAATTAATCTTATAATCAGTGTATACAGTGTCAGAGAGACACTTAAAAGCCTGTTACAGTAGATCCTATAAGAAATAAGAGCCTAAATAGGATTACAATGAAAATTGGTAAAATCAAACAGATTTAAGAGAGGTGGAATAGCAAGTCAATAGAAATTAGGGATTTATAGTAGGGCACTAGAAAAAGAGAGGAGATTGTGACAAAAGTATTGTTATTGAATGAAGTTTGAAAGCCATTTTGAAGTGCACACTCATGAGGAAGGATGATGTATTATATTGTTGACATTGAGAAATTGAGGTATCAATTGAATACACAAGCAGAGAAGTCCTTCTGGTAGATGGAAATTTGTGACTTGCCCTTGGAGAAAGTTTTGGCTGAGATGTGATTTAGGAGTCGGTTTACATTAAAAAGAAGGTGATGAGAAACAGTGCCAAGTACTGTTAGATATTTTATTTTGAATCAAATTACTTAGGAAGGAAAGTACAGTTAGAATAGTCAGGGGCTGAGAACTAAGCCTCTAAGTACCTTTGATCAATGAAGAGGATCCCTAGAGGGAGAAACAGAAGAGAACACTGAGTTTCAGAGGACAGTGGCAACAAAGGAGGAAGGGGTCTATCAATAGAATCAACAGTTCAGAGAGCTCAAGGAAACGAAGATGAACACCATTTAATACTTTAGTAAATGAAAAAGTCACTGGTAACCTTTAAAAAGTAATATGATGTAGAATGATGGCCAGGAACACTATATGACCAGATGTTAGGGATTGAGGGGAGGATTAGCTGTGGGGAAGGAGGGTCAACCAAAGTACACTCATCTTTCAAGAAGGTGAAAATAAAAGAGCAGGAATCTAGAGGCAAAGAAAAGTCTAATGTAGAGCAGAAACCTGAGAAGGTAGTCTACAGAGTAGAATCACGTGGAAAGGAGTAATTGAAGATAAAAGGCAGAGAAGGGATGCTTGATGGAGCAAGTTCCTGAAGGGTATGGAAGGTAATAGGATTGACAGTACAAATGGGAAACTTGATCTTTGGACATGAGACAAAACTCTGCCATTTGAGAAAATAAAAATTGTACGTTGGATTGCAGTATTTAGAAAATTTTGGAGATGGGAAATGAGGGTGCCTACCTAATGTCTTGGGCAATTTGACCATAAACAGAGCCAAGGACAAAGGTTGTTTGCAGGTATACTATTTGGAATGTGATGCCAGGAATAAAGATAGAGGGGAGATAAGATAGGAAGGAAAGGGAACAAATACAAAGATGCACAATCAGGTTGGCCACCACTGCTCAGTCCTGCGGAACTTTCAGAGGAGATTTGTGTAGTGATCAAAGAAATACCCCCATTGACCTCATGGGTGTTAACTCCTCCACACCCCTAGTTTGTATATGTGTGAGTATTAGTTGGGTTTCCACTCGTTGGCATCAGAAGCCCCAGAGCAGGACATAAAAGGATACAGGTAAGATGAGGCCATAGAACACTGTGCAAAGCTGTGTAGACCTGATCTCCATGGTGCTGGGGCTGAGGGAAAGCGAAGTAGTGCATGAGAGACATTCAGTATAGTTCAGCCCTCTCTTTACTCAAATCCTCTCATGCCCAACATCAAGACCTCTTTAAGATCTGTCACAGAATCTTATTTAAGGTGGTAGCCAGCCTCAATCTCTACAAACTTCATACCTTAGAGTCAGTGAAACAGCACTAGTGATTGTAAGGCTATAATTGATATTAATCATCACCCTGGGCTATTCCACACATTCTCTGTTTCTCTAACCCTAAATCATCAGTTCAGCCGATCTAGGTTGCTTGTAGTGAAGTAACCCAAACCTTTATTTCCAAGGTATCTAAGCCCTTGGTTGCCTTGTCAAGTTCAGGCTGTGGTTGCTACAGTTGGCTGTTCGCTATTATCACCATGCAAGGAAGAAATAAAAACCACATTGAATCCTCTGTGCTCCAGACATACCCTCCAATCCTAACTCCAAATGCTAAGCAGGGAAAGTTATCCCACCAGCATAGTAATCCCTTTCTTTGCCCACTGGTCTATTGATATTAGAAACCCAGAGTAACCAGGTGTTAGTCAAAATTTCAATTTCAGTGAATCCTTACCATATTCCTTGGTGAAAACATTCCCCTACATGCTACTGGGAATCAGGACTCTAATCCACAGAACTTAAGTTTTCTGAATGTGAAGCATATACACTACAGGTAGGTCACAGGGATCATGGTAAATGGGGCAAGTTCTTTGCTGGATTTGTGTATTCTGACTGTTGGGTACACATTTGCATTTATCAGCTGTTGGTTCTCTCAATCTCTCTCTAAATGTATATGTGTGTATATATGTGTGTGTGTATATGTATATAAATGTGTGTGTATATATATGTGTGTATACATATATGTGTGTGTATATGCATATATGTATGTGTATATATATATGTGTGTATATGTGTATATATATGTGTGTGTATATGTGTATATATATATGTGTGTATATATATGTGTGTGTATGTATATATGGGTGTGTGTATATGTATATATGTGTGTGTGTGTATATATATGTGTGTGTGTGTGTGTATATATGTGTGTGTGTGTGTATGTATGCATTTTATCTTAGAGCCTAATCATAGCTTCTCTGGTGCCAAGGAGTGGGAACCCAGTCAGTGTACATGAGCAGGAGCAGTAGCTAATGTGAGACTAAGCTTGGTGAGCAGTAGCTTAGTGAGATGGAATGACCCAGACAGGGCTAGCCTCCATCTTGTCTATCATATCCCTGTCATTCATGAGTCCACTGGGACATCATTGGAGTATCTGAAAAAATATGCTGTTTGGCATGTAAAAGGCATGTTCTCTGGCAGACATTAAGAGAGAAGAACGAAAATCCATTCTTCTCCCATAGGTCCATCTATGTACTTATTCTCCAGAATTTCTTATCTCCAATTCTCTGATAATATTCATTCCAGGCCCCTGAGCAACCAACACAACCATTTGCCATTGCCCAGGAGGCCATACATATCCATACTCAAGCTACATTTTTCACAAACAAAATGAAAACCAAGTATACTGATCAAAGCTCTACCCACTGGAAGAATTTCCCTTCATCACTGTCCTTTAGAGCCACCACAGAAAGACGATATAGACAACGGCAGTCTGTTTTCAGCTGGTGCTAGTATATTGAGCCAACCAGTCTGTGAAGCAGGCTTGAGACTTTCTGCTTCCATCAGTTAGTCGCATGGAATTTCTCATGGGGCCATTGGCGTGAGTTGTTGGAGAAAAGTTGGTGCAACAGAGGCAGATGCCATGGGAGTCTGGGCCATCTTATCATGAAATGTTTTTAGGCCTTTTGGACCTATTGGATCTAACCTTGAATGTACCCTTTTTTACCATACAGTTGATTGTTATTGAGCCTGCCCACACTTAGGATTTTGGTGAATTTTATGAAACCAGCTTGTGATGGAACTTTGGTCATACAGTCACTTGGTGGTTCATAATCAAATGCTGCATCTCAGCTAGGGACAAAGGGCATGCCAGAAGCTGTATGGTACCTTCAAAATCCAGAGAGACCAACCAAGTGGTATGCCTGTTTCTTAGTATAAGGGTTTTGTCTTTTACCTTAGAGAGTATGTCCCACCATGCCACAGACCATTAGACTCTTGAAGTATTGACCAAAGTAGCAGATCCTGATTTTTTGTGAGATTGTATCTGTCAGGGTATAATCATAAGATAAAAACCCAAAGTTTAACATCAAGCATTAACTATAACAGGAGAATGACTATCAAGATTTAAAGAAAACTCTAAAGGCTACCCTAGGATTGAGAGAGAATATGCAAGGAAGGAACTAACTTACCTGGAGGTCCCCTCCCCAAGGCTGGGGTTCAAATTGTGAAATACATGTGGTTGCAGCCCACTGGATGGCAGAGAATTCACTGCTTTGCCTGGGCAAATTGGAAATATCTCTTCAGGATGCTGGCAGATCAATGCTAATGGGTGGGCTGACAGAGGAAGTCGAGGCATCAGCGGCTTGCTCAACAGCAAGGTAGCAAAAGGCCCAGCGTGCTTGTGTCCACATCTAGAGGGCATCAGCCAGGTGGTCCTTGGGCCAGGGCTCGTGCTGCAAGCTCCTCAAAGGATTGTGTGCTCTGAGCTTGAAGCTATGGCAAAGCATCTCTGGATGTCTCCATGCATGCATTTCTGCTAGCTGCAGAATAGGAGTAAGAAGCATCAAAACAGCGCACCTGAACCAAAAAAAAGCCCCTTTCTCTGCAATGTCTCTCAAGTGCCCTCTATTGACAAAGATTAATATTATACTCACTGCAAAGGGAGTGTAAGTTCCCAAATATTCCCACAGAAGTAGTTCACAAAAGGTGGATTTGGAGCTGAGGTAATAAACTTGTAACTGTCAGAGGGATTCAATCCCCATGCTTTGGCATGCATGTTTCTATTAGGATAATTGTTGTATCCTGATCGTCAGGTCTAATAACATGATGTCATCAATATATTGAAACAGCATGATCTTCTGTGGTAAGTCAAGGTGAACAAGGTCTCTACAGCTTGTATTGTGTCAAAGAGTGGTCATAGTTCTGGAGCCAAACAGTGAATGTAAACTGTTATCTTTACTACATAAAAGCAAACTACTTCTGATATCCTTACTGATGGGATGAAGAAGGATGCATTCACCATATAGGCTTCACCTATGAAGATCTATGGCTGTATGCCCTGTTCCAGAGTCTGTATTTATCCTCCCAGTAGCATACCTCATTCAGCACAGCAGCTCTGATTAGGGCTACAATTTGGTTGACTTTATGGGTGCCCACTCTCATGCCTCATACTACAACTGCTTTTGCAGGGGACAAGCAGATAAATTGAATGGGACTATATGGGGGATATTTTCATCCTTTGAGTCTTTGACAGTTATCCTAATCTCTGCAATTCCTCCTGGAATATGCTATTATTTCCATTTACTATTATGACAGGAGGTAGTTGTTGAGGCTTACATTTGACTGTTGCTACAAAAATGATTCATATTTCACTGGTTAGAGAACCATAACAGGGGTTCTCCTAGCTACTAATCATTGGTAGCCCAATTTATATACCTAGGGCCCAGGAAAATAACCACAGGATTGGTCTGAGAACCCAACGAAGGTGTACTTGGGGCAGAAATACATTTAGCACCAAGGGACTGTGATGATGTTTTGGTACCCCTAGTGTCAGTGGTAGACTCTGTGTCCAGTGATCCTTGAAAAGTCTGAATACTATCTTTTCTCCAGTGCAGAGTTACCAGTAAATGGCTGTAGATACATTAGGAGAAGGACAATGGGAATATTTATTGTACACATTTCTGGTGACACCGCAGGATTATCCCATCAGTCATTGGGTGGTGGGTCTGTTAATTGATTTAGATCTGGAGACTGGATAAGGAATCACAATTTGTTCCACTGTAGCAATTGACGTCAGAGTTCTGCTTGCTGGTTCCTGATTTTAAAAAAGGAAGTAACATTCGTCACTGTTTATGTACGTATTGCTCCCGGCAATGCTAGGTCCTATGGGTCTGATAGGCACTCTGGCCTTCTTGCCCATTGTGGAAATTACGTCAACTTCTGACGGTTAAATGCCACCCACCTTACTTCTGTCTTTCTAGAATCCTGTCATCCTCACTGGTATTATGAAACTCAGTCCCGTGGTAGAACCTCTTTCTGTAAATTCTGTCCTATAGAGAGCAGCCACCACTGTGGTTTTCAAAGATATCAGTGTTTCCTCACTAGTGCGTTTTTATTGCCTTAATGAAGGGACTGTTCTGGAAAAATAGTCAAGGGATGAGTTCTCTGATTATATATCGACATAATCAATACATTCAACATTTCTACCTCCTCAAGCATCTAACCTCCATACTCTACCAAGACAACTTCAGCATCTCCACATCATTTACTCTAGGCCATCATTCAGGCCAGTCTTCAAGGAGCAATCCTAGTAGCATATTAGGAGTGGATCTATGAGGGCCTGCAAGGACATTGACCATCGGTCATATTCCTCCTCATATCCCCTATTCAGGTTTATTCCTCCCCATACCACAGTCCAAAATCCTCATGTTCCATACCCACATATAGTTTGCTCATACCTCCTGGTACATATTAGCTGATTCCTTCATTGTATAAGTATCTCCTTCTGGAGAAGAAACTGTATTTCCTCTGTCAGGCTTGGTTAACACTTTCTCCTACCCCATCCTAATCTATCACATCTGAGAATAATTCTGATGCCACTGCATACTAGGTATTACCACGACCCCTGCTTACCACCAACAATGGGTCCTTACTGCTAGTTGTCTGTTAAGGGGTCCAATTCCAAAATCCCATCATAACATTTTTCTCCAGCCAGTCCTGGTAGCAACCATTTTATCCTTGGTCCCCCTGAAAGGTGAGCTTGAGATGAAGGCTTGAATGCAGGTAGTTTATTTGGGAAGTGATCCTGGAGTTAGGGACTTGGGAAGAGAAGCAGAGAAGGAGAGAAAGATATACAATATCACACTAGCAAGTTGGCCACATTGCAGATGACTGATGCTTGAGCCTGAATTCATCAAGAATAGCCTCATGTTCATGAACTCCCCTGAAATTCTAGGTTACATATATGTGAGTATCAAGTGTATTCCCACAAATGTCCTACATGCCAGTATCAGAGAACTCCTGGAATAGGAAGTGAGACCACACTGTTTGAGCTGAGGTGTTGTCATGGCATGAGTGAAGGCGGTCAAAGCCAACATGGGCCATGTGGTAATAATAATGGCTCTAGTAAGAGCTGGGGCTGAAAGGATGTGAAATGATGCACAAGAGGCATCCAAATCACTAAGGGAGAACACAGCAACGGCTCACACCAAGATGGATGAATGAATTATTACTATGGATGGAAGGACTAAATAAAAAATAAACAAATCCCTATTTCTCTGCTTCATGTCTTGACATACAGAACGAAAACTTAATGCTACATTATTCCCTTTCTGAAAGGGAAAGTGAAATTTTGCCAATACTTGTAATTTATAGAAAATTTGTTTTAATGTTCTAACAACTCTTTGTCGAAATTGGTTATTGTACAGCTATCTTTACTCCAGGACTCCAGTTGAAAGAAACTCGAATGTTTATTCCAACACTTTGTTTAGGCCTAAAGGGCTGAAAATTAAATTAATCTTGATGTCTGATTTATTTTCTTACCATTAGTAAACTAGTTGCAAATATATTTAATTTAGGGCATGTCAACACTTGTACTCATTCACTTGTGTCCATTTAAGAGTCTGCATATTACCTTTAAAATACTTTATATGGGCCAACAGTTTTCCCTGAGGCAGACAAAATTAGGGCAGTAGGTTTCAGAGAAAAATAGCAATTCAAAGTTAAAATCAGGGTCCATAACATAACATAACTAGACACAGTCATCAAAGGCAAGTCCAGCTTTCAGCTTAATCGTTCATGGGAAGCTGTGTAATAATACAACATTGGGGTTTTTAGACTGGCTTTTCCTCCTGAGTTACATACGATCTTGTAAGAAACCAACATGCAGGGTACAACCTCGTGTTATGAGTCCAGCCTTCATTGTGTATAAGGTGAAGCTTCTTAATGTATTTTCCCCCAATATTGGGAAAGATAGAGAAGCAGTTGCTTGGATTGCTCCTTTGTAGAAAGGGTGGGCATGTAGTACCACAGGCCAGTGGATATAATGAAGAGGAAGGTAAATGAAGTCATTCATGTTTTTGTCACAGGGAGTCACTGGGGACCTATGATACAAACCAGGCTATGTGCTGAAAGGGACAAGGAAAGCTGGGAAAAACTAGCTGTCCAGTACAGCCAACCACTAAATACACAGACAAGTGTAATACAAGAAAGAGTGTGTGATAGATGCTACAAGAGGAGTGCAAAGTGACTCCTGGTCCAAGAAATGCAAAGAAAATATGAACAGGTTCTGGTGTAGCTTCAGGAATGGCTTTACAAATAGGCTAGAGTCCAAAGGAGGGATGGCTCGGATTTGGAAAGGTGACAATAGAAGTGGAATGGCACACCAGATGGAGAGAACAACTCTGCTATCCTTTAAGGCTCAACCCAAATACAACTTCTTTCATGAAGCCTTTCTTTCCCTATTCCTCTCAAGTTGCAGAACCACCTCTTCTTCAAGCTGTTTATACCTCTTCTCTAGTATTTATAACACCCTGTTTTAGATTATTGCTGCATGCATGTCACAGTTCCCTTACCAGAGGGGGGACACCTGAAAGCTGGATTCATGTCTGACTCTTTCATGGAGCACCAGTATCCAGGACAGGACTCCAGACAGACTCAGTTTGCAATAAAATCAAGACATGAATAAGAAGGCAATGAGGAGCACAGCTCGCAGCTTTTTTTCTGGTCTTATTTTGTGAATTCTTATTCCATCCACCTGGTAAGATTTTTCTCACCAGTCGAGTCCTCCTTTCTGTCCTTTGGCCACGTACCCTCCTGTGCTTATGTAACAACACAAGAGACAAAGAGAAGGGGGAAGAGAGGGGGAGATGCACCACTGGAATACACAGGGACCACAGTGCTCCAGCGACAGCATTCCATGTGAGAACCTGCACAAGACAAGGCCGCCTTTCACAGGGTCTTTGCAGAAGAGCGGTTCAGCAGTGCAGAAGTAATAAGGTTAATCTTCTTTTCTCTATTAGAAAAACATTTTAAAACCCATTAAAGTGAGGACCAGAAAAAAACGAAAAGTGTTACTCTACATAAAAACATAAAAACTAGGAGTTTGGGATTAAAATATACACATTACTATATATAAAATAGATAAATGACAAGGCCCTACTGTATAGCACAGGGAACTGTATTCAATATCTTGTAATAACATAATGGAAAAGAATCTATAAAAAAGGTTTTATGTATATATAACTGTATCACTTTGCTGCCTACCGGAAACTAACACAACATTGTAAAGCAACTATATTTCAATAAAATTGTTTTAAAAAACAGCTAAACCTAGGACAGCTCAATATTTGTAGAATATGCCATTTCCTTAGAGACTCCATTTCCAGGGGGACTATATAGGATCCACACTAAAATACTCCAAATGTTAAATGTTTTCAAATGACCATTTACTAAACGTATTCAGAGAAAATTAGAAAATTATGAACAGAGAGCTAGGACATAGCAACTGTGACTATGTTAGACATGGCTATTTCATAAATTGTAAGTTCTTAAAGGGTTGGCACTGCATCTGAAAGTGGGCAGATAAAATTGCAGTTACCTGTTGAATAAGCACCATAGGAAGTGGAGGGCTTAGGGGCATATGTGAAACCAGAGTCTGTGTTCATCAGCTGCGACCTATGACTAATTAAATGCTCTATTGTTAAAGCAAAACTCATTTTCCTTTTCCTGAGGGCAAATATGTGAACAGGAAATGAGGTGCAGTGCTATCTGAGGTCCCATATATCGTAATATTTGAGTTGCTTATCAATCACAGTCTGTTTTCCTTTGCCAGCACTTGACAGTTTCCTTCCTCACACAAGCTGGAACAGGGAAGCTTTCTGGCTGGAGAATCTGCTTTTCTATAAATTTGGGCAATGGCCAGCTAAAAGATGCCTATATTAACATTCAGCCTAAGTGGACTGTATATTTAAAGTGACCTTGTGTCTCTGCATGGAGTGCATTAGTTAGGCATCGGTAAATTTCCTCCTCAAAAGATAACTGCACTGACTAGAGATGACTTAGCCCAGATATATTTGTGGTCATTGAAATAAGAGATAAAAATAGAGGTAAAATTGCCTTTGGTTTACCGTCTCGTTTGTGGATTCTGGAAATTAACGTGACTCTATTAGCAACAACTGATTTATAAAGTAAGAATCTCGGCAGTTTAATAGCCATGACCGTGAATGTGGGATCTATCCAGTGAGAGGCTGCTTTTGGCCAGCACCCCTTGGCAGACACTTCTTCATTTAGAGCTGAATGAAAATTAAAATTTTCCTTTCAAGAAGTTTATTTTCACCGTCTTTGGCAGGCTCCGTCTCTCCCGGAAAATCATTCTCATGTCATCTCTATCCACGTTGTGCCCTGCCTTGATATGAAGATGATTTTCTCTCGTTTTGCTTTGTTTTATGATGGCTTAGGAGTCAAGCATGCAGAGTACCTAGCACACAGCCAGATGTTTACTAGGTGCTCAGTTTCTTATTGTTGTAACTAAGAAGGTCTTTCTGCATGCATTAGGAATGGACCTTTGGTTCCGTTTTCAGTGAAATCCACTTAATCTGAATTTCCAAATTCTTGCTCTACCATTTATCATGTTGATACATCGAACCACTTAGTTACAATTTCCCTGAGCCTCCGTTCCTCACCTCTAAGTGGGAAAAGTCATACCATCTCACAAGGTGCTATGAGGTTCAATAAGATGCTAAATGCTGTAACCACAATGCTTTGAATTCTGTGACGTGCAGTACACACAATAGCTATTAACGTTGAGAGGAAAAGAAATCCAGATCTCACAATGAATTATTTCCCTTTGTTATCTACTCCTATTTATATCAGTAAATCAGGGACCCACTCCTAGAAAGTGATACAAATGAATGGAAAGGAAGATCTTAGGAACTGACCCACTATGAAAATAGTATCCCTGGCTTTCTCAGACCCAGGGGGAGTAGGACCATTGACATGCTAATTCACAGGAGGGGGGCTGAACCAGCCCTCTCAGTGCTTCTTGGCCTGAGTTTCTGGCACAGTCTCTCCTCTTCCTGCTGCTGGCTCTTTGAACAGGCTGTCCAGGCATTTTAAGTTTGTCAACCAGTGCAATGAACTGCTTCTTCTTAAAATAACTCAAATCATTTGATTTGGCTTGCCACTAGGCCTTTTCCCCCTGGATTCATTCTGTAGAAACAGAAGGAGAAGATGTAAATGTCCACACAGACCAGGCCTAGTTCCATCTTCTGTTCTGTACAAACCCCCATATGGTCAAGAACCCAAGTGTTGCCCTTTTCCAAAACAGCTATCCTGCCCAAAATTCTTAGCACTAATGCCTAAGGCCTTCTAAGGATCGAATGGAACCCCTGGAAAATTTATATTTGCTGAGGTATGTAAGCTATCCTCGTGTAAATTCCTGTAGGGGTTAAGCCCTAATGATTGAGGAAGATATAAAATGGAAAAATCAGACATAACTGGAGAGGACTGCATTTGACATAAGTCCCTGGCGATCTCCCAGTTTTCAAGGCAATGTTTATTTTATATGTGGTGCTTTTCAAAGTAATGCCTTGAATGTTATAGCTATGTAACATGCTAATTTTCTCAGTAACATATGTAGCTCAAAGAAGATCTGTGATAAGACTGAAAAACACAAGTTGTCAGTAATTGCAAAGTGCCTGGTTAATTATATTTTGAGCTAGAAACATTTTTTTCTGATTCGCTCTACTGATATTACATTTATAAGCTACCCTGCCTCTCTGGAATATTGTTTTGATCTCTATAGAAAAGTGTATACTAGCCTGAGTTGCTTTTATATGTTTCTTTTGTTTTTGTTCATATGGCTTCCATTTGCATTGCTCCTATATAGTTAGCTTCATCATTCAAACATTTATTCTGAAATTCAATAGGATTTTCACTTTCCTTCTGCCAGGGCACTAAATGTTCTCAATTCTTTTAAATTAAAACAGACCTTCTCATTCGAAAGGGAACCTTCCCAAGGCCTTCAAGAATCCTCAATGGATTCATTTCAAGGAATATTTCATTCCTCCCCTCCACAAAACATTAGCTATAACTGAAAACTTTAACTGAACTCTTCAGACCCTGAACAATTCTGGATATATGAGCTTAAGTCATTTGTATGTATATAGCTTTAAAGACTAAAATAAACCCAACCCTTTACTACATTATCATCGTTTGCTAGTAACGTAAATCAGCAAAACTGCCTCAGTGGTGATAAAATGTGCTGAGGTGTGGATAAGGGTGAAGAGGAAGACCAAATGTATTACACAGAAGTGTGAAGTAAGTCACAGCAGCTCGGGAAGGTGACCCTGAGTCCTGGGGTGTATTTGCTAGATATCAGAGAAGACGGTCTGCCCTCAGACTCTTTAGATTCCAAAATTACTTCTTCCTTCCTGGATATGCACATTTGCAAAAGGCATCTTCCTTTAATAGGTGTCCATTCCTCTCTTCAACTCTGAAGACATGTTTTTGCAGCTAAGCGGCCCTCTCCTATTAATTTCGCAGCATAGAACACTTCCGAAAACAATTCCTAAATTTTACTCATGGGAAAGGTCAGCCTGGTTGTCTTACTGGTTGCTTCATAGAAGTACTTGTACGGGCTTTTGGCTTATTCGAATATCACTGTTCAGTTAAATTTTTTTTAACATAACCAGATAACAATTTATTTCATTTTGATAAACATTTCGTTTCTCATTTGCACGGCGCACAGCCCTTCCTTAAATGGTTCCATGGACCACTTTTTCTGTTTCTACAGTACTTATGTAGTTGTTCCTGCTGTGTAGATCTGAGCTACCTTCTGATACAGTTTTTTTTCATGAAAACACTTTATTTTTAGGACAGTGTTATGTTTATAGAAAAATTGAGCAGAAAGAGTTCCTATGTGCCTCCTCTTCCCCACACAGTTTTGCTAGGATCATCTTGCATGGCTGCAGTACATTTATTATAATTGATGAACCACTATCGATACATTATTATTAGCTGAAGTCCATAGTTTGCACTAGGGTTTACATTTTGTGTAGTTCAGTCCTATGGCTCTCGACAAGTGCGCAATATCATACGTCCAACGTTACAGTATCATACAGAATATCTTCACTGCTCTAAAAATGCCCTGTACTCCACCTATCTGTCCCTTTCCCTCACCCCTTCCCCCACCCCAGCAACTCCTGGCAACCACTGATCTTTTTGCCATCTTTATAGTGTTGCCTTTTCTAATACTGTTCACTGCTCAAAAGTACTTTATTTTCTGGCTGAGAACCATGCCTTGGGCCTACGTTATTCCCCTCATTTTCATCACTGAACAAGCAGAAGATTTTCTTTACAAGAAGGATATGAATTTTACCACCAAAACGTATTGCCAAGGTAGCAAAGGTATAGAACAAAAATGACCAGCCTGAGCTATCAGTATTTAGAGACCACCTAGGCCTAGTAAACTTGCTAAGTGACTCCTTCTTGCATATTAAGCTTTGAAGCCTGAGAGTCAAGTTTATTCCTTAACAAAATGATAAATTGCTACGTGGCATGGACCTTTAGGTGCTCTAGGGAGGCCTCAAAATCCTGAGGGTTAAATCCACGAGTGCCAAAAATAAACTGAAACCAGCAGGCTGGAGCGTGACACCAAGGCTGGTTTCTAGCAAGATCACACAAGTTTGATTGCTGGCCTGTACCCCTGCAGCTAAGCTTGATTTCTAAGATGCTAAATCAATGGAATTAAAAGGTCTCAGGGACCCCAACTAGACCTCTTACAACAGGAAGAAATAGGAATCAGAATGCTCTCAACAAAGCTTCACTGCTCTCAACTCTCTTTGCCTCAAGAAGGCATGAACACCTACCGTTCTCCTGTCTCCTTGTATGTTGTGTGGTGGGTTACATTTCTCAAAAACTGTTGTACCCGGTGAATCCAATTAATTCCAGCAACACTCTCACCAGTTACAGGCCCCTAATAATCTGAGTTCTTTAGGTATCTGGTGGAATACAGTGCCAGCATTTATTTTACAGAACTGTCAAAAGACAAAATGAATGCATTCCATGGTACACAACTAAAATAAACAGCTTTATACAATGCCACCCATGGAAAGCAGAAACTTTTTTAATATATCTCTCCCTTCTATGTCTAAAAAAATGGGTCTTTTTTTCATTATTTATGATTCATCTCATATTTTATTGCTTCTTCCGGGGTTTAGATGGTTTAAAAATGAAATATTTTGCTAGATTTTCACCTTTTGTGAAGTAAGAAACACTGATTTAACATAGACTCCAATAGTTGTCAGCTCCCATTACTGCAAATTCAGAGACCCATTCACATTTCTTTATTGTATTGGGTTTGGGCTAATCAAATATTTTGATTGTTGGAATGTGTTTCTTGAAATAAAGTAACCCTGTTAAGACATCTAATAAGGTGATATCTAGAAAGATGTAATAGAAATACGTGAAGAACACTTACGAGTTCTTTAGGTGCTTGGTAGAGGAGCTTTCCTGTGGAGTAATTTTATGGGAATATTCCAATCCTAGAAGTGAGGGTTATCTAAGACTCGCAGATACATAGAGAAGGGAAGTTGGCAGGAACCAGGTATTACTCTGAGAGTGTGATTTGGAGGGAGACAAGAAAACCATTCGGCCTTGTCCTTATATACCAAGGGCCTCAAATTGACAGGCTGTCTCCAAATAAGTTGACGCACACAGGAGCGAGAAACACTGACATCACTGAAAGACGTTCTTCACATACCTTATGTAACTTGTCATTTTTGGAATCTTTTTTAGCTTCTCTTCATCAGGAGGCCCCAAAATGGAAGTGGCCATGAGTTCTCCTAACTTACAGAAGGTGTGATATGGTACCTTACAGAATTTACAGGTCTGGATTATGATACATTCTTCTTTAGCAATAAATGGTTTTTTTTCCATTGACAGCCTGTGCAGGGTCCCAAGATGTAAGACAAACAGAAGCAGAACTGCTCTCTTAAAATCAGAGGTCACCTGAGCCTCCTCCTGGCCCTCGAGGTAGCACCAAAGATACCTCTGAGGAAACTTAAGACTTCAGAAAACAAGACTTGGAAACCTCTAGGTTGGCTTAACCCCCTTGATTTACAGATACCAAAATCTAGGCTCAGAGAGATTAGGTATGCTGTTGAAGATTGCCCATCTGGGGGGGGGGGAAGTATATCTCCAGATACACGATGGAGCACTTTTTCCCCAGTAGGAATTGCTGAAAAAGAAGGGAGTAGTTTCACTTTGATCCCATGTTATTCTGAGTTCAGAAGGCCAGGGTCCTCAGGAATGATGGTGTATGGTAAGCTTTAACCTGGGCCCAGAGAGAAATCCTTATAGAAATCATACCACAACCAATGATGTTAAAACACATGTGTGTAGAAATATTTAACACATATTACTGTCTAGGTCAACCATTTAAGACATGCTCCAATGAAGTCATAGCATTGAGGCTTGTATGTATAATTTATAAATATGCTCATATTCACACAGGAGTGTAGTAATCACACCTGAGTTCATATACACACATGCACAAAATAAAAGTCAGGGAAAGGAGCAGGGCAGGGTGCTCTCTCTGAATCATTGCATTTGCTTAGTAAATGTTTATGTAATAAATTCCAGGTTCTGGGCTCATGCTAAAGCCCTTTGAGACCAGCAAATGCCTTTCAGAGGGGATTTTCAGAAGTGGCCTCCTTGCAACCTCTTCCAAGATCATTTCTTTTTTTTTTTTTTTCACTTGCTGCATTCTGTCATCTCTCTTCCTAGTGAGTCTCGATTGATTCTGCTGCTACCATCACTTTCTGCTTTTGAGACAGAGCCCCTTGAGATCTTGTAGAAATAAAAAGAAAATAGAGGCTTCTCTGGACTGCAGAAATTTGGAATTACTGATTTTTTTTTTTTTCAGCAAGCCAGCTGTGTAATATCTCAACTCCAGCTTAAAGGAATACACTTTTTACAAAGCTTACATCACCTGGCCTTCAGGCTGAGTGAAGTGTTACGAGCGCCACACTTCTCAATTCACTTTCAGTTAAGCAATCCCCTTCCAAGGTAATTTTGATTTTAGAAATCCAAGCCCCTTAATTAAAAGATCCCAAATGGTTCAAGCCAATTTTATTCCATCATTGTTGAAAGCTTGCAACTATAGCAAAAATCATCTCTTCTCCCTTAGACTGTAATTGTTGAGCTCAAACCTGTGTTGACTTGAATTAACCTTTTTCTGACTTTGATTCTTCTTGGGGTTTTACTTTCGTATCTGATACCCACTCTTCTCTCCTGGTTTTGGCTTTAGCTGTCTTATGGTGGTGTTGACCACTCTGCCTTTCTGTGAGGTGTGTGCTGTAGCAAGTCTTCGAGGGAACAGGAATTTTGGAGATTATCTCATTGCTAATGCCATTTTTCAAATGAGAAGTAGGGGCTCAGGGAAATAAAGTGCTTTATACAGTCAGGAGGCTACTGGTGGTATCAGTGGTATGGAGTTGAAGTGATGAGAAAGACAGCAAGAAGCAGATCTCATGTCAAAGAACTGTGGTGACCATTCAGAACACAAAGGAGAAATACCAGTAGAAATGAGTACTAGTAGCTATTGTACTCAATTCCCCAATAATCACATATTGAGCAAAATGAACATGATGTGTTGCCAAGGAACTGCCCACCATGGCCAGTGTGCCTGCCGAACTTCACAGCGAATGTGACCATGAAATGGGTTGTAAGACACTGAGGAAAACAGAAAAGGGACCAAGAAGGGCCAGAGCTAATGGGCATACCAAAGCCACAGACCAACAGAACACCTGGATATTTGCTACCCTGTATTAGAACTAGAAATCGATGTGTACCCCCTAAGCTTTTAGTTCCATCTCTGCATTGCTGCAATCAGCACTATAGTGCTCATTGGTTGCTGCCCAGCACCTGGCAGTGTCCTGCTCATTACCTGCCTTCTCTTCAATTGCACTGATAATGTTTCTACTCTCTAGAATGCTTCTTAATTTAGATTCCTTTTTGCTTGGGCAAGATAAAGCTGTGTTTTGAGGAAAAGGCAATACAATTTAAAGACAGGTTCTCTAAGTGCCCTATCAGCAGAGGTTGCCTAGAATTCATGTTAGAATATTTGAAGTCCATTGCCAAATTCTTGTCTTCACTCATTTTTTGTTTGATGTTCTCAAGTGACTTCTTTCCTAGTAAAATCCGAAGGATGGCCCCTTATGTAGCTATCTGTAAAGTACATATTTTGTTTAATGGGTATATTTATAATCCCAGATCTGAAAGAGCTGAGACTTCAAACAATACATAAACTATAGTTATAGTTTACTATATTATCATACAATATATATATAATTACATACTTATAATAATAATTGTAATTTAATATAATGCTGGATTGTATGAGAATATAGAATTATATGTGATAATTCTTTTTTTATTGAGGTGTAGTTGATTTACAATGTTGTGTTAATTTCTGCTGTACAGCAAAGTGATTCAGTTATACATATATATACATTCTTTTTTTAATATTCTTTTCCATTATGGTTTATCATAGGGTATTGAGTATAGTTCCCTGTGCTATACAGTGGAACCTTGTTGTTTATCCATTCTATATATAATAGCTTATATCTGCTAACTCCAACCTCCCCCTCCACTCATCCCCCAACCCCCATCCCCCTTGGCAAACACAAGCCTGTTCTCTATGTTCCTGAGACTGTTTCTGTTTTGTAGATAGGTTCATTTGTGTCATATTTTAGATTCCACATATAGGTGATATCATATGTGTTTGCCTTTCTCTTTCTGACTTACTTCACTTAGTATGATAATCTCTAGTTGCATCCATGTTGCTGCAGATGGCATTATTTTGTCCTTTTTATGGGTGAGTAGTATTCCGTTGTATATTTGTACCACATCTTCTTTCTTCATTCATCTGTCAGTGGACATTTAGGTTGTTTCCATGTCTTGGCTATTGTGAATAGTGCTGCTCTGAACATAGCAGTGCATGTATATTTTTGAATTATAGTTTTGCCTGGATGTATGCCCTGGAGTGGGATTGTTGGATTATATGATAATTCTATTTTTAGTTTTCTGAGGAACCTCCATACTGTTTTCCATAGTGGCTGTACCAACTTACATTCCCACCAACAGGGAATGTTGGTAGGAGGGTTCCCTTTTCTCCACACCCTCTCCAGCATTTGATACTTCTAGAATTTTAAATGATGGCCATTCTGACCAGTGTGAGGTGGTACCTCACTGTAGTTTTGATTTGCATTTCTCTAATAATTAGCAATGTTGAGCATCTTTTCATGTGCCTCTTGGCCATCTGTATGTCTTCTTTGGAGAAATGTCTATTTAGGTCTTCTGCCCATTTTTGGATTGGGTTGCTTGTTTTTTTGTTGTTGAGTTGTGTGAGCTGTTTATATATTTTGGAAATTAAGCCCTTGTTGGTCTCGTCGTTTGCAAATATTTTCTCCCATTCTGTAGGTTGTCTTTTCATTTTGTTTATTGTTTCCTTTGCTGTGCAAAAACTTATAAGTTTGATTAGGTCCCATTTGTTTATTTTTGTTCTTATTTCTGTTGCCTTGGGAGACTGACCTAAGAAAACATTGGTACGATTTATGTCAGAGAATGTTTTGCCTATGTTCTCTTCCAGGAGCTTTATGGTGTCATGTGATAATTCTTATAATTATTACATGTCAGTTGTTATACCATATTACTATTCACTGTTTGTTAGGCACTAGAATTACATTATTTATGTAATATAATTTTACTCAATGTTCACTGACTAAATTTAGACACTATGGGTAAAATCATAGTTAGGTTTTAAATTCCCTTCCTTCATAAACCCTTTTTCATACTCCCTGGAATGTGTTCCTTCCATTTCCATTATAAGCATGTGATATTTCAGTGTTTTAGTTGTGTTCTATTTAACCATTCTCGTTGAACAATTTAAGTGTTAGAACTGAAAGATACATGGAGAACCAGGATTTAACTGTGGGTAAACTGATGTGCAAAGATATTGAGGCATTAGTCATGCCATCCTAACTTTTATCATTCTAGTCTTCATTGCTTTCTACCCTACCATGTGCAGACTTTGGAGATATATTCAGAAATCCTTACTCCCTCCCATAGTTGACTTGCCAAATATAGGGAACACAAGACTCCTTGTCTGGAGAAGATGAAGATGGGAAAATGTTTGCAAACCCTCAATATAAAATAAGAAAAGAGGACAACAGTGGGGGCAAACTGCACTTCTGTGGTTTGGAAAAGCAAGAGTTTCCCAGCAAGCAACTCAATACTAAAGAAGGTAACTAGGATCAAGGTGCATTGAAAGCACTGCTCTGTGCAACGATGTGGGGAAACAGAGATGTACCAACTGGGACAGGAGCTGGGGAGGAACTTTATGGGTTCAGCTGGAGACTATGTCACCCCATCAGGGACTTGTGCAATATAGGGGACCCTGTGAAGTGGGTATCCCCTCTAGTGAACCTCATGAAAAAGTTGTATTTCAGTGCTTGCCTTGACAGAGGATATTTGACACCTAAGAGAACTGAGAGAGGCAGCATCAGCTGAACAAACAAACAACAACAACAACAAAACTCTGCTCCTTTACTTTTACTGTCTCCCACTTCATGCCTTCTCTTAAAAGAGTGGGGAAGGAGATGCATCAAGGATGGAGAGGAACAGACCATGCCCCCCCCCCCCACTTCCAATCCTGGCTATGGAATCACTGGTTGGGCCAGATCTGGTGGGAAGGGAGAAGCTTGGAATTGGATGAATTCTTTATAACGTTCTATTTAAATATGACTCAGTTTTTTTTAACCCTAATATTCTATAGTACTCAGAAAAGGTATGGGATTTGAGAGATCATCCAGATTTAAGGAAGGACAGGAATTATTTAAAAGAAGTGGTAGGGAAATAAAGCTCTTACCTGATTTCACCCTATGAAGTTAACCCATTCAGTACATCAGTTACATGATTACCCTTGAATCTTTTCTTCCTTTATGATTACTCGTTCATTTTGGGGGGTGTGGGGGAAATGGGGAACTGTTTCTACGTTTGTGTTAACACTTCCATTCAAGAAGAAGACTGTGGAGTATCATTGTTGACCATTTTCTCCATAATTCCCATGAGCTTCAAAGAGGGAAAGAGGTTGGGATGGAAATGGGAGGTCTTTCTCTGAGCTCTGTGTCAAGGGAAACATTAGATTTCTTCCTTTGACTAATAACCAGGAGAAAGATGGAAAGTTTCTATAAGCAGATTATATGTATCACAATTATCACATAGAAACATTACAGAGTGAGATAGAGGATGGGTTGGTACAAAGGGTCTTTGGTTTGAATTTCTTTTAAAAAAAGGGAAAATGATGGCATTTTGGTATGATAATGGAACATTGAGTAAGGTATTATAAAACATTATATTTTATAAGGTTTGATTTAGGAGCAAGAAATAATTGTGTTATGTTACATTTTGTTTAACCTGAATGCAGCTTAAGTCAGACTTTTTCCTGACTGTATAAAGATTTATTTACAGCGAACAAGAAATATAATAACCATAGCAGAGTAGATATTTTCATGTGAAACAATGACTTTCTATCCAGCAGCTCATCTCAGATTTAAATATATTTATGGGTCTAAAAAGATTCCTCTTTATCTCTCTGAGCTTCAGCCTATATTCTAAATTGCTGTGTATGAGAGAGTAGATTTCAACTATGAATTTCCACTGTGTTGAGGCAAATGGCCAAATGATGACAGCAGGGCAGCAGCAAAGGCTGAGTCTGAGCTGCATGGAAATCTACCTACGTAGTGTCTTCTTACTTACCCTTGCAGGGCCCTTCAGGGAAATACCTCACCCCCTTAGGAAAGCTCCCTGTCAGGGAACTCAGGGTGTACACAGCAATGGAGAGGGGCTGGAAGCCCCATCCCACCAAAGAGAACATAGTAGGAGCCTGACTGTGGAAGAGGTCAGTGGACTTCTCTGCCTTCCCACCCAGAATGTAGTCTTGCTGGTGAAGGTCACCCTTAATATACTTTATTTTCCCTATTCTTGTGAAAGTAAGGGAGGAGAGTTTTGTTCTGTCTTTGTTTGTTTGTTTAGCTGATGCTGCCTCTCTCAGTTCTCTTAGGTGTCAAACATCCTCTGTCATGGCAAGCATTGAAATGCAACTTTTTCATGAGGTTCACTAGAGGGGACACCCACTTCACAGGGTCCCCTATATTGTACAAGTCCCTGATGGGGTGACATAGTCTCCAGCTGAACCCGTAAAGTTCCTCCCCAGCTCCTGTCCCAGTTGGTGCATCTCTATTTCCCCATGTCTTTGCATAGAGCAGTTCTTTCAGTGCACCTTGATCCTAGCTACCTTCTTTAGTATTGAGTTGCTTGCTGGGAAACTCTTGCTTTTCCAAACCACAGAAGTGCAGTTTGCCCCCACTGTTGTCCTCTTTCCTTATCTTATATTGAGGGATGTTTCAAACATTTTCCCACCTTCATCTTCTCCAGGTGAGGAGTCTTGTGTTCATATGTGCTCCCAAACTGCAAGACCCCTGAGCTCTGCCAAGAACTCTGTTATGCTCCTCTTCTCTGGTGGCAGCATGGGCAGGCCTACTGTTTCTATGGGGACTTTGGTGCAAGTTGGGGGATGAATGAAATAAGATTTTCCTCTTCTGGAAAACAATTGTTCTTTCTGAGTAGCTGTGTTGCCTCACTTGACTTGGTGGCAAGGAATTAAAAGCACAGGGCAGGAAGGGTAAATGCCACAATGTTTTCAACTATGAAAGATCCTTCATGAAGTTTCCTCTCTGTAATAGATCTCTTGCCTTCTCTTATATCAACTCTTAGGTCTGATTGTCACTGGAAGTTTTATAGAGGTTTGTAGAGAGTTATCTAGCTTCTCCCTTCAGAATATGATAGAATTTATTGCCCCCTGTTTCCTCAGCTTAGAGGCTTTAAATGAAATTCTAAGACAACTGGAAGTCCCATTCGATATCCTGTTACAATAAAACCCACAATTAAGCTGAAATGACATGAAGACTTAACAGTTTGAATTTCCCATTTCTTGGCTGTATTTCAAAATTAGTTTATTTGTAGAACCCGCTGTAGTATGAGGTACTTACCAGAGAATGATAGAATGTTGGTTCTTGAAGGAACTTTGAAATTTTCTTAGTTCAGTCACTCCACTTAGCATTTAACATAACTGAAAAAAAGAGATGTTAAATAGCTTAATTAAAGGCCAAAAATGTAGGTTTAGTAGGTTAAAAGAACTTTTTCAAGTCTTGGAATTTTTAAAATCATCATTCAACTAAACACCAGGACTTTTCTTAATGTAATCTCCAAGTTCCACTTGGAGGCTGAATTTTCAAAATTTGCTGGAAACGTAAATCTCATGTAGTCATATCCATTTATTTGGCAAGTCAAATTTGACTCCAGGACAGCAGAATATCTTATAGATGCTTGAGGCCACAGCTAAACATGTGAGAGACTTTGAGAGTGAAGGAGACAGGCTTGAGGAGCACCTTGGTGATCTTGTGCAATTCCTCCTTTGTTACTTCCTTGAGAGATTGAGTATACTTGAGATTTTGATGGTAATGTGTTTAAACACAATAAAAAAATAAAATTACTATTCTTCTTTTAAATGAGTCCATGCATAGACTGGACAATGAGGAACCCAGCTTACATTAAGGTTACCTAATTATTAAGCCACCGTTAACAGTACATCTCATTAAGAAGCTGCAAAGGATAGTGGTTAAGAGCATAGGCTCTGGAGTCATACTTCCTAGGTTTAAACCTGTATTTGCTACTAACCAGCTATAAAATTCTAGCAGAGCTGCTTGAAGTCTGTGTGCCAGAGTTTTCTTATCTACCAGTTGGAATTAATAGGTGTACTCATCTCATTTTGGTACCATCATAAGCACCAAATGCTGCATCTCCCTTGAGTTAATAGTTAGAGTTCAACCACTTAAGCTTAAATCATTAAAGATAATAAAAATGAAAGTTAACTTGGTAAGCAAAATATTTATTTTGTCATTTACGGTATAAATTACATTAACTTAATGAACATTAATGTTGCATTCACTGTATGATATTTTGTGACTTGTTCTTCCTGTCTGGATAACGTGACAGAAAACATGTTGAGCATCGGGAATAAATATCATGATATTAATATATCAACAGATTTAATCAGTTAATCAGTGAGATCTGAAAGCACGTTGTGTACTATAAAGCCCTATAAAATATAAACAATAATTATTATCATAAACCCAATCTTGCTAGAATCCAAATTAACCTGTTAACAGGTGTTCATTGAGTATGAGCTAAAATGCAGTGCATGAAGATGATTGCTAATTTGATCATCTTTTTGTCAACTTCATTAAAGAATAACTTTTGTTATGATATATTCTTCACATGCTGTACCAAGGCCCATGAAATGTGAAGTAAGTACTATGTAGTAGGCAAAATTATGGCCCCCTAAAGATGTTCATGTCCTAATTCCTATGAGGAAAAAAAAAAAGGTCTTTTCAGATGTGATTAAGGTTAAGCACCTTAAGATATGGAGGTTGATCTGAATTATCACATAGGACTAACCTAATCACTTGAGTCCTTACAATGAAAAACCTTCTTTGGCTGTGGTCAGAGTCAGATGCAGATGTGAGTATGGAAGAAGGGTCAGAAATATTCAATGTTGCTGGCTTTGAAGTTGGAGGAAGAGTGTCAAAGCCAAAGGATACCGTGGCCTCTAGGAGCTGGAAAAGGGAAAGAAACAGATTCTCCCCGAAAGCTGCCACAAAGGAACATAGCCCACAGAAACCCATGTCGGATTTCTCACCTACAGAACTGTACAGTAAGATGATAGACTAGTTTTCAGCCACTAAGCACGTGATAATTTGTTACAGCAGCAATATAAACTAATACAGATTTTGGTACCTAGAAGAAGGATGGTGCTGTATCAAATAACTGAAATGTGGAGGTGGCTTTGGAATTGGGCATTGGGCAGAGGCTGGAAGAATTTTGAAAAGCATGATAGAAAAAGCCTGGATTGTCTTGAATAGGCTGTCAGTGGGAATTTGGATGTTGATGACTCAGCTAGTGAGGACTCAGAAAAGAGGAACATGGTAAAGAATACATAAATTGCCTTAAAGAATACTTAAATTATTGTGAAAGTAGTGTTGTAGTAATATGGAAGGGAAGGTAACTATTGGTGAGAGCTCAGAACGAAATGAGGAACTTTTACTAGAAATTGAAGAAGAGGGGATCCTTGATATATGGTGGCAGAAACCTTAGCAGAATTGTGTCCTTTAGGTATGTAGAAAGCATATTTTGTAAATGATGAAGTTGGCTCTTTACCTGAGGAGGTTTTCAAATAAAATGTTGAAGGTGCAGCCTGGTTTCTTCTTGCTACCTACAGTACAATGAAAGAAGAGAGATAAATTGAGGGGATGAACAGAACCAGGGTGTGATGATTTGGGAAATTCTTAGCCTATACAATTTTCAAAAGGTGCTAAAAATAAGAGATTCAATATCGGGAAAGTGTACGCTAAAGAAAAAACCAAGGGTATTGCTGTACAGCCTTTGCTAATAATTCAGAAAATATTGAGATTAAGAAATACCCTCATTCAAACCAGGAGCATTTAGGAAGCTTAAGGGCATCGACCCCCAGCCATCTCAGCAAAAGCCTATAACAAAGATGGGATTATCTAGAAAAGACCTGCAGATAAGCCTGACTGTGGAGTGAAGTGCTGTGACATACACAGGCATCCTTGGGCCGCTTGCTAGACTCCACAGTGCCCCAAAGGAGAGAAATGAGAAGGGCCCCTGTGGGTCTGGATATGGGCCTGGGCCTTTCCCCCCTGGACTTGCCGCCCCAGCTAGTTCTTTGTATCCAAGAGGAGGGAGTATATGGAAAATTTCCATGAGCACTTCTGGTTCTTGGAACCCACATAAGTCTTAGGGAAGTACTGCATACAAATATGATCTAATACTTTCAGTGAGGTCTGGAACAGCAGTCTGTGGTCAAGCATATGTTTTATTTATTTTGGGGGGTGGGGGAGGGTACAGAAAATGCATGAATTCTCATAATAGTGAAGTAAATCAAGATTATAAGTAAATTCAATTCCAGTGTTGCCACCAAATGTATTATGAAGAAAAACTTTCAGCTTTCAGAATTTGGAAGATTTGGGAATTGCAGAGCAAGAGAGAGCAAGTGAGAGAGAGAGAGAGAGAGAGAGAGAGAGAGAGAGAGAGAGAGTGTGTGTGTGTGTGTGTTTGTAGAAAGAAAGAGGGTGAGAATGGGAGAGGAATAAAGAGAGAGAGAGAAAAAAAGCAGAGATATATATTCAGCCATACTGATAAATCAAAGCGAGTGTTTTGGGGTGAAGTATTAATTCTGTCTAAGAGAGTCTGAACTGGACCCAAAACAGTGGGTAGAGTTTTATAGAGGGGCCATGGGAGGTAAGGGAACATTCTAGGTAAAAGAAGCAATATAGACAAAGTAGCCAAAGACTGAAAGTGAGAGGTACACTCTGAGGGCAATGAGAAGAATGATGTGGTTGGACCGTGGGTACTCAACAGAGAATGGTAGGAGAGAGAGCTCCTGCCAGATTGGGAAGGCAAAAGAGTGTGTGCTTTATTCTGCACCAACATAAGCCATCAGAGGCTTCCAGAAAGAGAGTACCATGGCCAGGTCTTCCTGCAACCCTGTGGTAAAGCATGGGTGCATCTAGAAAACTGTGCTTCTCCACAATTTCTCTGAAAGCCCATGAGAGACCAAACCTTGCCATACCATGCCTAGAATTCCCTTGATGCCCTCTGGTCCAAGTTCAGCTCTCTTCCTACATCAGTTTGCCTTCACAGCCTTCTGGCCTCACTAGGTATCCCAACAAAGAATCTTTAAGGATGAGATTCATTTTTTAAATCTATTGTGTACTCCAAGTCCTTGGTCCTGTTCTTCCCTTTCCATTTGGCAAGTTTCCTCCTGGCTGTAGCAGCCATTTCTTCCTGGGTCCCACCAAATTCTGTTCTGTTAGCAGCAGTGGACTCTGACTTGGAACAGAGAGAAGATGCTGTTTACAAGCTGAGGGAACATACTGCCAAGGTGAAATATTCTCCTTCCTCTACCTAGTTCCTCCCACCCAATACTGTTCAAAATATAGAGGAATTAAGAGGGCAAGAGCAAATTACACACACACACACACACACACACACACACACACACACACAAATATAAGTGAGAGGTGAGGTGGGATGAAAGCAGGAAAGAAATGAAAACAGTATGTTGTGCTGTCAATAAAATGGCACGTTTTCCCTGCAATCAAATGAAAACAATTCTTGATTTTGATACTGTGAGAAGATATTATGAGAGTTATTAATGATCCCAGCATTCACCCTACAAGATACATTTTGAACAGTCATTTGAAATAAACTCTTGGTGAGTACTAAAGCATCACTGGTTTTAATTTTCTCATCTGTCTCTTGAATTAGATGTTTGAAAGTTGGTCCTATTTCAGATTGTTGTATGCAGGAGCAGAGTCCCACAGCTCCCAGAACCAAGGTGTCCTTCTGAATGTCCTTCACTTCACAATGGGATTTGAGTAAACATTTTTGGTGAAGTGCTTTTTGATCTATTAACACAGCTACCATAATTACATCACTTCAAAGCACAGGCAAAAGTCACAAATCTATCCTGAAAGAAAATAATTATCTTAAATTGATTTTAACTATATTGTAAGAGCCGAGGAATAACTGTCCCACACAAATAAATAAAATTGTGTAGGGCACAGAAGCTTGGAATTAGAAAAATTATTAAAATTTAGATCAAACTAAATCTATAGAATCAACAGGGTGATTTTCTGATATTGGCAGTGAGTTGGTCATAACTGTCATTTAAAGAGTCTCCATCCATGCTTTCTTTTTGTGACTTCTCTTGGACCAACAGTGAGACAGAACTTGGGCAAAGATGTCTTCATTATTCACTTCCCAAAGGAGAGTTCAGCTGGTTCAGTTTTATAAATCAAAATGGTATATGAAAATGTAATAAGGGCAAGTAGTTCGTACTCTCGTAATTTTAATTACCTTCTAAAAATACTGTTACCTGAATCAGCCAATCTGTTGCTTGACCTCTGACTCTACTTTCACTAGAAAACCTATGGATATTACTTATTGAAGGGGCAAGTGGCCTTCTATAAAGATGTAGATCCTAAAGACTTTGAGCACTTAATGCATGTCGTGTGTTTCATCGAGACTCATCCTGATTGCTGTGGGAGCTCTTAGAACCTTTTATTCTGTACCACTGTCAATGTTTTAGTCAATTTGTGGTTGGCTTTTATTTATATTTTTTGGTGAGTCTCCAGTCTAACCACAATTTTAATCATGTTATATGCTCTTACTAAAATTTATGACCCCAGGATGTGCCAGCTGTGGTTGAATCATTCATGAGACTCTACCCGGGTCATGCTAGGTGAATCCTTTAATGGACCTGTCATTAGTTGTCATACTGCAGGGTCTGAGACAAATTCTCCAGCAGCACAGTACCATGGGTTAAGGAATAGACTTTACTGAGGGCAGGAGAAACTGATGAAGACATGAAGTAGCAAGAAAGTGGGAGGTACACCACCCCCACTACCCTGCCACCTTCTCACCATCCCAGGATGCTTTGCTGGGACAGTTTATGTTCCTGTTCTTTCCCACCTCCCATTCTCTTTTATGATGGTTCAAGTACTAATGCAACTTTGCTATTGAGGGATAAACAGAGATCTTGATGTTTGAGGGACAGCTGTTTCCAGATGTGGTTTTGGAAACCAGCTGCCCAGTGCCTGGTCACTTTGGGGCCTACCTTGCAGCCCCCTTCTTCAAAAAAGAAGTCACTGTTCTGTGGGAAACTGAGCTTTGGAGCAACCCCTCCTATAGGAAGAACACTGCCCCCCAACTCATCTTAGCTAGGTCATTGTAAGCAGTGCCAAATGGACACCAGGGGTCAGTTTCTGATGCTACAGATAATTGCACCTCACACTGCCAGCCCTAGGATAGCAAATGCCACAAGACATTCAACAACAGTCCCTTCAGCTGGCCAAAAAAGAATATACTTCTATCTCATACATTCCTTAATTATATTCCTATATCCTCAATGCATGCCTGCCCTCATCATTCCATACTTAGAAAGTTCCAATAGCCTTATAGCCAATCTTTGTGTCTATATTTCCTTTCCTGTCTTCCCAGTTAACTTTTCTTTCTGTAGCCTAAATAGCCCTTCTGACTTTCCTCTCCATGGATGCTAATAGTGTCCATCCATCCCTGAATGTCCTTGGCACTTTACACCCATCTACTGTTGCAGGATGCCGAGCCTCTGCCAAGTTTAGCTCCCTCAAGAATCTGGAATCCCCAGAAGCTCTCCCCATGTCTTCTCCTGCCTGCCGATACTGCTCTGCTAAGCGTGGTGGGGCCCTAATATTTCTCTGTCCTGCTCATTAGGATGCCACCATTTCTCCTGATGTTCTGTGGAGCATAGTATTTCTCTGCAGGCAGCAGCCCTGAACTCCCTTGTGAGAACCACCCTCTGTGGAGTTTTGCAACAGAGAAGGGAAAATGGACTGTCCCCTGTGGGCCCTGCTCTCTTAGATGGCTCCAAGGCTCCATTGTGTTACAGAGCATGTTGGTGCTACCTATGTTGGTACTATGTACAATTCATTCTCCTATTAGGAGTTTGACCTTTATCTAGTTGCCTGCAATTGATGTGAATTCTAGCATGAGCTACAAAACTGATGCTGTACTCAGATTCTTCCATCTTCTCAGCTAAGCAGTGGCCTTTCATCAGGCTTATTGTGCCCAGTTCAGGCACTTCAAGAGGTCCCAAGTGTCCCAGGCCACTCTTTATCAACACTCTTACCCACCCAGCACCCCTTATCCACATTCTCTCTCTCTCTCTCTCTCTCTCTCTCTCTTCTAATGGAGTACTCCTCACATTTCCCATTTATGTCCCCTGACCACTTTTGAATTCCCAGCAATGTCTATGCTCAAATTAGGTATTCATCACATTCTGAACATAATGAATGCCTTCATATTTTAAGACTTTTAAAGACTTTCCATTATATGCAACATGACAGTGCTCTTAGAGTGGCCCATATCATGCTGCACAAATTTTTTTTTGCCTGATTTCCTGCTACCTGTAAGCACCCCAACCTCTACATAACAGTCTAATGTTTGTGTTTCTCAATGTATTTGATTCTCACACCTCCAAGGGCTCTACAAAGGATGCATCCTTTCTTGGAGCAAACTGACCTCAATCTGTCTATTTGACAAATGCCCACTCAATCATTAAGATACAGTTCAAAAGTCACTTCTTTGTGAAGCTTTCCTTGATAGCTGTAGTTGCTTCTTCCTCTGGGCCCCATGGGCACTTGTTCACACTGGAGAACTTGCTTCTTGTGTGGTAATTACCCATGAGCAGAATCTTTCTCTCACATTAAACCATACATCCCTGCTGGACAGGATGACCGTGGCTTACTCAATTGTATATCTCAGTTGAGTGCACAGCAAATTAGCAGGCGCTCAATGTTAATTAAATGATGGCAAAGTGGGAAAAGAACACTAATGATTATACACACATCTTTATTTACAAAGCACATCTACCTGATCATCGTGAATGAACTCCCCACCAAATTTTCCACCTCTCTAGTGGATTATTTGTTGTGTTTCTGTCACTGGCTGAAGTGTTGTAGAGCCAACAGGTTGCTTGATGGCTTTGCTACAACAATTGAAGGGGTAGCCCTGTTCTGAGCATAAGCAGGTAATAAAGATGGCAAAATTCTGAGGCATGGAAAAAAAGCTAAATGATAGCTTAGAAGGAAAAAGATGGAAATGAGTAGAGGAGAGTTTGGGAGGAAAAAGAGCTAGATGACCTCACAGTTTGGAGACACAGAAAGAGTAGTTGATGAGCTAGAAATGGAAGAGCTGAGGACCACTGGACAGGGGTGCTGAGTAAGGGAAGCTGAGCTGTTCTATGAAGGTTCTGTTCTCCCCTCCCAGTCTGCAGAAGGCAGTGTGGTGTGGGGTAAGCCTCATTCAGCAATGCTTCAGCCACATGAAGTCCAAGAAGACATGTTGGTATTTTATTAATATTAACAAAACATCAGGAAACAAAGAAGTCTCATTAATTTGAATTTTACTAAAATAAAATTTGTGGTATTTTAAGAGAATGTGATAAAATAAAGCTTTATGCGCTGTGCAGAATTTACTATGCAAATTATAGTATAAATAATTAATCTACTTAAGAAAATCAACTGCTTTCAAGTACCCTCAAGTACTTTAGAAGCACTGATTACATAAAAACAGTGATTAATTTTCTTCTTCAACAAGTGACCCAGTATGTTCTCCATAAACATCTATCAGACTACAGTTGGTATAACATTTTAAATGATAAATGTGTCTGTAAGTAACAGGACTGCATTTCTTGAAAGGTATTACAACTTTTCTCCCACGCAAAATCACACTCTGCTCGGAAAACACTCATTCGTAGGTTTAGCCCCTTCATTGTTTTAATATATATTGAACCCCTGCTCAATTCCAGGACTTGTGCTTACCAGCTGGGGCTGCAGCAGAACCAAGCTCAAATCTATTTGCAAGTTGCTAAGAGTTTAGTTGGGAGTTTTATGTATGCAAAAATGTCTCTGATACAAAAGCTAAAAACCTAAAAGTTCCATGAGGGAGAGGTATGCACGAGCTCTTTGGGAGTTCCAAGGAGGCAAAGATTGGATTAATTAATTCATTTCCTTTGTTTATCCTTTCTAGGATTTTGAATTTCAGGGGCCATACAGATTAAAAGTATAAGATATTCTCTACCCTCAAGGAGTTTACAGTCTAGAGCAGGGTTGAGTAGAAGAGATTGAGAGCATGTAACAGGGACATGCTGATAATTAATTAGTGTAAGAAGTGGATGATCTCCTACTGCCTGAACTGAGTATTCCAGTCTCCTCAGCAGCAAGGTTGTGTCTTGAGGGATAGATAAGAATTTATCAGACATTGGAGAATGTCTCCTCCACTTTCCCCATCCCCTGCAAGGAAAAATAACGCAGTGAAAGGAAGTAGCATAGAAGATTCCAGAAATATTTAGTAGATGGTGAAGCCATATGATGGGGAAATGAATGGTGATTTGATAAGTAAAGCTGGAAATGTCTCAGTTTTCATGATAGGAATAGATAGTTTGTTTGGGGTTGTTATTCAACCAGATCTGAGGAGAAAAAAATCTGAGGTGGTCTCGGGCTGCTGCCCAGCTCCCCCATAGTGACAGAACTGTCTGTATCCAGCAAGCCATGAGCACAGTTCATTCATCACCACACTTGCTGAAGTAACCTCTCATACACTTGCCATTGACTTTGGGGGTGAGGACATCAGCTGAAAACCATGGAGGGGCACCTCATAGTAGTTTTAACTGCTTGGTAAATTGAATTAAGCATTCACAGAATCCAAAGAACCATTCTTCCCTACATTTCCCTTGACTCATTCAGATGTTACCCTTTCCCTGATTTTATTGGTGGTGACCCCAAATATGAATTGGGAAGAGTACTCTCAATGTCAGAGTCACCTAACTCGTCCTTGGGGAAATCCACTTCTCCCCACCTGCACTGATATATCATCTGGCCTTGCCTCATAATAATACAGGCCTTGCTCACTTTAGAGTGTACTTTTTCTACCCGTAAAAATCATGTTTATTGGGCAACATATGGTGATTCATACCCTTTAAAAGTTTACAGTCTGAAAGAAGAAATGATGATATGAGTGAGAATAAAGAGAGCACCTGAAGGAAGAAGTGGCACATTTTTTAAAATTTTAAATAGAGTACGGAGAAGGAAGGGGGGGGAATACGATGTGGGGATAAAGCATGGAGGGGACACGTGGCAAACCTGCCACCAAATGAAAACTGCAGTAGGGATTGAACAAGCAAAAAAGCTAAAAGCTAAATATAGATTTGAACAAAAATGAGCTTTCTTTATCCTTTTTCTTCTTTATGCCTTAATTATAGACTGAATTTTATTCCCACATATGCTGTCTTGGTATTTTTACACTGAAGGTTATCATCAACCAATATTTCCCTTCCAAAATAATGTTTCCTGTAGAAGTTTACAACAAAGACATCCTTTCCCTTTTTTGGGTGGTTTATTCTGAATGAATAAAATATATTTGATTTGTGCTGGGTTTCACAGGTGCTGGTGTCATAGCTGTTGGGCATCGCAGGTGCTGACTTCTGATATTTTCCATGCAGGTGATTTTATAAATAGTCACCAACTGGTGTAGTTCTATATTTCTATAGATTACATTTATTATTGTTGTTGGGATATTTTAGTAAGGGAAAATATTTGGGGAGATTCTTGGCTGTCTTCTAACACTTCTATTTTACAGATGTATTATAGTTTCTTCGATTTATTCGCTTAGTAATTCTGGAAACATAAGTCAATGTTTTAGATATTTTATCACTATAATCCTTCAATGCCCACCAGGTCCTGGGTAATGTAGATACACACAAAGACAAAGTCCTTCCTTTATACACTGTCCTGAAACATGGAAGCATGGAGTCTAGGGCATTTCTTGTAACATTATAATTTTATGAGCTTGTCTGCTATTTACCAAGTCTAGAAAGAGTAAGATATGGAGCCAGTTAAGTTGGAGGCAAAAAGTGGCAGGATAATTTACTGAGGTACTCAGTTGTGTTTTGTTCTTTCTGCTGTAAAAATGATGAGTTATTTTTCTCTTTGCCATCCCAAGAAGCTTACATTTCTCATTCCCTTGCCTGGTCTTCAAACAGCCTTGTGATTGTAAATGTATCTATCTTATTGGACTGTCACAAACATTATTTTGCATCACTTACTTGCAAATATGCAAGTGAGATGGTGGTTTCTATGGTGGTCCCTCAATATCTGAGGGGGATATTTGTTCCAGGACCCCTGCGGATACTCAAATCTCTTATATAAAATGGCATAATACAATGAATATAGTCAGCCCTCGGTATTTGTGGGTTCCCCATCCGCGGATATGGAGGGCAGACTATATTTGTATAATGAACCCATCCAGCACCGCTGTTTCTCAAGGTCCAGGGAAGCAGAATCACTTCTACACATGTGGGAGCAGTTTTACCTGCTGGCACCCTCTAGCAGAAACCTTCTTCCATTTTCCTGTACTCTCCAGACAGTCTGTAAGAGGGGTAATCCCATGGGTGTTCTGCAGCTTCTATTTTTGGTTCTGTAACTGAAACCGTTATTGACCACCTTAGACTTTGGAACCTAGATTCAGAACATGAAGCTTCTTAGAATGGGGGAAGATGAAATATCTCTCCTTCATTTCTGCAGTAGAAATGACAAAACATAAATATCTTTGTATAGTATCCTTACACAAAAACAAAGGGAAGGTACGGCACAGGGAATACAGCACAGGAAAGATACAGCACAGGGATAATAACTATAAATGGAATATAATCTTTAAAAATTACAAATTGCTATGTTGTACACCTGAAATTTATATAATATTGTACATTACCTACACCTCAATTTTTTTTAAAAAAAGCCAAAAAATAAGGGAAAGGTAGTACAAAAGGAACAGAAAGTAAGGTTCTACATAAACTATCAACCGTGTAGTTATAACTGGGAGACTGAAGTTAAGCTGGTCACAGTGACATTTTTATGTGCAAGGGAAATTTTTGTGTACAGGAAAAAATTATTTAAAGTACTTGAATTTGAAGTTAATACTGAATTTATTAAAGTATAAATTTTACAATGTAGTTTTCCTTAACCCCTTAAATTAAACTTACAAATATTTTTATTTATAATTCTCAATCATATAAAATAAGAGCAGTTATTTTTAAGGGATCCTTTGAATAATTTTTGCTAAATTCAAGTTTACCAAATCTAAGTGCAAACCCCATTAAACAATTTGCCCTATTTACTAGCTTAGTTAATCCCCTTAAACATTAAATTGCATGTATAAATTTGCTACAATTAATTTAATGTTTAAACACTTCACATGTCTGATTTGGTGGATTTAGAACCCTAACAAGCAAACCCTTCCAAATATGAATATGCAATTTCTTATAAATCTAGTTATTTGTAAGTACATTTATAATTTCAAACTTTTTATACATATCAATAGTTTTAACAGAATAAATTTTATTTTAACTTTCAACTTAAAAAAATCACAAGTAAAATTATTTTTACATTTGGAACTGGATTTCATATTAATATGTTGGATTTTCTAACATTGCTAACTTTTCTCACACATTACAACCATTAAGAAAAATCAAATTTGGAAATTATCTTGACTTTCACACTAAAGTACTAGTACTATGCATTTAATTTATTTCATTTCTATATTCTAAACTTTCCCATGGATAAAAACTATCTACTCATGGGGCTTCCCTGGTGGCGCAGTGGTTGAGAGTCCACCTGCCGATGCAGGGGACACGGGTTCGTGCCCCGGTCCGGGAGGTTCCCACATACCGTGGAGCAGCTGGGCCCGTGAGCCACGGCCGCTGAGCCTGTGTGTCCGGAGCCTGTGCTCCGCAACGGGAGAGGCCACAACCGTGAGAGGCCTGCATACCGCAAAAAAAAAAGAAAGAAAGAAAAAAAAAAAGAACCAACTCTCTACTCATAAAGAGAATAATTTGACTCATGTGAGTGATGTAAGGTTTATTATTAGCCAGTGATATTTGAACAGGACAGAGGTCTCAAAAGTCATGTGTTTTTAGAGTGTTGCCACTTGTGGCACAGATGGGCACATTGTGTACTTTCTATGGTCAATATAACTGCTGGGGACTCAGATTCCTTCCATTTCAGTGAAGTCTGGTTTCTCCTAGATTTAAATTCCCCCTGCATACATCTTCATTCCTACAAAGGGTGCAGAAAGCATCCTTCACTACTAGATTGGATTCTCCCTGTCTAGCTTTCAGGACACTTAAAGGCCATTTAATATTTCTCTTTTGTAGAAGAAACCCTGCACTCCTTACACAATGGCAGTTAACTGTCTCACAAACCTCTTATATACCTTCTGAATTCTCTATTCTTATTTTCCACATCTTTTCTCTCGGGCTAGGCCCCATCCCTAAGTATTTTAATATCATCCATTGGGTTGTGTATACCTCACTACCATCATCTGACTCAGAAGTCACCTGAATATACTCACGCTACTGAAAAATATAGAGGGGTCTGGGGTGGTCTTCATAAACTGTGGGTGAAGTCTATATCCATAGAAATGAGTTTGTGGGAATATTGTTGGTAAGAATGTAAATTGGTGCAGCCACTATGGAAAACAGTATGAAGGTTCCTCAAAGAAGTAAAAATAAAGCTACCATATGATCAAGCAATTCCACTGCTGGATATATATCTGAAGGAATATAATCACTATTCTGAAGAGATATCTGCACCTCTATGTTCATAGCAGCACTGTTTACCATAGCCAAGACATAGAAACAACTTAAGTGTCCACTGGTGGATGAATAGATAAAGAAAATGTGGCAAATATTTACACTGGATTGTTATTTAGACATAAAAAAGAAGGAAATCCTGTCATTTGCAATAACATGGATGGACCTTGAGGGCATAGTGCTAAGTGAAATAAGTCAGACTGAGAAAGACATATATTGTCTAATTTAGACATATGCAGAGTCTAAAAAACTGAGCTCATAGAAACAGAGTTCAGATCCATAATTGCCAGCCAGAGGTGGGGAAAGTGGAGTAGGGCAATTGGATGAAGGTGGTCAAAGGGTATAACATTCCAACTATAAGATAAACAAGTTCTGGGGATGTAATGTGCAGCATGGTGACTATAATTAACAATACTGTATGTACATTTGAAAGTTGCTAAAAGGATAGATCTCAAAATTTCTCATCACAAGGAAAAAATGCTTTTAATTATTTGAGGTGCTGGATGTTAACCAAACTTATTGTGGTAATTATTTTTTAATACACACCCACACATATATCAAATTGTACACTTTAAACTTACACAATGTTATATGTCAATTATATCTCAGTATATAATTGATATATACGGGAAAAATGAAAGAAATAAGTGCATGTGGAAATGAGCAGAGCAAATGATAGAGCCTTGAATGTTGCTGAAGTTTAAAAGTCAAGAGAAGGAGAGGGCAAAAGAAACAGAAAGAGAGGTTAGAGATCATGGGAGAAGGTCCAGGATTCACAAGAAAAACAAGAATGGAAAGAGCTTCAAGAAATGGAGGCAGATGAATAGTTGCAAAGAGCTGAAAGTCCTGTGAGATTAAGAATGAGAAAAAGTCTCCAAGATTGGAAAGAACCTAATTGAGAACTGGTCTTGATTTAATTGATGTTCCTGATATTATTGCCAAGTTACCCTCTCAAAAACTAAATGATGGAAATGATTGAAAGTTGACTTCTTGAAGACATTCTAAAGTAATTAGTTGATATTGCTCAAGGTTGAAAGGTGGTCATAATTGCCTTTAAGCCTATGAATAAGAATGAACAGTTATTCACCAAGTTTTGCAAAGTGCTTCATGAAAGCAAACATGTTTAAAGCACTTACATATAAGAAAGAGCCATTAAACACAGAGAAGAACACCTTAGAAGCTATGGAGTATCTGGCCTTAGATGTCTTCAAAAAAAAGCATAGAAAATCACTATAAGTGTATGTGTGTACATGTATGTATGATCATTTCAGGAAAGCAGGAAAGTGAAATGATATCTAGATTCTTTTAAAAGCCTTATTATTAATTCTTACTTGTAAAGGAATTGAATAATGTATCTGAAATGCCAACCAGAATTCCTAGAACACAAAGAGTACTCAAATAATATTAGTCATCTTGTCACCAGTTCTAGATATTCCTTCATTCATTTCAAAATTTATGTGCATCCACTGTCCTAGGTACTAGGGATAAATCATCGAACAACGTATTATACCAACACTTCTTATATCCTAGTGAAGGAGACAGATTGAAAAAGTAAACAAATATATGAATTAATTACAATTTGTTAGTTGTTTTGAAGAAATCAAATAAGGGACAGACATGCAGAACCCCTGAAAGGATAGTGAGGACGGCTCCTTCAGAAAGATCTTTAAGAGTGATACAAACTGATATTTGGTATAAAACCACCTTGACTTCTGTATAGGAATAGATTTGAAAAGGGCACAAGTGGAAGCAGGAAGACTAGTTAAGGAGCTGTTCTAATGATCAAGTTGAGAGGATGGCCACCAGAGCATAGATGGAGAGATTTGAGTTAGATTTGGGAGGCAATATTGACAGAACCTGCTGAAATACTGCATGTGATGAAAGAGAGAGTTGAGGAAAAGAGGTTTATGCCATAGGCAACTTGGTGCCATAGACAGACACAGGCAATCAGGCAGTAGACAAGATCTAAGAGGAGTGTGGAATGAATTGCTGAGTTAGCATTTGCACTCACTGAGGTTGAGGGACCTGGAAGACATTTTTGTTGTGATGTCAGACTAGAAGAAAGGTGTCCTATGGAGTTAGAGACAAGAACATCTGCATACAGTAATAGAGCAACTTGCAGGTATTCATAGAACAACATGTCAACATATGAAAAAGTGGACACAATCTATTTATGTAACAAGAGTACACAGAGTAAACATTTTCTTATCTTGTGTTCTCTATGGCAGTTTAGCACTAGTTACAGCTAAACTGCCATAGAGAACAAATACACAAAGTTTAAGACTGTAGCCAGAGCTCTCCTTATTCTCCTTTTGCCAGGACAAGGCTAGCTGATTCGTAAGAATTTCAAGTTGCTCTTAGTGGATGACTATAGTCAATAGTGCTTTCATCTAGGGAAAAAAAGTCTACTCTTGGCTTGTGTTGAATTTTAACATACAGAGCCCAGCATGAATTTGTAACTTTAGTCCACTAGATTTTTTTTCTTTCTGGTACAAATAAGCTCACGTATTAGAAGTTTTATTTACATTTGACTTGCCTTCAGTCGTTAGACAGAAAAATTAACTAAGGCTCCAAGTCTGAATTGCACCTTTGATAAATGTAGTCACTGGGAATAAAAGATTAGATGTAGTGAATTTATACCAGCTAGAGAGGCTGGCTATGTTTTCATTTTTCTCAAGGCTTTCAAATCATTTCCTTGAACAAAATCAACCAGCTATGCACTTTGAGCACCTTTTGCAGTACTTTTTATGAGCACATTTTTTAAGGTCCATTAAGCCAACGTTGTACTTTTACATCTGTATTTTAAGTTTTCCTTTCCTTTTTATTTTTCATGCACAGTTTGGTAGGTAAACACAAATTATTCAAGTGCTGTTTCCATCTGAAATCCTAATACTGAAAACTGGTTGGAGCTAAAAGGACTTCCATGAATCAGTAATAAGCACAGGGAGGTGATGATAAAGTAGATCTAAGATGCCACCGATCTTTTCTAAATAGGCATACATATCTAGGAACAAGGAAAGATAATAATCTTGCTATACATGTAAAAGAGTTTATATATTTCAGATCACATCTAACTTGCATTCTAAATGTCCTTTTGTAAGTACCAGTATGAGTCAATCTCATGACATTCCACAAAGGCAAGCACTGTCCTCACTTTACAGATTAAAATGCTGAAATTTGGAAAGATTAAGTAATCTGACTAGAAAATGAGTGGAGCAGGATTTAAATCTAGTCTTCCTTCCTCTATAGCGTTTTTAGTTACTCTACATTACTATATAGGGAGGCTAGATACCAGCGCCAGCCCATAGAATTGGATATAATCCATGAGGGAATTAACAATAGTACTACAGTTACAGCTTTGGAAAACCTAGCTTTATTTCTGGGTTTGAGATTTCCTTGTGGGAGTGGGAGCTGGAATTTCTCTGTCCCTAACCCTTGTTGTGACCCCAGCAGCCTGGGACAGCATATCCACTGGGGTTGAAGGTAGACCAAGTGAAGGGTTGACTAATGAGATAGGAGACAGATACCTATTGATTTCCAGCACACCCTTTCTTAGAAGTTACTGAAGAAGATGTTCCTGCAAAATAAGGGAGAAAACTCAGTTCCCATCCAAGAACCCTGGGACTTATGGGTCAGTCCTTCATGCCAGTGTCTGCTGTTGCTTTGTGCCTAAGGCCCTTGGCTTATTCAGGGTAGGGCAATTCCACTGGTGGTTCTTTCCTTCCCTGCCCATTCCCAGAAAATCATCACAAACGTTTTCCAAGCAACAGTACACAGTGTGGTTTCTCATAGTCACCTAGGCAGCCAGCTCTTGCTGGGATCTTGCTGCCCTGAGTAGTATATTTTAGAAGGCTGAGGTCTTGGCCACTCAGAAAGCCTGTAACCCAGGTCCCCTTCCCAGGCTACAGTTTTTGGTTCATTCCAACCTCTACACCTTGTCAGAGCATGTCATTTCAGTCCTTTATGGTCCTGGCCTCAAGTTGCAAACTGGTGGTATTAGACTAGCTCTCAACAGAAAACATTCCCATCTACTGCCTTGTGTTTAAAAAAAAGTTTAAAGCTACAAATATTTAAAAATTAGGAGAGTTAATGTAAAATGTTGGGTTTCATACTTCTTTTAAAAACACAGGAACTCTGGCAATATTAAGTCCTCAGACCTGGATGGCAACAGCTAGATTCAGCTGAATTGGGTGAGCTTCCTTTAAGTAGGGCAGATACTTCCCAGTTACCAGAGTATCTACAACTCCCTATTATCTTATACCCTAAGGTCTCTACTCACTTGTTTCAGGCAGGGCCCTGGAGGTATTTGAGTTTGCAACCTCCCCCTAGACCTTCAATCCACAAAGCCCAGTTTATTTGCCTCCTGCCTGGTGGATAAAGAGAGTTCAGTTTGAGATACAAAGTCCTCATTTCCTCTTGAGAAGGGTAAGAGAAGAAAACACACCCATTACTTTTCCACTCATCCTACCACATACAACAGAAGAAACTTGCTTAGAAAAGATGAAACACTTGCATTATGGATACATAACTCAAGTGACAGTTTGAATTCAGGACTTTCTGCCTCCAAAGTCCAAATGTTTTCCATTAGACAATGAAAAAATGCATTATGAAATAAAGTAGAAGTTAACATTTTTCCCGAAAAGATTTTAGTGATTCTATCTGCAAATATTTAAGTTCACCTACAAAAAGAGAAACTCAAATGATTACTTGCCAAAAGATTGAGCAGACTGTCAAAGCTTGTGGTCTTTTTAAGTTGTCCCAGCCTACCACTTGACAACCAAATTATAATGGAGTCTACAAATATTTGCATTATCTATATCCAATTGATTATATTCCAAATGACTATAATCTGAAGATCGCTGTGTGTATGTGTGATATCAAACACACACACACATAAATCTTTCCCATGGTTGATGTTGCTTTCCCAAGCAGGTGTCTTCCATTAAAATGAACAATAGCCAGAGTATAATATAAATTTCTCTAAAAATATATCATTAGAGAGATTTTACTCTTAAAATATTAATGATGAAGGATTTAGACTTTTATATTCGTAGTTTTGGTTTTATGGCCAAAATATAGAAGTTTTAAGAACTTTTAATCTTTTCAATTTTACTTGATAATGACACAAACCTGCTATTGGTTAAAATAAGTCACAAAACAGAAACTAAAACATTTTCATAATATCTTAAAAAGTTCCCTCCAGAAAGATTTCTTCATTGTTAACAATCAATGTTTCACCAAATATCTTGACAGTTGACATACAAAATTTATCATTACAGATGGTAATCCTAAGTAATCAATAAGACTTTAAATTGTGTACATCATGGTCTATTTAATAAAGTAGGGAAGTATACAACTCATTTTAGAAAGAATTAACTATAAAATCATTACATTTGTCTCAGCACACTGATTTTCTACAAATAATTCTAGCTTTCTAAGAATTCACTATAGTTGAAGTTGTTAAGAATTTACTGTGACATACTTACTTTCAGGTCACATACGTTGGTTTGACTATTAACAGCGACAAAATCTTTCTGGAGGGAACTTGCATCTACATTCCACAAACCCCTCCCCACATACATCACATGGCTTGTATGAGATTAGACACCTTCTGCAATTCTTGATATTCTGTGCCTTTGCATCAACTCACTGATGCCTTTATAAAGTATGCTCTAAGGGACAAAGAGTCAGTTACAAGGGAACCCCCATAAGGCTATTGGTTGATTTTTCTACAGAAACTTTGCAGGCCAGAAAGGAGTGGCATGATATATTCACAGTCTTTAAAGGAAAAAACCCCTGCAACCTAGGATACTCTACCCAGCAAAATTATTATTTAGAATAGAAGGAGAGAGAAAGTATTTCTCAGACAAGCAAAAACTAAAAGAATTCAGAAATACTAAACCTACCATAAAATAAATATTGAAAGGTCTTTTCCAAATAGAAAAAAACCAAGAATCTATAGGAAAGGGGAAATCACAATAGGAAAGGCAAGTATATAAAAGGATTGAAGATCACTTAAATAATAACATAGATTAAAAAACAATCAAAAGACTTTGTAAAAGTGACTATAACTGCAATTAACACCAAAAGGATAAACATGAAGATGTAAAATAGGACATCAATATAACAAAATGTGGGGGAGGGAAATATAAAAATGTAGCTCTTTGAGAATGTGTTTGAATTTATGTAACTATCAGTTTAAAGCACATAGATATAGCTGTGGGTCAACATACTTGAAAACCAGGGTAACCACAAATCAAAAACATACAATAGATTTGCAAACACCAAAAAGAAAGGAATTCAAGGCATACTACAAAAGAAAAACATCAAACCACAAAAGGAAAAACAGAAAGAAGAAATAAACAAAGGAGAAATACTAAATCAAGTGGAAAACAAGGTTTAAACTGGCAATAAGTACAAGCCTATCAATAGCTACATTAAATATAAATGGACTAAATGCTCTGATCAAAACACATAGAGTGGCAGATTGGATTTAAAAAACAAGAATTGACAATATGCTGCCTACAAGAGACTCACTTCAGGGCAAAAGACACACAGATTGAAAGTGAAGGCATAGAAAAATATACTTCATGTAAATGGGAATGACAAGAAAGTGGGGGTAGCAAAACTCATATCTAACAAAATAGACTTTAAAACAAAGGCTATAAAGAAAGACCAAAGAAGGACATTATATTCAATACAATAACAAAGGGATCAATACAAGAAGAGGATGTTATAACCATTAACATATATGTACCCAGTATAGGAGCACCTAAATATATAAAGAAAGTAATAACAGACATAAAGGGAGAAAATGACAGGAATACAATAATGGTAGGAGACTTTAACACCCCCATTGACATCAATGGACAGATCTTCCAGACAGAAAATCAATAAGGTGACAGAGGTCCTCAATGACACAATGGGCTAGTTTGACTTAATTGATGTCTACAGGACACTACATCCAAAAAAAAAAAAGACTTGGAATACATATTCTCTTTAAGTACACATTAAATGTTCTCTAGGATAGACCACATACTAAGTCACCAAAAAAAGCCTAAACAAATTTAAGAGTATAGAAATTATCTGAAGCATCTTTTCTTATCACAATGGAATGAAACTAGAAATCAACCACAGAAAGAAAAACAGGAAAAAAGCAACGAACACATGAAGGCTAAACAACATGAGACTAAAAAACCAATGGGTCACCGATGAAATCAAAGAAGAAATCAGAAAGTACTTCAAGACAAATGACAATGAAAACACAACCATACTAAATCTATGAGATGCAGCAAAAGCAGTGCTAAGAGGGAAGTTCTTAGTGATTCAGGCCTTCCTCAAGAAACAAGAAAAATCTCAAACAACCTAATCTACCACCTAAAAGAATTAGAGAAAGAAGAACAAACAAAACCCAAAGTCAGCAGAAGGAATAATAAAGATAAGAGATGAAATAAATAAAATAGAGATTAAAAAAATAGAAAAGATCAATAAAACCAAGAGCTGTTTTTTTTGAAAAGATAAGCAAAACTGAAAAACCTCTAGCCAGGCCCACCAAGAAGAAAAAAGAGAGGATCCAAATAAAAGAAGAAATGAAAGAGGAGAAATAACTGATACTGCAGAAATATAAAAATTCATAAGAGAATACTATGAACAGTTATATGCCAACAAACTGGACAACCTAGAAGAAACAGACAAGTTTCTAGAAACATACAGCCTACCAAAATTGAGTCAAGAAGAAACAGAGAATTTGAACAAACTGATCACTAAAAGTGAAATAGAATCTGTAAAAAAAAAAAAAGCCCAAAAGAAAGAAACAAACAAACAAACTCCCTGCAAACAAAAGTCCAGGACCAGATGGCTTCACTGGGGAAGTCTACCAAACATATAAAGAAGAATTTATACCAAACCTTTTCAAACTACTTCAAAAGACTGAAGAAGAGGGAACACTCCCAAAGTCATTTTATGAAGCTACCATCACCCTTGATACCAAAACCAGACAAAGACACTACAAAAAAAAAATTACAGGCCAATATCTCTGATGAACATAGATGCAAAAATTCTCAACAAAATATTAGCAAACCAAATCCAACAGTACATAAAAAAGATCACTGAAGAAATAAAAGAGGAAATCAAAAAAATACCTAGAAAAAAATGACAATGAAAACACGATGACCCAAAACCTATGGAATGCAACAAAAGCAGTTCTAAGAGGGAAATTTATAGCAATACAATCCTACTATAAGAAACAAGAAACATCTCAAATAAACAACCTAACCTTACACCTAAAGCAATTAGAGAAAGAAGAATATATAAACCCCAAAGTTAGCAGAAGGAAACAAATCATAAAGATCAGATCAGAAATACATGAAAAAGAAATGAAGGAAATGATAGCAAAGATCAATAAAACTAAAAGCTGGTTCTCTGAGAAGATAAACAAAATTGATAAACCATTAGCCAGACTCATCAAGAAAAAAAGGGAGAAGACTCAAATCAATAGAATTAGAAATGAAAAAGAAGTAACAACTGATACTGCAGAAATACAAAGGATCATGAGAGATTCCTACAAGCAACTGTATGCCAACAAAATGGACAACCTGGAAGAAATGGACAAATTCTTAGAAATGCACAGCCTGCCGAGACTAAACCAGGAAAAATAGAAAATATGAACAGACCAATCACAAGCACTGAAATTGAAGCTGATTAAAAATCTTCCAACAAACAAAAGCCCAGGACCAGATGGCTTCACAGGCAAATTCTATCAGACATTTAGAGAAGAGCTAACACCTGTCTTTCTCAAACTCTTCCAAAATATAGCAGAGGGAGGAACACTCCTAAACTCATTCTACGAGGCCACCATCACCCTGATACCAAAACCAGAAAAGGATGTCACAAAGAAAGAAAACTACAGGCCAATATTACTGATGAACATAGATGCAAAAATCCTCAACAGAATACTAGCAAACAGAATCCAACAGCACATTAAAAGGATCATACACTATGATCAAGTGGGGTTTATCCCAGGAATGCAAGGATTCTTCAACATATGCAAATCAATCAATGTGATACACCATATTAACAAATTGAAGGAGAAAAACCGTATGATCATCTCAATAGATGCAAACAAAGCTTTTGACAAAATTCAACACCAATTTATGATTAAAAACCCTCCAGAAAATAGGCATAGTGGGAACTTTCCTCAACATAATAAAGGCCATATATGACAAACCCACAGCCAACATCATCCTCAATGGTGAAAAACTGAAACCATTTCCACTAAGATCAGGAACAAGACAAGGTTGCCCACTCTCACCACTCTTATTCAACACAGTTTTGGAAGTTTTACCCATAGCAATCAGAGATAAAAAATAAATAAAAGGAATCCAACTTGGAAAAGAAGAAGTAAAGCTCTCACTGTTTGCAGATGACATGATACTATACGTAGAGAATCCTAAAGATGCTACCAGAAAACTACTAGAGCTAATCAATGAATTTTGTAAAGTAGCAGGATACAAAATTAATGCACAGAAATCTCTTGCATTCCTATACACTAAGGATGAAAAATCTGAAAGTCAAATTAAGAAAATACTCCCATTTACCATTGCAACAAAAAGAATAAAATATCTAGGAATAAGCCTACCTAAGGAGACAAAAGACCTGTATGCAGAAAATTATAAGATACTGATGAAAGAAATTAAAGTTGATATAAATAGATGGAGAGATATACCATGTTCTTGGATTGGAAGAATCAACATTGTGAAAATGACTCTACTACCCAAAGCAATCTACAGATTCAATGCAATCCCTATCAGACTACCAATGGCATTTTTCACAGAACTAGAACAAAAAATTTCACAATTTGTATGGAAACACAAAAGACCCCAAATAGCCAAAGCAATCTTTAGAAAGAAAAACAGAGCTGGAGGAATCAGGCTCCCTGACTTCAGACTATACAACAGACTATACTACAAAGCGACAGTAATCAAGACAGTATGATCCTGGCACAAAAACAGAAATATAGATCAATGGAAAAGTATAGAGAGCCCAGAGATAAACCCACGCACATATACTCACCTTATCTTTGATAAGGGAGGCAAGAATATACAATAGAGAAAAGAAAGCCACTTCAATAAGTGATGCTGGGAAAACTGGAGAGCTACATGTAAAAGAATGAAATTAGAACACTCCCTAACAACATACACAAAAATAAACTCAAAATGATTAAAGACCTAAATGTAAGCTAGACACTATAAAACTCTTAGGGGAAAACTTAGGCAGAACACTCTATGACATAAAACACAGCAAGATCCTTTTTGACCCACCTCCTAGAGAAATGGAAATAAAAACAAAAATAAACAAATGGGACATAATGAAACTTAAAAGCTTCTGCACAGCAAAGGAAACTATAAACAAGATGAAAAGACAGCCCTCAGAATGGCAGGAAATATTTTCAAATGAAGCAACTGACAAAGGATTAATCTCCAAAATTTACAAGCAGCTCATGCAGCTCAATATCGAAAAAACAAACAACCCAGTCCAAAAATGGGCAGAAGACCTAAGTAGACATCTCTCCAAAGAAGATATACAGATTGCCAACAAACACATGAAAGAATGCTCAACATCATTAATCATTAGAGAAATGCAAATCAAAACTACAATTAGGCATCATCTCACACCAGTCAGAATGGCCATCATCAAAAAATCTAGAAACAATAAATGCTGGAGAGGGTGTGGAGAAAAGGGAACCCTCTTGCACTGTTGGTGGGAATGTAAATTTATACAGCCACTATGGAAAACAATATGGATGTTCCTTAAAAAACTAAAAATAGAACTACCATATGACCCATCAATCCCACTCCTGGGCATATACCCTTAGAAAACCATAATTCAAAAAGAGTCATGTACCAAAATGTTCATTTCAGCTCTATTTACACTACCCAGGATATGGAAGCAACCTAAGTGTCCATGAACAGATGTATGGATAAAGAAGATGTGCCACATATATACAATGAAGTATTACTCAGCCATAACAGTGAACGAAACTGAGTTATTTGTAGTGAGGTGGATGGACCTAGAGACTCATTCAGAGTGAAGTAGGTCAGAAAGAGAAAAACAAATACTGTATGCTAATGCATATATATGGAATCTAAAAAAAAAAAAAAAAAATCCAGTGTCAGCTGGTTGATTTTAAAAAAAAAAACAGAGAGCCTGGAAATAAGCCCACACATCTATCATCAATTAATCTACAACAAAGGAGGCAAGAGTATACAGTGAAGAAAAGACAATGTCTTCAACAAATCATGTTGAGAAAGATGGACAGCTACATGTAAGTCAATGAAATTGGAACATTCCCTCACACCATATACAAATATAAACTCAAATGGTTTAAAGATATACAAAAATAAACTCAAATGGTTTAAAGACTTAATATAAGGCATGACACCATCAAACTAGAAGAGAATATAGGCAGGACATTCTCGGACATAAATCGTAGCAATGTTTTCTTAGATGAGTCTCCCAAAACAAGAATAAAGAAATAAAATCTAAAATAAACAAATGGGACCTAATCAAACTTAAAAGCTTTTGCACAGCAAAGGAAACTGTCAGCAAAATGAAAAGAAAACCTACAGAATGGAGAAAATATTTGCAGACATTGCGACCGACAAGGGGTTAATATCCAAAATATACAAACAGCTGATACAACTCAATATTGAAAAAAATAACCTAATCAAAAAATGTGCAGAAGACCTAAATAGATACTTCTCCAAAGGAGACATACAGATGACCAACAGGCACGTGAAAAGATGGTCAACATTGCTAATTATTAGAGAAATGCAAATCAGAACTACAACAAGGTATCACCTCACACTGGTCAGAGTGGCTATCATCAAAAAAAATCTATAAATAATAAATACTGGAGAGAATGTAGAGAAAAGGGAACCTTCCTACACTGTCGGTAGGAATGTAAATTGGTGTAGCCACTATGGAAAACAATATGGAGTTTCTTTAAAATCTAAAAATAGAGCTACCATACGATCCAGCAATCCCACTCCTGGCATATATTCAGAAAAGGTGAAAACTTTAATTTAAAAAGATACATGCACCCCAATGTTCATAGCAGCACTATTTACAATAGCCAAGAGACGTGGAAACAACCCAAGCACCTATCAACAGATGAATGGATAAAGGAGATGTACATATATACAATGGAATATTACTCAGCCATAAAGAGAAAGAAATATTGCCATTTGCAGCAACATGGATGGACCTAGAGATTATTATACTTAGTGAAGTAAGTCAGAGAAGGATAAATACGTGATATCACATATGTGGAATCTAAAAAATAATACAAATGAATCTATATACAAAACAGAAACTGACTCACAAATGTAGAAAACAAACTTGCAGTTACCAAAGGGGAAAGGGGAAAGGGAGGAGGAGGGATAAATTAGGAGAATGGGATTAACAGATACAAACTACTAATAGTACTTAAAATAGATCATGCAACAAATGTTTGCTGTGTAGCACAGGGAACTATATTCAATATCTTATAATAACCTATAATGGAAAATCTGAAAAAGTATATATATATATATATATATATATACACACACATAACTGAATCATTTTGCTGTATACCTGAAACTAACACAATATTATAAATCAGTTATACTTCAATTAAAAAAACATATATTCACCTTATTTTGGATTCAAGGAAGACACTAGGGATTATTCAAGTATGCAAGACCACTTACCCCATATTGTGTTTTTTGAGTCCTTATGTTGTCTGCCTCTTAATGTGTGTTAAGTTTTGTTTATAACTTGACTATTAGGTAGTTTCCCAAGCAATTAGTTGTCACCTCTCAATTTCTTGCTATTTTCAATTTATCAGACTCAATAAATCTTTTTTCTTAGTCTTAAAGTTTTTTTATATGGAAATCAGACAATCAGGATTACAGAAAATCTGAAGGCTTGTTTAGGAATAACCAGCACAGGCTTTCATTTTGGCTCCTAAAGGCTGTAGTTTGTTCCTAGTCTTTGGCTAAATTCTGGAAAGATGGGTTGCTTAGTAAGAGAGTGCTGTATAACTGACTTGTTATCTGTATTTGGTTACAATGTGTATGTTATGTGTATTGAGATATAATAATTAATATTTCCCTAATTCTAAAAGTATTAATGCATAAATGTACATAAGTAGAAATGAATAAAAGGAAGCTTGTGACCTGAATACATTTTTTTCAACTGTGACTGAAATAAGTAGGACAGATAGGATTTGGAGGAAATCTCAGGTACAAAGTTTCTGGATTGGTTCCTGGACCATAAAAAAAGGTGATAATTGTGGAAAAACTGATGAAGCTTAAATAGGATCTTAGCTTAGTTAATAGAATTGTGTCAGTGTTAACTTCCTAGTTTTAATAAGCATATTTGTTGTATAAGATGTTAACATTAAGGGGAGCTGAATGAAGAGTAGGTAGAACTCTATACTATTTTTCATAAGTCTAATATTATTTCAAAATAAAAAGCTTAAAAATCATAATGATAACTCTCCAGGAGAGAGTTTGAAATTTAAAGCATGATTTAAAAAACTTAATGATTTAATAAAGTGACTTAAAGTAAGAATGTGTATGATGAGTATCACACTAGCATCCTGGAAGATTAAATGGAAACTGTATCTCAAAACAGGCAAAAATACAAAAAAATTGGAACCCTGAGTGAAAAAAATAAATGATTTGGAAGACATATCTAGGATACAAAATATGTTATTAATTAGTATTCTAGAAAAAGGAAAAATAACAGTTGAAGTATAAATAATAGAAGAAAAATACCCTGAGCTACAGAATGGCTATAGCCTTTAGACTGACTCGTCAAGTGGTGGAGAAAATGGTGGAGAAAACACACATGCATCTAAATATACCCCATCAAAATTTCCTGAACTCCAAGAATATAAGTAAATATTGCAAGATTCTAGATAAAGGGACTAATGGTTATTTTCATTAGAAAGGAAAACAAACTAGCATATGAATTCTCAATAACAATGCTAGAAACTAGAATATAGTGAAATAACATATGTCGGCTACTTAGAGGAAATGACTCCATTCTAAGAACCTATAACCAGAATATATTGATATTTTATTCATCTGAAAATAAAAGGACATCTCAGGCATGTAAGGATTTTGAGAGCATGCCCCACTAAAAGGAGTTTAAATCAAAACAGCAGTTGAGATAGGGAATGATGAAGACTGCAAGAAATTGTGATAAACAATGATATTCATATATGATATATATACACACACATATATCAAAATTCACTGGAGGGGGTGATGAAAATGTGAGTAGCAGTTGCATTATGAATGTGTTTTAAACTTCTTTAATCAAAGTCCTATTATGTCAGGAGATATTTGTGAGCAAATGAAGTTAGAAGAGTAAAAAAAGTGAGTCTAAAATACATTTAATTAAGGAGTACAAAATTCCTCACAGGTATTACTTGGAAACATTATATTTGCAATGATTTTAGTTTTGGAAAGGTTGCTTGTTTATTACTTGCATGTGGCCTTACTATTTTCAGCTCCCTGAACTATCAGTTTTACCTTTTATATTTTATTTTCTATAAGACTTTCTTGATTCAATTTCTATATTTTTGTTGATTTCTTGAAAAGCTAATGGTGTGTGGTTTTTTTGCCCATAGTTCTCATTTAGCATGAATTATAGAAAAAAATGATTTTTTTATACTTGCTGTTCACATAAAATAAAGGCAGAAGATTTTTAACCCTATAGAGAGCCTCTGTTGCCACATGACCGTGACCACCTCCATCTCCCCCTCAACAGTGATAGATGAAATAGTTCCAGAGCGTTAAGTGGAATTAACTTTTTGTAGCAAAGTTTAGGATATTGTTACTTTAGTTTGCCTGAAGGCCAAAAAGATCATTTACCCCAAAAAGGTAAATACGCAGCTACCTCATTGGTAAAACTGGGCCCAATCTGTGGTTCATCTCTAGTTTTGCTCTTACCCTATAAAAATCTGATAGCTAGAATCTGATTCTGGCACAGTTGTTGCCCACATGATTACAACCATTTCCATTTTGGAGACATAGAAAGACTTCAGTGGAGGCCTAATTAACCCTGGGATGGAAAATGCCATCTGGAGTTCATGGACAACCAACGCAGGGCATTTAGAAACCTTGATTAAAGACCACGGTAGAGTTTCCTTTCCATGAAGCAAAACAAAGCAAAGCAAAAATTAAGTTCACATCTATAAGTTCACTAGTTAACTTAATACATCAGTAAATAAAGAAACAAGACTGATTCTTGGATGTTTGCACAGCCTCTAGGTTTTACTTTTTTTTCCTAAGGCAACAACTTTAAATTTATGAATTTAATTAAGTATTAATTCAACAAACACTTACTGGACACCTCCCATGAAGCTTATACTAATTGGGATGGGGAATCATTTGTTGCAATATGGGGAAATACAGTGGTGGGCATGTAAGAGATTGGGAAGGGATAGGTCCACATGCCTGAGCAATATGGGCTTATTTTCCTTTCTTTCTTTTTATTGTATTTTCAAAAATGTATTCATTGTTTAAGATTCACCCAGCAAGCAACACCTAAAAACTGCCCTCATGCCCACAGCCACATGTACACCTCCACACTTACCACTACAATCCTGATGGCCTCCATCCTATGAATTTATATACAGATAGAAGCATATAATTTTTATATTTGTGATCATACTGTATGATTTGTTCTGTTTGATTTAATGATAAGAGTACTGGTGATAATTCTATAGGTCTTATTCATCCTCTACGTATAGGTCTTATTCATCCTTTAAAAAGAAACTACTATAGGATGCTTTTTGATGGGCATTTATTTTATTCTGTTTTGTTTTCCTATAATGTACATCATTGTAAATATATCTTTGTGCACACATGCAAATATTTTTAAAGAATAGGTTCCTTTTAGTGGACTTGTTAACTGAAAAGATGTTGTTCGTTTAACATTTTGAGGGGTCTTGTCAAATTGGTTTCAAACAGGCTTTACCAGTTTACACTTCTATCTATGGTGTATGAAAAAGCTGGTGTCTTGCATCCTTACCAATGCATTATACAGTATTATTCAGTCTAACGGAAATGCAAATTGTTTCAATTTGTATTTCCTTGATTATTCAGAGGTCTTTTTTGCTTTCTTGGACCATTCATATTTCATCTTCTTTGAATTGCTTGTTCATATCCTTTTCTTATTTCTCCGTCCAGTTTTCTTTTCTTTTTCTCGTATCAAATTCTTAGACCTTTTTTAAAAACATATTTCTCAATATTAACCTTTTGTCTGTTAAATATGGCACTCGTCTTTTTGATTTTGGTCCTTATGGATGTCTTGTAATGCTATAAGAAAATCAGTTGTCTTTTCCTTTATGGCTGTTGCGTGTAGGCAATTGTTTAGGAAAACCTTCTCCATCTTAAGATCATAAAACTGTATCTCCTTTATTTTCTTCTTACGTCTAGTGAGTTGTGTTTTTAAAGAGTAGTTAGGTCAGCTACATAAAGAAGGTTTAGAAAGCTTTTCTGAACATTTATTTGAAGCAAGTTTCCTTGTTTTTAGAAATTGAACAAGAAAGAAAGAGAGTACCTTGTCCTTTTAGCTTCTTGAGGACATAGTCTGTATCATATCCATTACTACATTTAAGTTTGAACTAATGTTCCCTCTTCTTACCAATTTCCTCTTCCGGTCTGCTGGGAATTGAGGGTTCTCTAGTTAGTTATCTGAAAGATTTCATCCTTCTCGCATTTTCTGACTTCTCCTGAAGATTGTGAGACCATGATCCTCTTTAAACCTTCGAGAATGAAGCCTGCTTCCTAGGAAAATCCACAGTCCCTTCAGGGGGAAAAAAAAATGAGAAAAAGAAAAGAAAACATCATAAGGGCCTCCTAAGGACTATAAGTCTAAGACATACAAACATAAGATATTTTCTTTGCTACTTGTTAAAGAAAGGGACAAAAGTGAAGTGAAAGACCCTTCCTTGCCCCGTTTTAGCGAATCCAAGCAAAACTAACTTCTCTACCCCTCCCTCTGTGTGGAAATCTAATAAAAAAAGTCAACACTCAGGCATGCTAAAGTAGCAAGTGGCACCCCATCAATTATGTCAGAATTTACTACTTGTAGGTAAAGCTCATTTTTAAAATTGTTGTTCTCTCTGTTGTTCTCCAAAGTCCTGATCTTGAGATAAGCAAAATACTAAAATCTAGAACAGGAAATATAAGAGTCCTTCATCTTGGAACTCTGCTTAATAACCTAGAAAAATCTTTTTGATTAATCTCATTTCAACGGCTTAGTACACTTCATTTAATTTATCTTCAAGAACAAAGTGTTCTGTTTTCTGCATCTTTTTTTCCATCATCTATGGGGCCACTAAAATAAAGGGGAAGAAAAACTGTTTTAGCAAAGTATTTAATAAATTTAAACAAAAACATGACCTTTATCTTGTCTAAAGACACAAACAAACAAGAAACTCCATGAACAAATCAGTTCTTCATGTAAGAATGGGAAATCGTCAGGAATATTGCATTCCCCTGATTTAATACCCAATTCTGAGCTCCTCTAGACAACCATTCATGAGACAGCTTTGAGCACTGGCTCGGCTTTCATAGAGGGCCTCTGACTCCTCTGGTCTCTCTTTAAAAATGAGCATTGAAGTAAGTCTGATCCTGGTGTTACAGTCACTTGTCAATATCAAATGATACCTCTCTCACCTACACAGTGTCTGCCTTGTGCTATGTCTTCCTGACTGCTGAGTCCTTTAAGCCATTTGCTTCAAACAGCTGAACCACGTGCTGTGGGCTGGGTGCAGAGTGCACTTTTGCTGCCAACCCTCAAGACTAAGAGTGTATACTTCCCAAATTGTCCCAGATAACCTCTTAAAAACGGCTTTACTCTCATCATGCTATAAGTATTTGTCTGAACTACTGAAGGGTGATGGAGCTAACACATTACAGAGAAATTAATTAATGGTCACAAGTAACCATTACGAGTCATCTTCAGAGAATGCTTTAGTCTTAGTTCCTTTACACTGTCTGTTAGAATCATATGATGACAGTGATTTTTAACTGTAGAATTCAGTACAAAATATACCTGATCTATTACTTATATGTAAGAGAAATCTGCATCCCACAATTAAAATAATAATGCCACAGCTCATTTTTCTCCTGAAATTCTTCTTGGATATTTATTGAATCATGATACTGTTAGGATTTTTAAGCCATTTAGATAGAGGCTCAGAGAAAAAAATTTTGAATCCTCAAATTCCCTAAAATTCATAGATAATAGTCACTCATGTCACTTAGGAAACTTATTCCTGCTCCTCTCTACTTTTATGTAATGTTGCCTTGGCACTATTCATTTTAAATTGATACTTCCATTTTAGCATTCAGTTTTGTTTGGGGATTTATTTCTCTCATCAGTTTTTGACAACTTTCTTGAGATACAATTCATATACTGTACAATTCACCCATTCCAAGTGTACAAATCAATGATTTTTAGTATATTCACAGAGTTACATGACTATTACCACAATCTAATTTTAAAATATTTTTATTAAATCAGTAGGAAACACTGTACCCATTAATAATGAATCCCCATTTACTGCCCCTTCCTCATTCCCAGCATAAGACAACCACTAATGTGACTTTTTGTTTATAGCTTTACCTATTTTGGACATTTCCAATAGATAGAATCATACAACATGTGGTCTCTCGTGACTGGTTTTCTTTCACATATTTCAAGGCTCCTCCATGTTGTAGCATGTATCAGTACTTCATTTCTTTTTACTGATGAATAATATTCTATTGTAAGAATATACCACATTTTATTTATACACTCACCAAGTTGACAGACATTTGAATTCTTTCCAGTTTTTAGCTATTATAAATAATGCTGCTATAAACATTCATGTGCAAGTTTTTGTGTAGATGTATATTTTCATTTCTCTTGACTATATACCTAGGAGTGGAATTGCTGGGTAATACGGTAACTTTACATTTATTATTTTAAGGCACTTCCCAACTGGTTTCCAAAGCTGCTGTACCACTTTACATTCCCACCAGCAGCGTATGAGTGTTCGAATTTCACCACATCTTCTCCAACGTTTGTTATTATATGTCTTTCTGATTAAAGGCATCCTAGCGGTTATGAAGTGGTATCTAATTGTAGTTTGGATTTACATTTTCCTAGTGCCTAATGATGTGTATTTATTTTCAAGTGCTTATTTATCACTATTATATCTTCTTTGGAGAAATGTCTGTTCAGAGACTTTGCCTTTGGGGTATTTATTCTTTTCATTATTGAGTTGAAAGAGTTCTTTATATTTTGGATACAAGTCCCACACATCTATGATTTGCAAATATTTTCTCCCACTCTGTAAATTGTCTTTTTACTCTCCTTTTGGTGTTCTGTGAAGCACAAAATTTTGATGAAATCCAATGTAGCTATTTTTTTTCTTCTGTAGCTTATGCTTTTAGTGTCGTGTCTAAGAAACTATTACTTATCCCGAGATCGTAGTGACTCACCCATATGCTTTCTTTTAAGAGTTTTATAGTTTTTGTTCTCACACTTAAGTCTTTGATCTACTTGAGTTAATTGTTATGTATGGTATAAGGAAGAAGTCCAAGTTTGCTTTTTACATGTGAATATCCAGTTTTCCTAGTATCATGTGTTGAAAAGACTGTTTTTGTTCCCATTGAATTATCTTGGCACCCTGTCAAAAGTCAATTGACTGTAAATGTAAAGGTTTATTTCTGCACTCTCAATTCTGTTCCATTAATCTATATATCTATCTTATTCCATTATACATTATCTTGATTACTATAGCTTTATAGTAACTTTTTATTCAGCAAGTGTGAGTCCTTCAACTTTGTTCTTCTTCAGGATTGTTTTGACTATTCTGTGCTACCTGTATTTCCATTTGAATTTTAGGATCAGTTTGTGAAGTTCTCCAAAAAAATCATCTAGTATTTTGATAAAGATTTGAGAGAATCTATAGATCAATTTGGGGAGTATTGACCATATTAAATCTTCTGATTCATTAATATGGGATGTATGTCCATTTATTTAGGTCTTCCTTAATTTCTTTCAAAAATATTTTTTAGTTCGTGTATAAGTTTCACATTTCTGTTGATATATTCTTAATCTTTTTTTATTGTATTGCACATTAAACTTTTTTTTAATTTCATATTTAAATTGCTCATTGCTAGTGTAGGGAAATACAACTGACAATTTTTTGGGTTACAATTGACATTTTAAATATTAATCTTGTATCCAGAAGTCTGCTATATTTGTCTATTAGTTCTAATATATTGTAGTGGATTCTTTAGGATTTTCTAAATACAAAATCATGTTATTGGTGAATAGAGATAGTTCAATAGATATGTCAAGAGAGTTGTTGGAATGTTGGGACAGGGGTGATCTGCTGCCCTCTGGATAGCATGGTTGTGGATATGAAGCCTAGAATTGCTACAGCCATTTTTCCCACCATAAAGTAAATTAGTCTGATCAATATATATGAAGGAGGACAATGACAAGAAAGTTGCTGGAAACCTGACGATGTCTTAACCTCTGAAACAAACAGCACTGAAGTCTTCCCTAATCATGATATTTGCAGTTACAAGAGCCAAGAAATACCCCTTGTTAAGAGAACTTGACTTGTGAACTTTTGAACAAAAGTAACCAATAGTTTTGAGAAGCACTCGTTCTAAGGAACAAGGGTAAAACACTGTGTCAAATAGTGTGTTTTGTCATTATATTTGTGTAGTATATATCTGTTGTGTTTTTTTCTGTTATGTTGTATCATGTATGTCATTTTGTAGCATATGGATAGAAATAATAGAGAAAAAGTGCTACTAAATTTATAGCTAAAAAATAAAACATCAACAACACAGAATAAAAGTCATTTTTAAGAAAAATCTGGTTTATTGGATGAGGATGAATATGTGGAACTTCAAGATTTATCAACATTTAGAGTATTTTGTTGCTGATGATATTATATTTAATTCTACTTAGAAAAGCATGCTTTTCACCTTTATATGAGTGGGCACCAGCTCTCTCCTTGCCCTAAAGCAATTATTTGGGAGTAGGAATTTACAAATAGTTCCAGAAAGGGAAATAGTAATATAAAGATAGACAAAGGATGATTAATTGATTTCCTGAGCCTGTTTGGCAAGAGGTAGAAAAGAAAAAGGAAAACATAGAGGGTTGATGAATAACCTATGGGAATGGAATTAACAGGAAAAGAGAAAAAAGAGCTAATTCATCATGGATCCTAATCCTGTAAGAGAAGAGAAAATAATGATGGGACAATACATTGGATTTCAGAGGGAAAACAAACTTCAAGAACTTTTGTAGCATCATTATGTTTGAGCACTGAGCCACCATGAAACTTCGGGGATCACCAAGTGGAAGCTTTGACTTCCATACTTAGGAATGGTTTTGCATATCCTTGATCCCACTTTTGGTAACTCTCTACTCCTGCTGTAAGACACACTGGTTTATCTCTGCCTGTGGCATAGAGCCCCACCTCCTTTCTCTGGTTCCCTGCTCACTCTTTGGCACAAAGGGAGATGCAATGGGAAGACAACTCTGCCAGAGCACAAGAGCCGAGAGCCAGGCTGGATCCCTGCAGGACTGCAGGAGAGTTCCTCTAAGCCACAGGGCAAAGAGCTTGTGACTCTTTCTTCTCACTTATTACATAAAAAGACAAAATGGACTCTGTTAGTGCTAATAAGTAGTCTTCAATGGCCTTCAGCTTTTACTATGGACATTGGCAAAAATGAGAAATGCCCAGGCTGCCAGCAAAGTCAGCAGAAGACTGTGTCTGAATAGAGTAGAATCTTTATTTTTTTAATACTTTTTAATTGGGTACCTTGGACCTGCATGCATACAGCACTGCCATTTCATCCACACTTGTATTAGATCCTCATGAATTATTCTGTTGATCAAATGAAGTTAACGAAAGGGGAGTAGTTAAGAATCTCAGAATCCCAACCAAGCCAGTGAGGATATGTTCATGAGGTCATTCAAAGGCAGTGAATGGTAATGATGAGCCACTGCTGTCCATTCCTTGACTATTAGTGGAGTACCAGCCTGTATGAGTTGATAGAGTCAATAGGTAATTTTTCTGCTATGGAGGAAAGGCTAGAGGAGTGTTAAACAGACTCATCAGACAGACTCAGAAGAATGTACTTGAAGTCTGGCTTTTTCTTGCTACTCACCAGCTGTGTGACCTGGGGTAGCCCACATCTCAGGATTATCCTTACCTGTAAAGTAGAGATGATCATAAAAACTTCCCTACCTTGCATAGGGTTCTTGAGAGATGCAAATAAAGTAACACATGAGAAACTGCTTTATAAACTAGAATGTGCTATCCACTGTCTTTTTTATGACTTTCTATTTAGATTCAGGTGTGTGTTTCTAGTTGCCAAGGGATATTTGTTTATGTAATCCGTAGACTATTTTAAAAAGACTTATAGTCAATAATTTCAACCTGTTCACCTATTTAATTGTGTAACATAGTTCAGTTCTGCTAACAAAACTAGTATAAGTTCTATCTTTTTTTTTTTTTGCTGGCACTACTGAGACTTTTATAGATATGCTAATTAGCTGAGAAATGGTAGGAGGCAAGGATAAGGGTAAAACAAATTTGGAAAAGTTAATGAATAGGCCCTAACAGGATAATTAATCCCTGAATAATGGTGGTATTACTTAACAAGACTATCATCAATAAGCTCATTCAGGTCTTGATACTTTCTAGTAAAAATGTGGAAGCAAAAGAATACGTGTAACAATGATATCCTAAAATGTACATTTCTTATGAAGTTAGGATGACAATACATGGCTTAAGAAGAAGTGTTTTTCATGAGACATGTCGGGAAGCAAGGAGCGACTCTGACATTATCCCGAGTCCCCATTTGCACTGACTGCTAAGCAAACTGAGTTCAGAGAGGCTGTGTCTTGTCACAACCCCTGTGCTTGGCACCACCAAATAATTTACTCAACCAGGCAAAGAAAAAAGAAAATCCCAGAAAAACATTTACTGTGTAGGTCAAAGTATCCCTCAGAGCACTCAGTGTGGGAAACAGATGCCCTGGACCCCTGCATCAGCTGTTCTGACTGCCTTTGCAGATAGATCAGAAACATCCAAATTCAAAAGCAATCTTTCTAATCCATAAGGAAAAAAAAAACAGGGAATTTTTACAAGAATGTGACACTGGAAATAAAGGTATTTAACTGATAGTATTTGAAATGTATTTTGTGGATGAGTATGACCTCTGGTGTTAAACTAGAGAAATTCCAGCACTTATATATCTTAATGACAGAAAGAGAAGCACATGCAATTTTCCAAGAGCTTATTATTGGAGGTTATAGGCCCTTGTATTGTCGCCTTTCAATCTTTCGTAATTCTCTTCCTCTCCTTCCCTCCTCACTCTCACAAATATAAATGAGTGTTTACTATGTGCTAAGTACTATCCACATGGAAGAATATTGTCTTTGTTGTTCTAACTGCTTAACTTTACATGTCGCATCTATAATCCTATATATGGGGAAAAAAGCAAAATTATGGTATGCTATATGAAAAGTTTACATATAAGCTTAAAATCCATTTGTTAATTTTATAAAGAAAAGAGGATTGATGAAAAGGAGAACTTCTTAAATGTGCCCCTGTCATAACCCAATAGTGTAAAATGCCCCAAACAATAAAGTTATGAGGATTCAGGCTAAAAGTAAAACAAAGTTGTCGGGGCATCTTGTCGCTTTTCATCACCATACTAATAGTGGATTATTGTACTCCAAATACAGACATTTATTAGCAAGAAGATTTTTTGAGTGTGTGTGATCAGATGATTCCCTGAAACAGAAAGATGATAAATATCTGACTGACTTGCTCTCCTCTTTCTCCATCACAGTGGGTTTTACATAACTATATTATTTCATGAGCTTTTGTAAGGCACTGACTAGGTGGAAGCACTGGTAATCTGAGTTTTGGTATTCTGACAGCTCCTCATTTTGTTTGCCAAATCTCCATTTCTTTCTTACCTTGTGCACCCTTTCCTCCCCTGATCCCCCTCTGTGAGCAGTGGTTAACTCCATCATTGTCGTAAATCTCAGCAAACACTCTGTTTCTACATGACTAAAGGCACTGCACCTAATCCGGTACTAAGGCATAGAGATATACATGGCAAAAGATACAATAATTTTTTCCCTGTTATTTTATCTATGGAACTTCTTTGAAGCTTTGAATTTGCTATTTGAGAAAGTCAGTTTGACAATAGAAGATGCAGCCATTACTTTCTTGTGTTTTTTTGCAGCCATTACTTTTTAGAATGACATTTTAATAACTTTAGAACCTTATATCTAATTTTGTGCTGGTAACAATTATTGTGATATTTGGAGAGGGGATTGATGTAGTCGTTCAACAAAATTTACCAAAGGCTAATGAAAGTATTAATTTACCATGATAAATGTATTTGATGTATTTAGGTTTGGAAGGATGAGTCAAACTTTTTCACTTAGTCAGCTATGCGTAGCAATGAGAAGAAGCTCATATAATTTGTTATAAAGTGAAAATGAATGTATTATGGATTTTGTGCTTGAGTTGAATTTTGTTTCACACCAGAAGGTGAAAATATTTTAATTTGGAAGCTTTCATTGTAATTTCAAATTACTCATTAGAATTGTTTTTAATAGTCATGTTCACCACACAATTCATGCAGAGCTACTCTGCTACCACAAAGATTCTATGATCAAAATTCTAAACAAATTTTATTAAATTACCAAAAATCATCATGGAATATAAAAATAAAATGCTGTCTCCAGTTTTTAGCCATTCAAATTCTATTTTTGACCAAGACTACAGAGAAATGCAAGTTCTGTGGGACTAAAAGCAACCCTCTCCCTTTTTTTCTTCTGGATCTGTTTACTTGCATGCACAAAAAATTAAAATTGCTTAACTCATATCCAAAGGATATCCTAAAATGAATTATTCACTCCAAGGCACTGAAAACGCGAACTCTCTCTTAGGAGCAGGTACGTGGTAAGCAACTTCAGGGTAGCTGCCGAGTAGAATATCAAGAAATTGGATCCAGCTGAGAATTCCAATTACCTAATGAGGGTGATCCGCTTTCACTTTAATTTCTAACTCGTTGTAACTTCTATCATACAAATCATGCTCTAAAATCACGATTTAAAAGGGAAACAAATATTCAACTGGCCAGTGTATTTCATTCCCTTTTCTGGAGACGGGAATCTCAACTTACAAAGAAATACAAACGGTAATGACTTAAGATGGAGCAGTAACAACGAACCCTTGAAAGGGTTCCCTACCGCTTTGTGTTAGTATATCGCCCAAAAGAAGGACACATCACAGGAAATTTGTGAGACACAAAGCGTAATTTTTATTAGTTTATTAGCAAATAAATAAATATTACACCTAACTCTAGCAAAACTCCAGCACTGTCCCCAGGCAGCTATTATTCAGTCCGAGTTATTATTAATAATTTCCTAGCCAGGCTATGACTGCCGGTGTGAATCAGCCAGCGCCAGGCCCCTCTCCATCCGCCGCCCCCGCCGCAGTCAGGGCTTGGCACAGAAGATGCTAGGTGTTTGCGCCACAGTGATCCGCCTTTGCTTTGTGTCTGTGCTGCAGGTGTGGAGGAGGAAGAACAGAAGACAAGCTGGTGGCCGGCGGTCGCTGAGCATTCCCCAGACTCTCGAGCAAACCTCTTCTTCATGGCAGGAAAAGCCCGCGGACCTACCCACTGGGGCGGCCAGAGGGCCTGAGCGCCGTAGCCCGGGACCTGGCGGCCGGGGGCGCCAGCCCCTCATGTTCTGCAGAAGGCGCAAATGTGAGCAGGCAGTGGCGGGGAAAGCCCTCCGCCCCCGCCAGGGGGACCCGGGAAGCCCGCGCGGGCTCCTCCCGCGGACGAAGGGGATCCCCTCCTCCGGCCCCGCCCCCATCCTCCCCAGGCCCAGGCGCCAAGGAGGTTAACCCTACCCGCGCCGCAGCGCATTAGGGCGAGAGCACCGCGCAGCCAATCCCGACTCCCCGGCGCCAGAGACCAGCGGCGTGGGGAAGATCGGTGAGCCGGGCCCGTTCGGGTCTCGCAGCGGCCAAACAAGGGCTCAGGCCCCGGGGTTCTCACTAAGCCCTGCTGCACTGGCTTAGCTAGTCGTCAAACTTTTTCTCTCCAAAGCGGGTGCCCCCGCAGTTATTTGGCGGGCAGCCGGCAGCCCACTCTCAGCGGGACAATTAGGGAGAAGTGGGCGTGGGGCGAGGAGGCTGCTGTTCTGCAGCTCTAAGAGGCGTGCATGCCGGTGGAGGAGTGGCCCGGGTTCCGCACTGTTCCCTCGCCTGACCCCCTGGCTGGGGTAGCTCAACGTGCTGCAGTGCCCGGTGCAGGGGATCTAGACTGCGCGTCCGGCACTAGTTAGGGGGGTGGTGGCACGGGAAGGAGGGGACGCCTGTTTTTTCCTCCTTCCTCTGCAGACCCGCTGCACTACCTGGTGGTGCTCACGGGTGCTCCCAATCAGCAGGTGGAACCCCCGCCCTCACCCTGTCCTGGCCTGCGCCTCCGAGGGTTTTCATTCTGCAGATTCTAACCCCCCCCCGCCCCCATCTCTCTCCCTCTCACACGCTCCCCTAAACCGCGCGCACTGCAAACTCAGTCTTGGTCCCCGCAGGTGATGTCATGCCCATTGTTTTGGTGAGCCCAACCAATTGGACGCGCCGCCTGGATTCTACCGGAGCCGGCATGGGCCCTTCCTCGCACCAGCAGCAGGAGTCTCCGCTCCCTACCATAACGCATTGCGCAGGGTGCACCACCGCCTGGTCTCCCTGCAGCTTTAACAGCCCTGACATGGAAACCCCATTGCAGTTCCAGCGCGGCTTCTTCTCGGAGCAGCCGCCACCGCCACCGCCACCGCTCTCCTCACACCTGCATTGCCAGCAGCAGCAGCAGAGCCAGGACAAGCCGTGCCCGCCCTTCGCGCCCCTCCCGCACCCTCACCACCCCCCGCACCTCGCGCACCAGCAGCAGGGCAGCGGCGGCAGCAGCCCATGCCTCCGGTGCAACAGCTGCGCCTCCTCCGGTGCCCCGGGGGCGGGGGCGGGGGATAACCTGTCCCTGCTGCTCCGCACCTCCTCGCCCGGCGGCGCCTTCCGGACCCGTACCTCCTCGCCGCTGTCAGGCTCGTCGTGCTGCTGCTGCTGCTCGTCGCGCCGGGGCAGCCAGCTCAATGTGAGCGAGCTGACGCCGTCCAGCCATGCCAGTGCGCTCCGGCAGCAGTACGCGCAGCAGCCGGCGTCCGCCTCCCAGTACCACCAGTGCCACAGCCTGCAGCCCGCCGCCAGCCCCACGGGCAGCCTCGGCAGCCTGGGCTCCGGGCCCCCGCTCTCGCACCACCACCACCACCACCACCACCCGCACCCGGCGCACCACCAGCACAGCCAGCCCCAGGCGCGCCGCGAGAGCAACCCCTTCACCGAAATAGCCATGAGCAGCTGTAGGTACAACGGGGGCGTCATGCGGCCGCTCAGCAACTTGAGCGCGTCCCGCCGGAACCTGCACGAGATGGACTCCGAGGCACAGCCCCTACAGCCCCCGGCGTCTGTTGGAGGAGGTGGCGGCGCGTCCTCCCCGTCTGCAGCCGCGGCCGCCGCCGCTTCGTCCTCAGCCCCGGAGATCGTGGTATCTAAGCCGGAGCACAACAACTCCAATAACCTGGCGCTCTACGGAGCCGGCGGCGGAGGCGGCGCTGGAGGCGGCGGCGGCGGTGGCAGCGGGCATGGCAGCAGCGGTGGCACCAAGTCCAGCAAAAAGAAGAACCAGAACATCGGCTACAAGCTGGGCCACCGGCGCGCCCTGTTCGAGAAGCGCAAGCGGCTCAGCGACTACGCGCTCATCTTCGGCATGTTCGGCATCGTGGTCATGGTCATCGAGACCGAGCTGTCGTGGGGCGCCTACGACAAGGTAAGTGCTCAGCCCTTTGCTCACCGTTCCCGGGCCGCAGAGCCGGACACCGGGTGGTTGGGATGGGCGCTGGTGGGAACTCTCTGCCTGCCAGTTACGAGCTTTTCCCGGACAATTGAAGGTGCCCGCCGGGACGGCGAGCACCGCTGAGACTCGCTCCCCTAATCCGCAAGGCAACTCTGGAGAGGAAGCTTTTCCGCGCGCAAAGTTCTGGAGGCAGTGAATGCCCAGCGAGTTTGGGCACGTTAAAGAAGTGATTTCAGGAGTCGGTGAGGAAAGCATGCTCTGTTCCTCTCCTGGTGCTCACGATGTCGGAGGCCCCTTTCAAACCCAAGCGCTTAAACTCAAGGATAACTTCCTCTCAGGTTTTGAGAGCCACGAGCTGCGCTTGGGTCTGTGGTGTCGAGGACCCCGTTGCTTGGCCTTCCGGGATCTCCTCTCTCACTTTCCTGTGAGGCCAAGTGATCTGACAGATCACAGAGCCGAGACAGGTGCCCCTACCCCCATCCTCCTACTGGGAATTCAGGTCCCCTTGCTGGGGATTGACCGACCCCCCGGATCTTAAAGGTGGTTAAAAGTGCTTCTTCTTTTTTTTTTTTTTTTTAAAAAGTGCTTCTGTCTGTGTTGCAGGCGTCGCTGTATTCCTTAGCTCTGAAATGCCTTATCAGTCTCTCCACGATCATCCTGCTCGGTCTGATCATCGTGTACCACGCCAGGGAAATACAGGTAACTTCGGGGTTCTGCTGTTTATGAATGACTTCAGCTGGGGGAAGTGCAAGGCAGCAAACGCTTTTTCCAAGCTCTCGTGTCCTTGCTTGAGGTTACAGAAGACACACGCTGTATTCTTACCTTAGCACCTGACTTGTTCTTTCAAGAAGTTAAAAACAAAACAAACAGTGCAGCATGTAAATGTGCAGTAGTTTCCAGGATGTATTTGTTAAACCTTTCAGATTTTCCCCTCTCTTCTTTAGGTAGATCCACTTCTCCATATCAGGCACTGTATTTGTTTTGCTCAAGGCCAGTTATATACTAGCCTTAGTCCGCCAGGTAAATGTGTATTCTTGTCTAATAAACATTTAACAAGATGGGTGGGCCATTATGGAAGATTGTGCCCATGTGTATCACCTTCCATAACTGTAGCTTAGAGAAGAAAATAGGCCCGTGATATTTCTTGCTACTGTATATCAATAAGACAAGAAGAAAACTCTAACCTTTTCTATATCTTACTGTAAAGTTGAAGAAAAAAATCTGTTGTAAATTAAGAATACAAATTCTGTATATCTGGTAGTTTGGTAGATTTTCAGGTACAATCGTTACATTATTTATTAAAAATGTCACTTAAGAGCAAAGGCCACTGCCCTTGTGAGTGAACTTGTTAGGAAAATGTTTGTTTTGTTTAAATGTAGCCAGGAACTCTATTGTTAGATTTGACTGTTACTGACCATTTCAGAATAGTCCGTCTAAAATTCATGGGTTGTCTTTTAAGTTGTTTATTTTGCTGTAGCTTTCAGTTAAAGGAATATTAAGGTTTGGGAATAAAATAACTAGAGTTTTCAAAAATTAAGAGAGATTGAGATTTTCCAGTTTAGAACTTACACTAATATGCATTTTCTGATTTTTTTGGATCAGGTGTTAGGCATTTGGCAGAACTATTAAACCCTCGAATTTAGGCTGCTTTCCTTTAGGAGTTGCCGTTGAATTTAAATAACTTAGCATTAATTATAAGTTAAATTAATTTTAAGTTAGTAATTTGCAAAAACATACTAAATATGGAAGAAACCAATTTTAGCTATTGCCCAAGCAAAATAAAGATACACATGACCCCACATGAGGGGGGAGAAATTACTTCATCATGCTTTCAAATTTGCAAAGACTTTGAAAAGTGTGATTTTGAAGGAAGGAGGATAGAGAATGAGAATTAGAAAGAGTGAGAATATTTAGAGTTAAGTAATAAAACTGCACTGCCAAAACAAGGCAAACACATTTGGACCCTTTAAAATTTTAATAATTCACACATCTTTAATTACTTCTCAGTTTACTATTAAATAATTACACATCTTTAATTCAGCACTAATGATCGTGGGCTTTTGAGATTCTTTCAAACATTTTAAAGTAATACTAAAATGTAACTTAAGCATCATGAGAGTATCTTTTCATTTTGACTTGAAGGGTAGACACTTAAGGCTAGGGAACAAAATAGGTCTAATGGCCCTTTGACTTGGTTTACAGATGAGGTACCTGCAGTCAGAAGAGGTGACCAGCTTGCCAGATTCCATAGCTAGACAGTGCAGAGCGTGACCAGGCCTGTCCTCCTAGCTTCCACCCAGAATGCTTCCTGCTGCACTCTGCTACTGCTTGTTAGCAACCCTGAACATGGACATGTCTTTGTCTGTGGTTCCTCTCTAAATCCAAACGTTTGGTATTTGAATAGGATTAGACTTAAACGGTTTTTCTAAAATCTTCTTAGGTATTTATAAAAATCAAGTAATTTAATTTTTTTTTTTTTGGCTTGAAGACCAGAGTAGTTTTATTTAATCCACCCTAGAAAGAGACCTTGCTGTTTTTTTTTTTTTTTTAAATTAAACATCAGCTTTCGTATTATTCCTGTTCCTTCTGAAAAACACACAGCAAAACAAGCATTCAAGGCGGAGGACATTTGATGGTATTAACACCAAGAACAAAGTGTCTTCCTGAAAATGCTAACCTTTTAAGAATTATGGGGAGATTTTTTTGAAATAACTTATAGGAGTTTGTGAGGACCAAACATTGGCCATTAACATTGGCCAGATGTTAATTACGTGGTGTAAAAAATTTTTGATACCATATTAGGACTCTTAAAACTTAGAGAAAGTAATACAAATAAAAGAAGTCATATTTTTAAAGATCATTTCACACTTGAAAGAATTCCACCCCTGGCTAATTTTGAGGACCATTTCTGTTATACAAATGCATAGATATACTGATTAGAGTACGAAGAGCACGGGTGATAAAAATGAAGACATGAATTCCCCCTCTAAGGGTTATAAGCACAGTGAACCTCTTTATTGTTGGGGCAACATAAACATCACAAAAAGTTATATTTTTATAATTGGAATTATCTGACTTGATACATGGTTTCTGCTAAACCAACCACACTTAAGATAATTTCAAAATGGATGCTCAGGTAATATCATTTAGTTGTTTTGGATGTAGCTTTTACATTCAGTGTTTAATCTAGAGTGATTTTTGTTTTCCTCAAGCTGAAGTTCCAAATTCTTACCTGAGATGCTTTTTTAAAAATATGAAATGGAAAAGGACCAAATAAATGTGGAGACCCTGAGCTGGGAATCAAGAACCAGAAAAAACATGTTCTAATTTATCCAGAGAGTAGTCAGTGATTGCTGCTGAAATAGTTCACTCTGAAACACAGGAAAATCAAGTGCATAGGCTAATGTATCCATGTGTGGAAAATGATGAATTGACCCCTTTTTAACTTATTGATGTCACTGCTATAGATGTGCTTCTTTCATAAGTTTTAAGCAAATAGGTACTTCTCAGTTTACTATTAAGAATTCTAAGTATATAGATTAGCTTTGAGTTAAGGAACTCAATGCGGGGGTTATGCTGCTGTTCAGAGCATGTTCTTGGGCATAGCATGCAGTCTAATGTGACACTTCCTCTTTTTCTTTTTAGCATAGCAGTATGATGATTGGATAGTGAGAGCTAGCTAGTATGGGTTTCTGGTACGTGGTAGGATTTCTTACTGCATTCAGGAAAAGTAAGTGTTATAGCCAATGTTCTGGCTCTCTGCCCACCGGAATTGCTTTAACGAAGCTTGGGGAGGCCCTGACATTTCCATGGAGAACCTTGGAAAGCAAGTCAGTGTGACCTTTTATAAAATGTTTATACACAGTCTATCAAAATAGATGGTTCAGGTGAGTCATGGACGGAAGTGCTTGAATTAAAATAGTGTGATGGAGAGGCTTTGTAAGAACTTAGCTCAGTACATTTCAGCTTTGGTGTCATTTTTTCAGTACCACAGACAGCTCAATGCACCAGACTATAGTTTGCTCATTTCACTAATTACTTTTACATCCCCTCAAAACAAAAATGAAATTACTTTTTTGGAGGGAGGGATCAGAAAGCTTATATAAAATCAGATTTAGTGGGAGCAGATTTTCAGCTAAGTAGATACTAGATTTTTTCAAATAGACATTTGGCCTTACTTTCTGTATTCATCAGTAAAGTCAAAAAATGATGAATAGATACATAAAATAAATTTTAGCAAATGCCTTTGTATCACAACCTTCTGACAAAGGAAAAGTACTATGGGGATTGTTTTATACAGTTTGGAAAGGTCACTTGATACTTTAAGTAGCTTCCCCACCTCAAGTCCAAGGTCAAATAATAGGAAAAACAAAGGCATGATTTCCTGTGACTTTTCTTTTTCTCCCCCCTCTTCTGTAGGGTTGGAAGCATTTGTTTGATGGAATAAGAACAAAACAATGTTCAAGTACTCTTTAAGGTCTTCAACATCGAATAAGTTGAATGTAGATTGCACTTCATCTTTTCAACTTTAGTGTACTCGACTTTCTCTTGTGGAAGCAATTTTAGTTGAAAGAGTTGTTTAGTATTTTGAGATAGGCAACTACAAGATTCTAAGTTGGGAAGAAAACCCCTTGGATTGTGATCTTTCTGGTTCTCATGGGATTTGGCAGAATGGAGAGTGCTATACTTTAAAGTTGAAAATGGTTTTATTTCCTTGGTTTTGTTTTGGTAATAATATACTTATAGAATAAATAGCACTAAGGGAAACACTGATTTTCCCCTGGTATCTCTTGCAGTGGAAGAACTCTACACATTCTCCCTTAAGTCAGCTTTTCAGAGATGGATGATATACATCTAAAAGTGGAAGAGCAGAAATGAAAATTACCCCTTACCTGTGCATGTAGGCCACACAAAGGGGGAAGGAGTGAGTGTGGGCAGGGACCTCAGCAACCTCTGAAGTCTCCTGGACTGGTTGAGGAGGGGTGGCTACGTGCCCACTGAGTAGACTCTGGCTCACCTTGTGGAGAATGGAAAAGAATGCTCGCTCTCCCACTCCTGCAGAGAGCAAGTAGATGCTTCCAGACCATGCAGAAAATACTGCATATAGTTATTATTCTTATTAATAAAATAATAATGACTACACACAGTGAAAATAACTAGTCCAGAAGAGCTTAAAATAAATATGATAGTCACATTCTCAATCCAGTGTTTCAGAGACAACCACTTTTAAATTTCTCATACATTTCTCCAGAATTTTCAAAAATGAATATTTAGTTGTGTTTAGAGACACACATACTGTGCTTTTTTTGCTTAATATATCTTGAAGGTTTTTTATTGTCAGCACATGGAAACCCATCTCATTCTTTCTTAGCAACTGTTTATTATCCCATTTTACGGATGCACTATGGCTTACTGTTAAGCTTTTGCTGGTATAAGCCATAATAAAAATGAACACTCTTGTATACTATTTAAATCTACTAATTAGAGGATACACATATGGCATATACCCAACGGACAGATTGCTGAATCAAAGGGAGTTTGTATTTTAAATGGAAAGTACTGCCCACCAGCCCTTTAGAAAGGTCTTCAGAGTTCTCATTCTCGGCTTCCCTACACATTATTTCCCCACAGCATTGTTAACACTGAGTGTTATAAAAAGGAATTTTAAATACCTTTGGCTTTGTAAAGTTTACTATCTTCCTGAAAAAACATTTTATTTTGGTGAAAAATTCAAGGATAAAGCTCATGGCCTCATAGGCTTATTAGCAACATTTTGGAATATCTAGTGGTGCGTTATCTAATCTGCTGACAAAATGACCAATCCTTGTAAAGGTGCCATCAGAAGCAAGCATTGGCCATATTTTTGGGTTTTTTACTTTAAAAAAAGTTAGAGATGAAGGAAGCTAAAAGAGTAGAAGGAATGGTCTTCGACTGGTCTTTAGGTCTCTCGTATATCTATAGTATGAGGGAGAGAAGAGTTAACTCTTTGACTGTAAGACTGCAGAAGATCATGAAGTGGATACCTTGCCTGAATTGCTTTGTTGTGTGGTGGTCAGCTCCACAACCGCTGTCTATATTGCCAGCAACTTCTACAGAGTTGTAATGAGACTCTCAGTCCCTTTGACTTCGTGTATACCCTGTAGTAACGAAATCACTCAGGGCCAATTTTCTCTGCCTGCCTGTATAAAGATCTCTGCATTATTAATGGATGTGACACTAAATAAAGCGATCCTGGTGTGTTTACAGAGCAGCATCACAAATGAATGAAGAGTGGAACTTTAGGTTTACTGCGAGTGGGTTCGCTTGATCTGCCAACTCGTTTCTGGGCCACGTTTTGTACAGCTCGGAAAGGAGACCACTGTGGGCTGTCATTGTCCCAAACCACATCTGGCAGGGTGGACAGAGGGAGCCTGCACTGATTTAACTTCAGGAAGTTACTTTTGGTCAGGGTACAAAGTGGTTTCACGGGGCCGTTTTAGTGAGAATTTCCTCTCATTAGGAATTATGATGTTTGCTACTTTGGGAGTATATGTTTAACCTGAAACTCCTTTAGAATTCTCTTTATAGAACTGGAAACTGTGTGGAGAGGACCTGAATTGTTATCTTGCCCAGGATCCCACCCAGCATGGAAACTCCCTTTATGTCATCTCAGATAAAAGTGGCCACCCAATTTCTGCTTGATCCCTCTTCCCCTGATGGTCAGTTTGTCTGTACAAGGCTGTCTATTCCATTGCCAGACAACTCTTAATTTTAGGAAGATTTTCCTTATGTTGGGAGTGAAGTCTGGTTTTATTCCTTCCCATATTCAACATTGAAAAAGTTTTTGAGCTCTGCTAATACAATGAGGAATAAGACAGTAAGGTTCCTTCCCTCTTGGAACTGACATTCCAAGCAGGCGGGGTTAAGGAGAGAGACAAAAATTAAGTAAAGGAAGAAAATCCTTGGAAGTTGTGATAAGTGTCATAAAGGGGCCATGAAAGGCTGTGATAGAAAATAATTGGGGGCAGAGCGTTGTACACATCAGACAGGGTGGTCCTGGGAGCAGTCTCTAAGGAAGTGACTTTTAAGCTGAGACATAAAGGAAAAGAAGTTACCAGCTATTGGCAGAGTCTGGAGGAACAAACTTTTCCAAGCCCTCGTGGCTGAAAGGAGTTTCCTGCACTTATACAATTGAGAGCAAACCAGTGTGGCCCAAGCAGGGCGACGGTGGTACTGGATGGGGTGAGAGTGGATAGGCAGGGGTCTGATACTGAAGTGTCCTGAGACCATTACAAGAATTTTGTGATGTTTTCTTCAAAGTGCATGAGGCCACCATTAAAGCACAGAAGAGTCCTGATCCAGCTTATTGTTTAAGCAGACCTTTTGTTGAAGCTCTGAGGAGATTGGTCTGCAGACCCTTGGCAAGTCACATTTAGAGATGACGCTCACTTGGCTTGGGTAGTAGTGGTGGAAGTGAAGAGAAGTGGTCTGATTCAAGACCCAGGTTGGAGGTAGAATGGACATCTTAGGGATTGGGTATGACAGGTGAGGGCAAGAGGTGATGCTAAGATGATTCTCAGGGTTCTGGGTGGAGCATCTGAGTGTGTTATGCTGACAGGGGAGAACTCACATTGAAGGGTAGCATGTGGAATCAGGAATGCTTCTGGTGGAAATGCTTCTGATTATACAAGAGAACCCTGAGTTCAGAGAAAAGGTGTGGAGTGGAAATTTAAATTGGCCAGTAATCAGCGTAGAGACTATTTAAACCCACAGGAATTGATAAAATCACTGAGAGAAAATAGAGGAATGAGAGAAGAAGGTCGAGAGCAGATCAACCTCTGACATCTAGAGGTTGTGTGAAGCAGGAACTAGAGAAAAGAGATAAGAATGACTTGTCCTAGAGGTGGTAATGGGAGTGTTGGAAGGAGGGCACAGAGCTGTTTACTGAATGCCATGAAGTCAGTTAATATCGGGTAGGGAGGTGCCTTTTGGATTTGGCAAGTTCAAGGTCGTTGCTGACCTTGATGAGCAGTTTCAGTGGAATGGTAGAAACAGAACACAAACTGTAATTTCCAGTATAACAGAGTAATTTGATTCCCCCTCTTCCCAGAATTACAGAGCAAACATTTAAATATTGGTTAGGTCCCTTTAAATGCCCACCTAATTAAATAGTCCCCGTTTCTTTGAATTTTCCCAATCAGGCTTAGAATGTCCCTGATCATATTCTTCTGGACTTACTCTGTTTTGTTGAATTCCCACTTTGAGTAAGGTCAGAAATGTACTCAGTACTTTCAGATGGGATCTGCCAGTGTACTTGTTACCTCCGTTCAACAAAAATCCTCCATTGTGCTGACTGTTATTTAGTCTAAAATGGTCATTGCGTCACCCAAACTGTTGCCAAGTACACTTGTAAAATTGTTACTGAACTGAATGTAGGGCTTTACATTTACTGACTCTGTTAAATAGCATCTTGGTTTCAGGTGAGTGTTTTAGCCTGTCAGAATTATTTGAATCATAATTGTGATGTTTATTTGACAAACACTTACTTAGGTTTGGAAAATGCTGTGTGTGGAGGGGGCTCTGGCATTGGAAAGACCCACATCAGTGCTAAATTCTGTTCCAGAAACATGGTCAATGTTAGTGGCTGTTACCCAGTTTTCACACATCCAACTCTTCCTAGCTTCTCACTAGCCATGACTTTGAAAAGTGTAGCTTGGGTACCCATGCCGAAGGCACGGTCAGAGCTGAGAAGTAGGACCTTCTTTGTAGTTAGCCATCTGTTCATCCATGATATTTGGTTCAGCTTTTCACGTACTAACAACTCTCTGAACCCTGACTATCAGCCAGCCTACGTTTCTCTACAAGAATGTCATGAGGACTGTCAGATCCCTTGCTGAAATCCATGTATTCTGTGCAGTCTCATGATCTGCCAGTCTATTCATGATATCCAAGAAGGAAACAAGACTGATGAGCTTATCATTTTAAGCATTATAATGTATTAGGCTTCATGACCAAATGCCTTTTCTCTTAAAAATTTTGTTTTTTTCTCCAGATTATAAAATTAGTAAACATTTATGTTAGAAATCTGTAAAACATAGATAACATGAAAAAGAATATGTTAGTTTAATCTCACCACCCAGAGATAATTATTGTGATATAATGTATTTATATGAAGTAGATGGACCTGATATTTGCTATATATCAGGATAAGGAAATTTAGTGTTCTTTTCATGTAATTTTCTATTCATTTCCCCATGCCATTAAACATTCCAATTTTTTTTGCATCATATAGCTATAAGCAATTTAATCCTTTCCCTTATTTTTGGACCCTTAAGAAAAATTAGAAAGACTCTATTTAAAATATTTGTGTAATAAATACCTTTGCAGATGAACTTGTGTAAGCATCTCTGATGAGTTCCTAAGGAAAAATTGCCAAGGCAGAAATTACTTAGTTAAAGAATATTATTTAAGGCAACTGAGAGTTTGTCAAATGGTCCTTCCAAAGGTTTATATCATGCCTTTCATTTTTAAAGTACTTACAAACCACTTTGTTAGATAACTGACTTGATTATTTTCTGGAGTGTCTAAGATCCATTTCCTGATTAGTATTCTGAGTACTGTCCTCCTTTGTGAATCTAGAAATGTGCTTCTCTGGAGTCTCCTATAGCTTCCTATTTCTCCATGATTTTGGTTTCTAAATCTTGGCTAACCAGGTTTGTAAAAGGGTATTCCTGCTTAATAATTAAAGTTTATATAGAAATGATGCAAAAGCAGTTTTGGAAGATAACTTTGTCCACAGATATTCCCAGTCTTTGTTATTATAGGAAGCTGTAAAAACCATAATTTCTGAAATTTTTCTCTACAAACTTTCCTGCTGAGCAAAGCAAAGCAATCAGACTCTCCTTTGAGTTGTTTACTGTTTTTGCAGCATTGCCTCATGGCTTTGTGTGCTGCTTCTGGAGCCCAATCTGTCTGGGCTTGTACCCAGCTCTGCCACTAGTTAGCTGTGTGACCTTGGACATATTACTTAATCTCTCTGTACTTCACTTTCCTTGTCTGTAAAATGGGGAATATAGAGTACCTCTCTCATTGGGTTGTTGTGAGGATTGAGTGTATATATTTGTGTGTATATATATATAAAGCACTTAGAATGCTGCCTGGCATGTGGTGAGGGCTATTTAGGTGTCAGCTGCTGGTTATTGTTAGCTATTTCGGGGTTCGTTGGGGTGGAAGGGGAGGAATTGGAGCCCAGCTTCTCTGGGCTCTGGGCAACAGTGATATTTTTTTCTTCTTTTACAAATCGTACAGGAGGGAACAGGAAAAAAAAAAAAAAAAGGTGTGCATTCAAACAGTGTTCATTAGTTTACTCACACTTAATCTAGAATAGGGGTATGTGTGTGTGTGTGCGTTCTTTTTTTTTAATAAAAGCTTTGATCTCCATTAAGGACAGCCAATATTTTTTTAAACTTAGTTTAGATTTTCCCTGGGGCAAGTTGGCTGTCTGAGGAGGTAAGTGTTCATTTTGGTTGTCAGGTTTCAGATCAGTAAACTAGTGTTAGAGTACTATAATGTTAGGGGTCACCATGTTTTACCAAAATAGCCATTTCCCCTATAAACACACCATAGGTGTGGCTTCTGCTGGAAGCTTTGTGAGCTACATTAACTCCTTCAGACATCCAGGTCACAGCCGATGGCATCTCCTACTAATTAGGACCCTGGTGACTTAAAAGAGTTAAGTGCAGCGCCCTGAAAAGTAAGCAAAGGGAATAATTTGATAATGGAAAATTCTGGTATTAAACCCCTGCTGAAAGGATGAGAGGTAATAAACAGTCACAGGCATATGTATAAAGGACTGTAACTGACAGCATTTTCTGTCTGTATTCATTGTAGGTCTACAGGATATTTAAATAAAAAGCATTTTTTTTCTTTTTCTGGATTAGGTTTATCTCTGGAAAGAGTTTTGTTTAGTATGCCACCACCCTCAACCGTGCTTGGAGTACCTTGATTGGAAAGAATTGAGAAGAATTTTCATGTGTCAATATGACAAGTAACATCTCAAAATATACTTGGTTCAGTGATTGGGTTTACTTTTTATCAGACAGCTTATATCTTCTCTTCTGTTTCATTTCAAATGACCATTAGTTGAGTCTGTATTATCTCTCTTTTTGAACACTGTGTTATTGTTGGGTGAGTTTTTTCTTTGCTTTTTGACTTTATAAAACACATTGAGATTCAGACAGTATAAACTTTGAACTGAACTGTGTAGACAAGTGTTAACAGCCAGTGTTTCACATCTATAATTTTATCATGTGCTTTCTTGAATATCTGAGCATCTTTACCTAGTTATGTATCTGTCCATAATGGTTATCAAGAAGGTGTTAAGATGGGGTTGTTTCCAAGCAATCTGACTATTGAAATTTGGATATGCATCCACTGTTGGTCTTATTCACTGAGATAGTCTTCTTTCTATCAGGAAGTTTTGGTCTTCCAAGGAAATTTCATTCGATATTTATATATTAGTTTTGACACAAGCATACTGAATTTTGGGGAGGAGGCGTTAAGCACCATAATGTGGTTGTCGTGGTCTTGGGTAGTGCTTTTTTGAGGATAGCGTCTGCTGTCAAGAGGAGTAAAAAATACACAGGTGCTAATCTTTAAACTGCTTAAATTTTTGTTGAGTGAGTAAGGGAAATTATATCCTAGTATTGGATTTATTTTTAAGGTCAAAGGTCATTTAAAATATTGAAAGATAATAATTAGGCTGAATATTTATTCAAGTTGCATACATATAAAGTGATGTAAAAGTGATGGCTGCGGGCTTTATTATAGTCACCTCATGCCTTTTCACAGGTATATCTAGTACTTCCAGACATACACCCAAGCAGAGTTATTGACTGAACACTTAACTTCTTTTATGTGGATTTAGCTATGAAATTTTAAGACGAAAAGTCTTGGCTTCTAGAAACTTACCTTAGGTCAATTTTCATACTGGTAAATCCTCCCATATTTGGAAAAAAATGTTTTTATATCAAAGAGCATGAATTGCTTTCTGTCCTTCGAAGCAAAAACAACTGAAGATATATTTATTTAGTGAACGTGCTGTTAGTTTAAAGCTTCAGCTTCTTGCTTAAACCTGTGGGTAATATTGTAAATTTTAATGCTGTCGTTGAAAATTATTTTGAATAGAATTTTACTTCTTTCCCTTTAGTATTTTAGTCAAGAACCCTCACTATTTGTTCGCATTTGTCAATGTCAGAGAGGGTACTTAATGAAAATGCATTTGGGCAGACTTTCAAAAATTAAGCAGTAGTGATACAAAGAGAAATCTCTAATTTGCTTGTTTTGGGGGTAAAAAGCAACAATACTGTATTAAGGCTGAAAACTATTTTTCAAAATATCTTTGATTTGGAATCCGCTGGCTCTTGTAGATTTTTTAAATATCATTTTTTAAAGGCTTAGTCTTCCGTATTTTTTTTTCTTTCAGCATATCTGCTTTACACAGTCTTTTTTATCCTTTTTGACAACTATTCCTATTTTTTGGTTGTTACATTTGGGCCATGTTTTGCTTCACATCTCAGAATGTGTCCCTTGGGTGCTCCTTACATTGGGGGATGAAGATCCATCCCACTCACTGTCATGTTCACTGTCTCGCTTAGTCTGATGCTGTATACACAAATTACTTCAGTGGCAGCTATTTCGAAATCATGAATCCATTAAGTGTGTCTCTTTGCAGTTTTATACAGCTGGCCACAGAGGGAAAGCGGATGTGTGTTTAGGACTTAGTCCCTCAAGCCCATGTCAGAACGTCTTGAGCAGGGACCACACAGCACAATCAGTGGTGAGCATTTTCTCTGCAGCGTTTTCCCAAAAACAAGAGGTCTTTTCTGCACTGTTGTGCAGGAACACACGTCACCACAGCAAGATGATTGATGTGATGGAGGGTGGGATGAGGGCTCATCTTCAAGACCTGAATTATGATATGTTGCCACATGGGAACCAAATTCAACAAATACAAAGGAATAGGATCAGATCGGGTGGCTGACGGGGTGGAGGTGACGAGCTCAGATACCCCGGTGATATGTGCTCTAGCTAAATTCCCAGGCTGAATACAAATTTTTATTAATTGGCTCTCATTTCCTCTCTCCTCTCTTGGTATAATGATGACCTGTACATTTACAGTGGGATCAAAAAAGTTGATGACTTTCACCCTTTTTTCTTAAACACAGTGGGGAAAATTACAATGAAGTGCTACAGGTCTGGTCCTCTTTACCAAAAAGATAAGAACAGCAGGATTTTCAAATCATCTCATTGACTTGTTTTAAATTTGCCCATTGGTTCATTTCTTCTGAGGAGCAGCCCTTCCTACCCAGCAATCTCTGAGGTCCCTGCTGGGTGTGTTTACATAACCCATCCCTCTCAGCTCCTCCAGATTTTTTTTTTTTTTAAACATCTTTATTGGAGTATAATTGCTTTACAATGGTGTGTTAGAGGTTTCTGCTTTATAACAAAGTGAATCAGTTATACATATACATATGTCCCCATATCTCTTCCCTCTTGCGTCTCCCTCCCTCCCACCCTCCCTATCCCACCCCTCTAGGTGGTCACAAAGCACTGAGCTGATCTCCCTGTGCTATGCAGCTGCTTCCCACTAGCTATCTATTTTACACTTGGTAGTGTATGTATGTCCATGCCACTCTCTCACTTTGTGCCAGCTTACCATTCCCCCTCCCTGTATCCTCAAGTCCATTCTCTAGTAGGTCTGTGTCTTTATTCCCGTCTTGCCCCTAGGTTATTCATGACCATTTTTTTAGATTCCATATATATGTGTGAGCATACGGTATTTTTTCTTCTCTTTCTGACTTACTTCATTCTGTACGACAGTCTCTAGGTCCGTCCACCTCACTACAAATAACTCAATTTCGTTTCTTTTTATGGCTGAGTAATATTCCATTGTATATAAGTGCAACATCTTCTTTATCCATTCATCTGTTGATGGACACTTAGGTTGCGTCCATGTCATGGCTATTGCAAATAGAACTGCAATGAACATTGTGATACATGCCTCTTTTTGAATTATGGTTTTCTCAGGGTATATGCCAGTAGTGGGATTGCTGGGTTGTATGGTTGTTCTATTTTTAATTTTTTAAGGAACCTCCATACAGTTCTCCACAATGTCTGTATCATTTTACATTCCCACCAACAGTGCAAGAGGGTTCCCTTTTCTCCACACCCTCTCCAGAATTTATTGTTTGTGGATTTTTTGATGATGGCCATTCTGACCAGTGTGAGATGATATCTCTTTGTAGTTTTGATTTGCATTTCTCTAATGATGAATGATGTTGAGCATTCTGTCATGTGTTTGTTGGCAATCTGTATATCTTCTTTGGAGAAATGTCTATTTAGGTCTTCTGCCCATTCTTGGATTGGGTTGTTTGCTTTTTTTGATATTGAGCTGCATGAGCTGCTTGTAAATTTTGGAGATTAATTCTTTGTCAGTTCCTTCGTTTGCAAATATTTTCTCCCATTCTGAGGGTTGTCTTTTGATCTTGTTTATGGTTTCCTTTGCTGTGCAAAAGCTTTTAAGTTTCAGTACGTCCCATTTGTTTATTTTTGTTTTTATTTCCATTTCTCTAGGAGGTGGGTCAAAAAGGATCTTGCTGTGATTTATGTCATAGAGTGTTCTGCCTATGTTTTCCTCTAAGAGTTTGATAGTGTCTGGCGTTATATTTAGGTCTTTAATCCATTTTGAGTTTATTTTTGTATATGGTGTTAGGGAGTGTTCTAATTTCATTCTTTTACATGTAGCTGTCCAGTTTTCCCAGCACCATTAAAATTCAACACCCATTTATGATAAAAACCCTCCAGAAAGTAGGCATAGAGGGAACTTTTCTCAACATAATAAAGGCCATATATGACAAACCCACAGCCAACATCGTCCTCAATGGTGAAAAACTGAAACCATTTTCACTAAGATCACGAACAAGACAACGTTGCCCACTCTCACCACTATTATTCAACAGTGTTTTGGAAGTTTTAGCCACAGCAATCAGAGAAGAAAAAGAAATAAAAGGAATCTGAATTGGAAAAGAAGAAGTAAAGCTGTCACTGTTTGCAGATGACATGATACTATACATAGAGAATCCTAAAGATGCTACCAGAAAACTACTAGAGTTAATCAATGAATTTTGTAAAGTAGCAAGATACAAAATTAATGCCCAGAAATCTCTTGCATTCCTATACACTAATGATGAAATATCTGAAAGTGAAATTAAGAAAACACTCCCATTTACCATTGCAACAAAAAGAATAAAATATCTAGGAATAAACCTACCTAAGGAGACAAAAGACCTATATGCAGAAAATTATAAGACACTGATGAAAGAAATTAAAGATGGTACAAATAGAAGGAAAGATATACCATGTTCTTGGATTGGAATAATCAACATTGTGAAAATGACTCTACTACCCAAAGCAATCTACAAATTCAATGCAATCCCTATCAAACTACCACTGGCATTTTTCACAGAACTAGAACAAAAAATTTCACAATTTGTATGGAAACACAAAAGACCCCAAATAGCCAAAGCAATCTTGAGAAAGAAAAACGGAGCAGGGGGAATCAGGCTCCCTGACTTCAGACTCTACTACAAAGCTACTGTAATCAAGACAGTATGGTACTGGCACAAAAACAGGCATATAGATCAATGGAACAGGATAGAAAGCCCAGAGTTAAACCCACGCACATATGGTCACCTTATCTTTGATAAAGGAGGCAAGAATATACAGTGGAGAAAAGACAGCCTCTCCAGCTTTGTTTTCATTGGGGAATCTTCTGTGGGAACACATGCTGTGTTTTGAGATTTCCAGTCGTGTCAAGATTCTCTGTCTGACTGTGAACCTAGGGAACGAGTTGAGGGTACGTGCTGATCTCTAATACCCTTGGGTGCATCACTGTTGTTGGAGGGAGGACAAATAGGCACAGATATAACATTTTCCGGTCATGGTGCATCATATCTGGCACTTGTACTTGGGTTTATGTTGAATGTTAAAACTTTATGTAAAGTAGAAGAGCCACTGCCTCGAGGTAATAGATGTCATCTGTCAGGGCCTGTCACTGTCCACCAGAGTGTGGGTGGCAACACAAAGTATGCCCCACCCCCCAGAGGAAAGTGTAGGAGGAGTGGTCATATAGACACCTTCTAACTGGACAACCACATGTGCTTCTGGGAAGCAGCCCAGGGTGGCGTTTAACTCTGGCTGTGGATCCAGACAGATTGGGGTTAGAACTCAGCTTCACCCTGGGTGACCATGAGAAGAAAATTTGACACCTCTCAGGCTCATTTTCTTTATTTGTAAAATGGAAATGAGAATTATACCTATCTCACTAGATTGCTTTGAGGATTCAGCGAGACAGTCTTTATGAAGAACCTTGTGTGATACCTGGCACATTGTAAATGGCACATTCAATAAATGTTAACCCCTTCTATTACTACTCTTCCATCATTGCTATTATTAAGCAAATATTATAGCCCAAGCAGGGAAGCAGAGCCTAGAGTCTAGGAGGATCTCAAAGTGGGAAGGGGGTTGGATAATAATGTATAATATTTCAAGGTAGTTGAACCACGTTCTGGTTAAGAGGGAGGTTGGGCAGAGAAGGCAAATACTTGATTAGTTAGGGCAGGGGGTTGGCACACTATAGCCCTTGGGCCAAATCTGGCCTCCTGGGTAAATCCAACTTGTTTTTATAAAGAAATTTTTATTGGCACACACTTGTTTACGTGCTGTATACAGCTACTTCTGCACTACAACTTGCACTACGGGCAGAGTTGAGTGGTTGCAACAGAAACCATTTGGCTGCAAAGCCAAAAATATTTACTTTACAGAAAAAGTTTGCTGACCTTTGAGTTACAGCCCAGGATGGTCAACAAAGACAGAGAGAAATACACATAGAACTGTCTCTTCTGCCTTTGTTTCATAAGTTACTTTATTCCTTGCTCCAATTTTAGGCTTCTTAAGGTATGTGATGAGCAGAGGTTCAGGTAGACCTGCTCGCACCTGGGAAGTGCAGATTTCTGTAGGGTAGAAGTCTTGTGCTGTGATACAAGCCCTCAGTCTACCTGTAGGATCTGCATTCTGGGATTGAGGTGAATGGCCTGTGGGAATTAGAGTTACATCATCACAACTGAGGAAAATGGCTGTGGTAGGAACTATCAGTACTTTCATGGAGAGTCTGAGTGGGAGCCTCAGAACTCAGAATCCTTTCTGGTGGAGGCCAGTGATGAGACATTGGGCCTGTGTGATCCTTGGTGCTTTGTAAGTTAGTCTCTGAAAAGCTAGGCTGGGTGTGGTTTACATTCTTATGACCCTGTCGGTGTTTGCTGACCTCAATTAGGAAAGGAGGCTCATTTGTTTCAAATTTTGAAGAAAGTGTTTTAACTCCACGTTTTATCAAAAAAAAAAAAATCACAAATTAATTGGGGGAAGCCATATAGAATATTGGCTTTTTTCTTTAGGTCTGGAATTGTGGCTGTATGTATAATTTATTAATTTGTGGATTTCTGTTCCCCAGTGATTAAAGTTATAATATATTTCATGTGGATCACCTCCATTCTCAGCTGCCTGCTGGACAGCTCCCCTTGGAAGCCCTGCACGCCCTTACCCCCTTACCGTTCGCCCAGTCCTCCCTCTTGCCCTCTCATGCTTGCTATCTTCCAGAAGGCGCTACCAACCACCTAGGGCCCCACTGAGGACCCTTGCTCTTTCCTCCACTCCTCTCCCCTCCCCACTCCTCACCCCCAGTAGAGTCACCGGGTCCTACAAGTATTTCCTCCATAGTGTCTTTTGAGTTACCTCTGCTTTCTGGTAACATTCTCAAGGGCCTAGGTTTTGTGTTTCCTGAACTTCAACTTTTCCCAGATCCTCCTACAATCTCTACTTTGTTTACATATCATTAATATTTTATGTTTATATTATTTATAGTATGTATTATATATTATCTGGTATATATTATATACAATTACATGTACATATATAATTACATATATTGTATATTGATATGTGTATAATATATACTTATATTATGACAATAAAATATAGAATATAACGTACATATAATAATCTAATATATTAGAAAATATAATATATAAATATAGTTCAATAATATACATTGTATATATATTATATATTATAATATAAATATATAATATATAGTTATATATAATTTATATAAATATGTTTAAATAACATATAGTATATATAACACATTATTTATTCATATTTTAATATTTGTATTATCTTATTTTTATACTATATTAATATTTTTCTTTCAGCTCCCTTCTTTTAGCCTCATCTTAAGTAATAATATCTATGAAATTATGTTATAGTATAATTACATATGTGTTCTAATACATAATGAATTAAAACTGTAAGTGAACAACACACAGTCTAGAATCATCTCAGAGGAACATGTCAGAAGAAACTCCTTTTGGGAATTTCTGCCTTGGTTGTTACCCTTATTGTTTTTAATGTGTATGAATGTAGCCTCTCCTCCCACCCCCCCGCTTCTTTCTGATGGTCCATTCCCCCACTGCTACATGGATGTCTGTCCCAAACATAAACCTGATCCTGTCACAACAGTTCTAAAATCCTTGCATGGCTCTCTGTTGTTGTCAGCGGGGACATTCTTTAATGCAGATACTTCACAACACGGTTCTCGTGACGTGGCCCTTGTCTGCCTGTCAGCCCCACTCAGCCCTGTTTTTATCGCCCAAATAGACCACTTCTGCTCCAGCAAGACTGGATCACTTGCAGTTCTGAAGGATATCACACTGTTCCATGCCTCTGTGCCTGAAATGCCTTTCCAGTTTATTTTCCTGAATCCTGCTGGTGCATGAAAATTCAATTCAAGAATCATCTCTGCCAGGAAGCCTTCCCTGCCCAGCCCCTCACTCACCTTGACTTGTCCTCCCTCCTTATTTTTCTGGCTGCCCCTACTATTTAACACAGTGATAAAAGCCCTGATGACAAATGGAACTTGATTCAAACCCAGTTTTCCCTGACTTTTACCAGTTCCCTCTGACAACCTATCAACAGCTCTGAGCTTCAGTTTCTCATCTGTAAAATGGGGAGAATAGAGCCTATCTCGTGAGGTTATGCAGAGGATTATGCTGAGATTACGGGCTTTGCCCAGAGCTGGACGCATAGTAATCACACAGACTGTGGCATTATTATTGTCTTTATTGTACTTGCCATCACTAATCATGACCTCTGTGATCCTCAGTCTCTCATGTGTCACTGGGGATAAGGCATCATGGAGTTTGAAGAGGCAGTCAGGCTGGGAGAGAACTGTGAAGTGCCTGGCACAGCATGACCTTCAGGATCCATTCATGGGGGTCATTATAACAACAGCATTTATCAGGTTCTGGCTCAGACCTTGTTGGCTCCCTGAGGGCAGATGTCGTGTCTGATTCTCCTTCCCAGGGCTGAGCAGCCCAGTGAACAGACCTGCAGTGGGTGCATCTAGGGTTCATACATCTTGCTGAGATCCCTATGATAGTGAGCTAGGGTAGTCATCTCATCTGTCCCTGTAGGGTCATCCGTGAAATGGGGATGGCCATCACTACTGCTTTTCAGTTCACTGAAGGATAATTGACCTTGTGTGTAAACCAACCAGTCTTAGAAAAGATGGTATGGCGATCTAATACTAATAATAGTTTAATTAATGTGTCTTATCTTAGCATAAGCTCTTTCTAATCTATTGTATTTTCCCACCATAATTTCTATATCACAAAAGAAGTTTAGCTTTCACTATTTGTAATTCATTTTGACTTTAAATTATTAAAACCAGATATTAAAATGAGCACAAGTGTAGTTAGATATCATTGTGTGAAGTTGTAGCAGTGCATTTGTTTCTATTCCTCATAACTCTATCAAAAGAGACAGGTTTTGTACATTTGGCTGAAAGAAATGTGAAAATGAACCTATCCAGACACAACAATGCTGTGCTTAGGAAGCACTGGTCCTTTTAGGAGGGGATTGTGAATCACGAGGCTCTAAGAGGTGACAGGTCAGCTTCCAGTACTTCTGTTTGATGGCAGAACCCTCCTCTTTGGGTCTCCCTCCATTCCCTACAAGACGGTGGTGGTGTCTTCCGCTATGCTTGTCCTCTTTTACTTCTTGATCCTTACGAAATATGCTCTTTTTCAGTTTATCTCAAATACCACCACCTCTGTGAAGCCTTGTCTGATTATTTCAGACACTTAATTTTTTTCTTTTTCTGAGCTATGTTTGTATTGATTACCATTCTGTATAGTTGAGGATTTAAGCCTCCTCGAGTTGTTTTCTGTGGATATGCTTTACCTTCTCACGGGCAGTTACACAGCTGTTTGCCCCCAAGCTGCTCCATTGTGTGCTGTCATCCGAAACTCTTGTGGACCTAAACCAGAGGAGGAGCGGGGCGGGGGCTAGCTTGCCTCTGCCATCCATGTTTTCTCCTGACAGTGCCAGGCCAGTGCTGGCCAATGGTAGGAGGTGGTGGTACCTATCCTTTGATTGTGTCGATTTCTCTGTAATCTGATATAATGTGATCATGGTCTTGGATCTGGAGACCTGTACTTGCAAGAGAATGCCAGGTTATCATCCTATTAAAAGGTGGGCCATGAAGTTAACGTCCTTTCATGTATATAGCTTTTCCCATATTTTAGTCATGGTTCAGAAATAGGCTTGGAAAATGGTTGCACAGTGGAAGGCAACTTAGAAGCCCAGGGTATACGTTTCCTTTTGGTTTTCCTTTATTAATAATCTGCAACCCTTGCCTTCCATGACTGTTAAAACACGTTTTCCAGCTTTTCAGTTAGTCTTACTAGGTGACCATCTCCAAGTCAACTGTCAGTTCTGATCCTTCTATGATATACAGCCACTTGGGAGCTTTAGTAACTTAAGTAAATTGTTGTCTGTAGTGGATGTTCGCCAGCCTGAACTCAAGTTATAATTGTTCGATGTATAGGTATCTACACACGATGATTGCTACCTCTGGGGAAAATAGTAAATCTCGTCTTATGTTTATTCTCGTGTTGGCATTTATGTGCTCCGTTTCCATAGGATTACATTAGGAGACTGCTTTCTATGCAAGCTTTCAGGTGCTTGCATAGATGCCTCTTTCTCTGGATGTTAGAGACAAAAAGAGAAAGTTAACACAGAAAAGTCACCTAGGGGAGAATTTCTTTCCCTCTCAGGAGTCAGTAGTTCTCTTGTCTAATGAGAGACTTTTGTTCCCCTTGCCCATTGGTTCAGCTTTCTGCCATAAAACTAAAGGACAGCTGGCATCTGCTCTCACATTACTGGTCATATGTCCATCCCTGGAAGTCGGCCACTCCCGGGATTAGCAGCTCACTCTGTTAACCCCATGCGATTGGACTTGTTCATGTTCAGAGCTTCTCTCTGGGCTGTTTGTGTTTAATATCATGTTCCCTGGCTTTAAAATGGTTGGAATAAACACTTCATGAATGTGTGAACCTCCTTGAGTGTAGCCATTGAGGTCAATAGGAACAAATAAGTATCTCAGAAAAGAGTTTTCCAAATTGCCCAGGTGTTAAGCTGTAATAACCAATCTGTGACCTTTAGTGGAAGAACCATTTAGTTGAGTTTCATGCAGTTATTGGAAGGGTTTGGATAGGGTTTTTTTTAATCCAAGTCTCCTGTTTCTGAATTTGAGCTTCCAGCCTACAAAAGTCTGTATGTTTTGGCCCTGTATTTTATTATTGTTCTTGCACTCACATGATATTTGATGATTATATCAAAAATTAAATATGATGGCTAAGTTACTGATGAGATGAAAGCAGTATTCTTCAAGGAATATGCAAAAAGATTGACTGCCTGAGGATGAATATGGTCTTAGAAGGAAAGACAAGGCAAAGGGGAGATATTGGAAGACTTAATACTTAATCCTTTTGAGTGGATATGGGGTAGGAATAGAAGACCATGATTAATGTGGAAATCGTTGAGCTATGTAAAACAGAGGTCAGGGTTTGTTAGCTACATGCTTAATAGCTATTCTTTGGAGAGGTCAAATAGCTAGTATGTATCAGAATAACCAATATGTGCTCCATACCTACTATGAACAAAGACTGTGCTGAGTATATTTATATGCATTGTCTCATTTTATCTAGATTATAATTCTTATCCAGCTAGTGAGTAGCAAGGCTGAGAATGCAATTCAGATCTGGGACTTCAAAAGTTCTTTTCTTTTCTTTTTGCAGCATGGCCCTTACTTTTAGTTGTGATTTTATCTGAAATATATGAGAAAAATACTATTTTCTGTGTCAGCTATAACCATGAAATAAAGCAACCACTTCTTGAAAACGTATGATGTTCAAACATTTGGTTTACTTTAATGTAGATAAGGGAGATTTTTCCTCTGAAGTTTACATTGTGTTACTTTCACTTCACCATAGTTGATACAAGGAGACTGTGGTAGAACAATCTTTATCCATAATTAATCGTTCTAGAAAATATGTCTTATTTAGTATTTTTCATCTGTCTCTAGGGGTTGTTCAGAAAGAGCCACAGTGTTGGGATAGAAGCCAGTGTTCAATTATCCATTAAAGTGAAGTAAAGGATGGGAAAGAACACTGATGAATGTAATAAAATTTTATGATATCTGAGTCTGTGCCTTATCTGTGCTCCACTCTGGGATTCCCATCTTAATGCCCTAATTCAGGTCTCACAACTTTTTCTTTGACATATTTCCCAAGTGTAGCCCCATGTTCAACCAAACTAAGTGGCACAGTAGTTCAGGGAAAGATTCTTGGGAAGCAGACATGTATTCTAGTTGCATGTGGCCAATAAGTTTCCTCTCACACATCAAGTCCTATGAGTTGATTGTCACTGTAGGACAGCTTTGAGATTGATTCTTGAGGCCACAAAAGGGCTGTACTGGTGAGGATCTGGATTGATTAATCATGTCTGCCATGAGTATGGGATGGGGAAGTGAGTGGTGGCCTGTGTGACACATACATGCCATCCCGTCTCAACAATTTTAAATGTATAACTTATGTTCACTTCTCTGTACAAATAAATTATGACTCTCTGAGTAAAGAAGCTATTCAGGGGCTTCCCTGGTGGCGCAGTGGTTGAGAGTCCGCCTGCTGATGCAGGGGACACGGGTTCGTGCCCCGGTCCGGGAAGATCCCACATGCCGCGGAGCGGCTGGGCCCGTGAGCCATGGCCGCTGAGCCTGCACTTCCGGAGCCTGTGCTCCGCAACGGGAGAGGCCACAACAGTGAGAGGCCTGTGTACCACACACACACACACACAAAAAAGCTATTCAGTTTCAAAAATAATCATTAGGGAATCTTAGTTATGCTTTTTTTACATGCACAGATTTTTCACTATCTTAGGAAGTTTATTTTCATAAATGTGGAATGAATTTGGTGTGGTGAAATGCTCTACCTCATAATATTCAAGGTGTGCAGATATGTTGCCCCATTTGCTATTGTGGAAATTGGAGTCTGATTTAATCAACTGTCAGGCAATTGGTGTTCTCTCTCCTGCCTGCCTGCCTTTGTTTCCTTCCTTCCTCTTCTTCCTTCATTTCCTTCCTTCCTCTTCTTTTTTCTTTTCTTCTTTCCTTCCCTCCCCCTTTTTTAATCTTCTCTCTCCCTTTCTCCCTTTCTTTACAACATTGAACAGAAGTTAAACCCTGGTCATTAAAACCTTAAATTTTTTTTCTTGTACTGTTTCTGATTTGAAATGTACAAGTACATATTCATCTTGATTTATATAACTGATACCAACCATGAGAAGCACCTTCAATGCAAATAGCGAATACTGTGGAAGGAAAGTCAAAATCCTCATGGCCTGTAAGTTTCTTCGCGATCTGATCTTTCCCACCCCTTCAGCCCCATTATTCATTAACAGCACCCCCCCACCTCTGTACACACACACACACACATAAATGCAAACACACACATCAGTGGAACCGTCCCAAACTGTTTGGAGAGCCAAAGCTGTGCTATTCTTTCAGCTTTCTGTGCTTCTGTGTGTTATGTGCTACACCTTTTGCCTGGAACATACTGCTTTCATCCATCTGCCTTTGGACCCAGCTCAGTTTTCCCTCTTGTGGCAAGCTTTTCCTGACCTCATAGGCTGACCTAGTTGTCCTTCTGTATTGCATCTTTCCATGATCCTACTACTACGTAATACTATCATAAACCATGATGACTCACACAGGTAATATGTGTTCAGCCTTTTCTGTGTGCCAGGGACCATGCCAAGGGCCATACTTGCATTGTCTTATAGTCATATGATAACTTAGTGAAATAGCAATTATTGTTTTATTGTGGAAAGTGAAGTATAGGGAAATAAAGAGACTTGCCCAAGATCACAATGCTTGAGTGCAGTGGAATCCTTTGAACAAAATTTTAACTGCTGATTTATACAGATTTTTCTCCCCTGCATTGTTGTGAGTTCCTTGATGTCATGGGCTGTCACTGATTTCTGTGTCTCTGCTAGCAGCTGGCATGTCATATAGGCTCAAAATGTTTGCTCCATTAAATTTGATTGACGTCTCATTTGTAATAGACTATCCCATCATTCATCTCTGCAAATTTTAGAGTGTAGAAACATATAGTAAACTGGTTTTCTTTCTTTATGTTTCCTCCGATTTTTGTGTATTCTCTGAACATCTAAAAATCATGTATCCTCAATTTCACTTATTGGCAATAACCTTAAGTTTTGAATTTAATATGTTCAGAAGAGTTATGGAACTGTAAAATTCCTGTCATCTGAAAGATTGAGCGAGATTGTTTTTCTCATTCTTAATTTCTTTGTCTCTAAAATAACCGCCTAAGGAATATAAGGAGGGACAGCTGATATTGTGTAGAAGGCAAAGAACTAGTTGGCTAAAATAACAGATAATATTTTCTTTCTGCCTCTCAGATTTATTTTGTCAGGAATTGGTTCTCTATTTACCACCACTGATTTATCCACAAGGTTGGTGGTTCTGCTTTTTGATAGAGAACCTCCCTTAAGAAGTAGGTAGGTTTTTATTTTTACCTTATTTTCTACAGCCTGCCTTTATGATGCAGTATGATGTTAGGCCAGTTGGCAGTCATGTAATAAGTCCTGAGTATGTGTCATTCCCCAGAGCATTAGAGTGAAATGGACCTAACAGGGACTCTGGAGAACACCAACTTCATTGTGACCCCTCTGGTTATTTCATCTTTATTGGAGCACTAAACAAGAATATTTGTCTGATTTGAATCCAAAGAATACAAATGTATAGTCTTTATTAAAAATCACCAGTACCAGCCGTGACTGACTGTTCAGAGCTAGTCCCCATGATTCGGACTTAATTACAGGCGTGGCTAGTTGTGACAGACTTGCCACCTAAGGTCTACCTTGTTATGTTTTCAAATCAGGAAAGTAACTTTTTTTTTTTTTTAGGTGCTAAGCTCTTTTTTTTTTAACATCTTTATTGGAGTATAATTGCTTCACAATGGTGTGTTAGTTTCTGCTTTATAACAAAGTGAATCAGTTATACATATACATATGTTCCCATATCTCTTCCCTCTTGCGTCTCCCTCGGAAAGTAACTATTAATATAACAACAGTCATGAAAGAGTAAAGTAGAATATTTTAAAAAGGAAGTTTTGAGAATTCAACACTAAGCTACAATTAAGAGCTTTTTTGCTTAACCTTGAGTGTCATCAGACTGGGTTTAACGTGTTTCATAAAGCTCTGTGCAGCTAACTTTGAGGGCTGAACTTAGAAAAATAAAAATAAACAACAACTAAAAAAGATTCTTCCTTGTGGTTTGTACTCAGACTTGGGGCTCTTGTTTCTTACACTGCTGGGATGTGTTCCCAGTTGCCAGGACTCTGAGCAGCCGAGCGTGTAGAATCTTGCTGGTGACTTTCTTCTTTCACAGCTTCTCCACTGGTTTCAGCTCCAACAGAGCCTTTTGTTGTACATGAGAAAGGAAAGAAGAAAGGACGCACATCCCAGCACTGCGAGGGAGACTCTGAGCCAAGATTCCCCAACATTTCAGAAGGGATTCTTCCCAGAGACTCTCTAGGTTTTGCCCTTCAGCAGTAGAAGTTTTTTGTTTCTTTTCCCCCCAGATTGTATTTATCATAGGTGAAACAGAACATTACAGCCAAACTCAAAATATTCTTTATTTTCTTCCAAGTCTCATTTTTTTCCCCTTCCTTCCGTAGAGGCAAATGCCATTCAGAAATGTGTCTACATATTTCCAGTCCATGCTTTGATGTGTGCACTAAATATACGTGTATTTATAAACAATCTATAGTAGTTGGAATTATTTAAAATTCACAGAGATGCTATGCTGTGTCTATCATTTTACCACTTGCTTTTTTTCACTCAGCACTGTATTTTGGATGTCTAGTCTCGTTCAGCTACATTAATTATAGCAACTGTTCTTTTTGTACCAATTTCTGACATTTACTTTGAGTTCATAACGTTTTTTCATGACTTATGTCTTTCTCCTTTCTTTCCTTATGTTGGGCGATGTGAGGATTTTTAAAAATTTATTTTTTCTCTAATTTTTCCTTAAATTTGTAGCAAATATATATATTTCATGGTGTCTGAAGTCAATCAGAATTTCTCTCCTTTCATGCAATGTAATGACCCTTGGAAGCCTTCATTTAATCTCCCTTCCTCCCTCCATCTATGTCATTGGTGTCCATTTTTTTATTTATATATTGCTGTTCCAACCTCATCAAAATTAGTCATTATGATGATGTTGATGACTCTAAGTATTTATAGCCAATTTTTTATTTAGATTTACTAGCATGCTTACCTGTTGCTTCCCTCTTCCAACTCCTTTCTGGGTCCTATTTCCAGAGCTTGTAGTAAATCCTTTAGCAGCCATTCTGCTCTTCATCTTTATGTCTGAAATGTCTTTCACCTTTTTTCCCCCGAAAGAGATTTTACCTATGTATAGAGGTATACAGGCTGACTCTTTTTTCTTTTAGAACTTTGAAGGACATGATAATCCCTTATTCCATACCAACTTTTATTGTAACAGTTTAGATAGAAATTTTTCTAAAATTTAGACAGAGGTATAATGATTCTACATACTCCTGCCTTTCAAGAGAGCATCAGTTAAATCTCAGAGAGCCTTTGTTCAAGGAAGCACAGTTATCTGGAACGTGAGATTGTGTGTGTCGTAATGCCATGATGTCCTTTGGGTGATTGAGCTGTACAAGATTGTTTGGTCTTTCATTAAATGAGTTAAGACTGTGGGGTCTTTTAAGACCTTGTGTCTGCTTCGTGTGTGTGTGTGTGTATTGTGTGTTGTGTATATCTTTCCTCTCTGCCAGGACTTCTTGCTACAACTGATTTACTAAATATAATAATTCTCTTCCTTCAATATGCTGTTTCCTTCCTTATTGTATATTCTTTGTTTCACCTTAGTTGGATGTTAGTGCCCTAGATAACCAGACTTGTCAATAATACACGGGTTTGTTTGATATTGTTGCTAGCATTGTCTCTGTTTTCTTCCTAAAAATTGTTTTATAACTGGGTAATTATACGATGCGCAGCAGTAGACTTATTATGGACACAAATTCTGAAGCGGGAGTGCTTGGGTTCATATCTCAGACCCATACCTCAGCACCATATAACCCTGGCTTGCTCCCTAGCCCCTCAGTTCCCTCATTCCTAAGAGAGAAATGAAAATTTTATCTACCCTTTTAGGGTATGTATTTAAGGTGAATTAATACACGTACAGGTTAAAGCAGTGCCAGGCCCTAATTAACATGTGGTACGTTAAGTACACTTTAAAACAACTTTTAAGTTTCATCTCAAGTACTGTGTGCAATTTGAGGTTCTATACAACCAAAGTTACAACCAAAGTTTTTAATAAGTATTCTGGATGAAGAATATCTAACTTGGAGAAAAGCTAAACAAGGAAGCAGTCTATTTCTGTTACCACAGGGCATTGAATGCAATGTGCAAATTTATTTAAGTATTTGCTTCTGCCAGTGAAGCAGGGGGTCTGAGGAGCTACTGTCACCTAAGATCATCAGGGAGTTAAGATGTGACACTTTCAAAATCATAATGTAAATTAGTGGGTAAGCGTTTGCTTTATAAATGTTTGATTTGCATCTAACTTTTCAGTTCAGCCTGATGCCCCCATCAAATAATGTGGATTCTGGAGGACTTGAACTTTAACTCCAGGCTTTTCAGTAACTCACCATGTGACTATGACCAAATCCTTTCAATTGCTTGTGCTTTAATTGGACTGTTGTAAGGGCTAATGGGCTAATACATATGAATGGGCTTTTAGCTAGTTTTTTAAGTGCTTGAAATAACTAAGGTGATGATGCTACATTTTAGCCATGTAGCAATTAATTGCTGTAATGCTTCAAATGAAAATATACAGGTTTTATTTCAGATTAAATTTTTAGAATCAACTGATTCACTCATATTCAATTATTTCATGGCTTTAGGACATAACACAGTTATTTTATTTTACTTGTGGTTTGTCCTCTATCAACTCCCAAAATGATTTCAGGATGCTTACAAAAATTTATGGACAGTTAACATAAGCATGTCAATGAAACGTTAGTAAAAACTTGACCATGGAAGAATTTTATTCCAGTTTCTTGTTTGCTCTAATCTTGATTTTCCTCCTTTCCAATACTATAATCAGTGATGTCAGTGTCTGTGTCCACCTCTTCTTACTCTTCTTTCAGTTAGGTAAGAGTACATTCATTGGAGGCCACCTGTTCACCCAGTACTGAAATGAATTATGAAAGAAACTAACATTTGTTGAGCACTGTCTCATCCAGTTGTCCTTCAGTCCCATGAGAGAGAGTCTCTAATTAGATCTTATCAGATGACGAAATTCAGGCTTAGAAAGTTTAAGTGGTTTTTCTGAGGTCAGAGCTAGTCAGTGGTAGAAGGTCAGAGTGAAGCCTAGATCTGCCTGAGTCTAGCCAGGTTCTAGAGCACAGCCTCCCAAGCAATACACCTTTGTGCTTTCTGTCATATCACTTCGGCTGAGAGAACCAAAAGGGGAAAAATAATTATTCTATCTTTATGGAAGTTCAAAAATAATTTTAGACACAATTTGCATGAATTTCAAGACAGTGTGACTATAATTACCCAATGATACATGAGCATGTGTAAAATGCCTGAGTGGCCCGTGGAAGATGTGGGCCCATTTGTGAGAAGCCACGTGAAAGGGGGTTAAGATTTTAAACAAGTTTTAATAGCAGTAGGGCATGGGTTTATGATAACCTTATATCACTGGACCCCACTGGACAAGTCTAGGATCTTGGTTTGTAGACAAAGCCCTAGTCTAAGTCAGAAGAGGATAATTTCAGAAACTTGTAGCTGGATAAAAATTCTTTCAAAATAGGTACAATTGAAGTTTCTAGAGCTCCTCTCAATAATGACTTTGCTCTAATCTGTCTTTCCTTATGAACGTCCCTTCCTCCTCTTCCATGGCTTTCTCATTTTCATATCACAAGTTAATATTTAATTCATGTTCTTGCCCCAATTGAGGATCTGTGGAATATTATTACTTATTCATGGGGTCATTTTTACTGGGGACTGCAGAGTGGGTGATTGCCTCATAATAATCATACAAGGTTGATTTTATCTTAATTTTTTTTTTGTAGATGAGCAAGCTGAGGTTTAGAGAGATTAAGTATCTTGCCCCCAAATCACTAGCTAGTAAGTGGTCAAGTCAGAAATTAAATCCAAGCTTCTCTGGCTCCAAAACGTGTGTGTGTATTTCCTATGAGTCACACTATATGATATTCTGAGCAGTTGGTTGATATTTAAAAGGCATGAACAAAAGCCTCCCACCCAGAAATAACGCTACCACTCAATAATTATTGTGCCTTAAATTCCAGTATTTGAGATGCATCCCTTTTGAATTATTGGCTGCTCTCTCTATTAAGTGTTTAACGTAATGATTATTCTTTATTTTTATAGACCTTTACATAGCACTTTAATGTATATTAAATTAAATGTAGCATACTTTTAGCTGCTCAAATAACAGAAAACCCAGCTAACAGTGGCTTAAACAAATAGGGTACATGGTTGCTGGCTCAGTGGCTTAAGATATCAGGGCTGCAATAACCATGATCCTTTTGGCCTTTTTCTTATTGTCACAAGATAGCTGCTGCAGACCCAGGTATCACCTCTATTTAGGGACAGAGGAAGGGAACAAAGAATGCTTTGCCAGCCAGATGTCATTTTTATCCAAAAAAGCAAAGACATTCTAGTAAGTCCTCCAGCAACCTTTGGCTTATAACCTCTGGTCACAACTACATCTCACAGCTACACATACCTGAAAAGAGTCTGGGAAAGTGGATATTTCTAGAATGGAGATGGGCAAGAGAGAAGAGGGAGGGGAATGGCACTGCCTTAGCCAGGGAACAGTGTTGGCCACAATGTATGCTGTGTGTTCATTTCATCATTATAACACTTTCAGAGATGGCTAATAACATTATCTCCATTTTACCGGTCATGGAAATAAGTCCATGAAGTTTGGATGACTTCCCAAAGTCATATAACCAGTTAGACTCTCTGGAATCTGAGCCTTGGTTTCCTGCATTCCGGGCAAGTTCTTTACACTCTTCACCCAGGAAGGAGTTAGCAATTCAGTGATTAATATTTTACTGTATTAGTTTTGAAATCCTCCTCCTTGGATGCAGAAAACTCTCAGGGCAGCATGAGTGCACAGGGCTGCTGGAATGAGCAAGAGACTCCACAAGTGAGGAAAGACCACAGGGTGGGTGATGAGGGAATGACAGACATCAGCATTGCTTGTTTCTTCCCAGTTGGCTCAGGAATGAACATTGAATGTGCATTCTGGACATAGCTTTTCTGTTTTTTCCTCCCACAGTCCTGGGCTGAGAGCCTTGTAGGAAATCTCAGTGAAACCATGGACATCTTCTCTCTTCCCCTGTTTGTCCTTTGACCTACTCTGTGGAAGGCAGTTGTGGTCTGAATTCTGTGTTGACTTAGTCTTGGCAATGCCTTAATGAAGAAATCCTCATTATTTGTCTTGCCTCTCTAGTGGCTTTTCACTCTATTTCATCCAAAAGCTGTTTCCTGAGGAAGGAGCTTCTTTTTTGGATGAATACATTTTGTGTGTTTTCTTTTGGGCCGTTATCCCCCAAATATCCTAGAACTCAACTTGGAAGTTCATAGTCCTGAGTTATATGAAGAGTCCAGGCAATGGCAGTGGAAGGGAGGGGTGGGTACTGTGTACTAGTCTATGATGGAGCCTCCTCTGTATTTTCTCAGTATCTTCTTCACACCTTTGTTCTGGCAATTTCCACCAGCACTGTAGTCATTCATTTATATTTCACTTCCTCATCAAACACCAAGAGGCTTTTTAATCTTTGTATTCATAGAACCTTACAAATAGAAGCATTCAGTAACTGAATGGAAAAGAGAGCTCGGTTTTATTGAATATTTGGTTTAAAGGTTAACCAAGAAATCTTATCTTTGTTCATCCTGTTGAAAACAGTTGTGTGAAGTAATGGTTCAGGGTCTTGCCTTGGTAAGCAGAATATTTTAGATAAAAACTGTATTCAGTGTATTTGGTTCTGTAGATTGCTGTTTTGAATGTCAGTTACTGTTCTTTAGTTTAGCAGGTTTGCACATGTAAACTATTTGTTAGGGTGCATTTGAATGTCTCATGACCTCAGTCATCCTCATTTTCCCTTCCTCTCTTCTTTAACAATCATTTTCCCTTATTTTTGTTATTAATTAACTTATATTTATTTATTCACATGGTTCCAAAATGAGTATTAAAATTAATTAAAAGTAAATAAAAAAGTAAAATAATTAAAAGTCTCCCTTCCATCTCTCATCCCCAGCCACTCAGTTTACCTCCCTTAAGCAACACGTCTCATTAAGTTCTAGAATATTCTTTCAAAGATATTTTATGCACATACAAAGATGACTATATGTTCTTCCCTTAACAAAGCTATACAATTAGTAGCATATAGAATGCCTTTTTTGTTTGTTTGTTAAACTGAGTGACTTTAAGAAAGTAGACCTGCTTTTGCTGCATCCCATAGGTTTTGTGTCGTCGTGTCTCCATTGTCGTCTGTTTCTAGGTATTTTTTGATTTCCTCTTTGATTTCTTCAGTGATCACTTCGTTAGTAAGTAGTATATTGTTTAGCCTCCATGTGCTTGTATTTTTTACAGATCTTTCCTGTAATTGATATCTAGTCTCAGCGTTTTGGTGGGAAAAGATACTTGATATGATTTCAACTTCCTTAAATTTACCAATGCTTGATTTGTGACCAAAGATATGATCTATCCTGGAGAATGTTCCATGAGCACTTGAGAAAAATGTGTATTCTGTTGTTTTTGGATGGAATGTCCTATAAATATCAATTAAGTCCATCTTGTTTAATGTATCATTTAAAGCTTGTGTTTCCTTATTTATTTTCATTTTGGATGATCTATCCATTGGTGAAAGTGGGGTGTTAAAGTCCCCTACTATGATTGTGTTACTGTCGATTTCTCCTTTTATGGCTGTTAGTATTTGCCTTATGTATTGAGGTGCTCCTATATTGGGTGCATAAATATTTACAATTGTTATATCTTCTTCTTGGATCGATCCCTTGATCATTATGTAATGACAATGGAGACACGATGACCCAAAACCTATGGGATGCAGCAAAAGCAGTTCCAAGAGGGAAGTTTATAGCAAACAATCCTACCTTAAGAAACAAGAAACATTTCAAAAAAACAACCTAACCTTTGCACCTAAAGCAATTCGAGAAAGAAGAACAAAAAAACCCCCAAATTTAGCAGAAGGAAAGAAATCATAAAGATCACATTAGAAATAAATGAAAAAGAAATGAAGGAAATGATAGCAAAGATCAATAAAACTAAAAGCTGGTTCTTTGAGGAGATAAACAAAATTGATAAACCATTAGCCAGACTCATCAAGAAAAAAAGGGAGAAGACTCAAATCAATAGAATTAGAAATGAAAAAGAAGAAGTAAGAACTGACACTGCATGAATATAAAAGATCATGAGAGATTACTACAAGCAACACTATGCCAATAAAATGGACAACCTGGAAGAAATGGAAAACTTCTTAGAAATGCACAATCTGCCAAGACTGAACCAGGAAGAAATAGAAAATATGAACAGACCAATCACAAGCACTGAAATTGAAACTGTGATTAAAAATCTTCCAACAAACAAAAGCCCAGGACCAGATGTCTTCACAGGTGAATTCTATCAGACATTTAGAGAAGCGCTAACACCTATCCTTCTCAAACTCGTCCAAAATATAGCAGAGGGAGGAACACTCCCAAACCCATTTTATGAGGCCACCATCACCCTGATACCAAAACCAGACAAGGAGGTCACAAAGAAAGAAAACTACAGGCCAATATCACTGATGAACATAGATGCAAAAATCCTCAACAAAATACGAGAAAACAGAAGCCAGCAGCACATTGAAAGGATCATACACCATGATCAAGTGGGCTTTATCCCAGGAATGGAAAGATTCTTCACTATATGCAAGTAAATCAACGTGATACACCATATTAACAAATTGAAGGAGAAAAACCATATGATCATCTCAATAGATGCAGAGAAAGCTTTTGACAAAATTCAACACCCATTTATGATAAAAAACCTGCAGAAAGTAGGCATAGAGGGAACTTTCCTCAACATAATAAAGGCCATATATGACAAACCCACAGCCAACATCGTCCTCAATGGTGAAAAACTGAAAGCATTTCCACTAAGATCAGGAACAAGACAAGGTTGCCCATTCTCACCACTCTTATTCAACATAGTTTTGGAAGTTCTAGCCACAGCAATCAGATAAGAAAAAGAAATAAAAGAAATCCAAATCGGAAAAGAAGTAAAGCTGTCACTGTTTGCAGATGACATGATACTATACAAAGAGAATCCTAAAGATGCTACCAGAAAACTACTAGAGCTAATCAATGAATTTGGTAAAGTAGCAGGATACAAAATTAATGCACAGAAATATCTGGCATTCTCATACACTAATGGTGAAAAATCTTAAAGTGAAATGAAGAAAATACTCCCATTTACCATTGCAACAAAAAGAATAAAATATCTAGGAATAAACCTATCTAAGGTGACAAAAGACCTGTATGCAGAAAATTATAAGACACTGATGGAAGAAATTAAAGATGATACAAATAGATGAGGAGATATACCATGTTCTTGGATTGGAATAATCAACATTGTGAAAATGACTCTACTACCCAAAGCAATCTACAGATTCAATGTAATCCCTATCAAACTACCACTGGCATTTTTCACAGAACTAGAACGAAAAACTTCACAATTTGTATGGAAACACAAAAGACCCCAAATAGCCAAAGCAATCTTGAGAACGAAAAATGGAGCTGGAGGAATCAGGCTCCCTGACTTCAGACTACACTACAGCGCTACAGTAATCAAGACAGTATGGTACTGGCACAAAAACAGAAATATAGATCAATGGAACAGGATAGAAAACCCAGACATAAACCCATGCACATATGGTCACCTTATCTTTGATAAAGGAGGCAAGAATATACAGTAGTGAAAAGACAGCCTCTTCGATAAGTGGTGCTGGGAAAACTGGACAGGTACATATGAAATTAGAACACTCCCTAACAACATACACAAAAATAAACTCAAAATGGATTAAAGACCTAAATTTAAGGCCAGACACTATCAAACTCTTAGAGGAAAACATAGGCAGAACACTCTATGACATAAATCACAGCAAGATCCTTTTTGACCCACCTGCTAGAGCAATGGAAGTAAAAACAGAAATAATCAAATGGTACCTAATGAAACTTAAAAGCTTTTGCACAGCAAAGAAAACCATAAACAAGACCAAAAGACAACCCTCAGAATGGGAGAAAATATTTGCAAATGAAGCAACTGACAAAGGATTAATCTCCAAAATTTACAAGCAGCTCATGCAGCTCAATAACAAAAATCCAAACAACCCAATCCAAGAATGGGCAGAAGACCTAAATACACATTTCTCCAAAGAAGATATACAGATTGCCAACAAACACATGAAAGAATGCTCAACATCATTAATCATTAGAGAAATGCAAATCAAAACTACAAAGAGATATCATCTCACACTGGTCATAATGGCCATCATGAAAAAATCTAGAAACAATAAATGCTGGAGAGGGTGTGGAGAAAAGGGAACACTCTTGCACTGTTGGTGGGAATGTAAATTGATACAGCCACTATGGAGAACAGTATGGAGGTTCCTTAAAAATCTACACATAGAACTACCGTATGACCCAGCAATCCCACTACTGGGCATATACCCTGAGAAAACCATAATTCAAAAAGAGTCATGTACCAAGATGTTCATTGCAGCTCTATTTACAATAGCTAGGACATGGAAGCAACCTAAGTGTCCATCAACAGATGAATGGATAAAGAAGACGTGGCACATATATACAATGGAATATTACTCAACCTTAAAAAGAAATGAAATTGAGTTATTTGTAGTGAGGTGGATGGACCTGGACTCAGTCATACAGAGTGAAGTAAGTCAGAAGTAGAAAAACAAATACCGTATGCTAACATATATATATGGAATCTAAGAAAAAAAAATGTCATGAAGAGCCTAGGGGTAGGACGGGAATAAAGACACAGACCTACTAGAGCATGGGCTTGAGGATATGGGGAGGGGGAAGGGTAAGCTGTGATGAAGTCAGAGAGTGGCATGGACATGTATACACTACCAAATGTAGGGTGGATAGCTAGTGGGAAGCAGCTGCATGGCATAGGGAGATTAGCTAGGTGGTTTGTGACCACCTAGAGGGGTGGGATAGGGAGGGTGGGAGGGAGGTAGTTGCAAGAGGGAAGAGATATGGGAACATATGTATATGTATAACTGATATCCTTTGTTGTAAAGCAGAAACTAACACACCATTGTAAAGCAATTATACTCCAATAAAGATGTTAAAAAAAAAGTAGACCACTTTCTTAAATAGTATATAACAATTTTATCATCTTTTTTTTAGCAGCGTACTATTCCATTTTGTAGACATCTCTAATTTGTTTAACCCTCTTTCCTGTTAGTGGATATTGAGATTATTTCTAGTCTTTTGCTAATATACAATCAGTGCTGTAACAAATGATCATACATGTTTGCTCTCACATGGGTAAATATGTCAACAGGACAAATTTCATCTAAGGAAATGAAATTGCATGATCAAAGAGTATGTATATTTATGACGTGATAAATTGCCCTCCCAGGGTTTATACCGATTTACACTTCCACCTACAATGTATGAGATTTCCTGTTTCTCCACACCTTCACTAATATAGTATGTTATAAAATGTTTAGTATTGTTCAATATGACAGCTCAAAAACATGGTATCACATTTTCCTCTTATGATTGAAGTTGAGCATCTTTTTTTAATATAGGTTTAAGAGCTATTTTTAGTTCCTTTTCCATGACCGGCTGTTTGTATCCTTTGTTTATTTTTCTGTTAGGCTGCTCATCTCTTTCTTAAGTATTTATAAGAAATTTTATACAGTTGGGGAAATTAGTTTTTTGTGGTAACAGTTGTGAAGAGTTTCTGCATGGTTTGGTGTTTGTCTTTTTTATTCTCTTTGTTATAGTTTTGGCCAGGTGCAGAAAGCAAAAGATTAGTGTAGTCAATCCAAAAATGTATCAGTATTTTCTTTTAAGACTCTGGTGTTTTTGTCAGAGTTAAAAGGCCTTCCTAACCATAATAGAGAAGAATATGAAAAAGAAAATACATATGTATGTATAACTGAATCACTTTGCTGTACTCCTGAAACTAACACAACATTGTAAATCAACTATACTTAAATAAATAAATAAAAAGGCCTTCCTTTTAGTGAGCTTGCAAAATAATTCTCACGTGATTTCTTCTAATATGTTAATAGTTTCATTTTTACATCTAAATCTTTCCTCCGCCAGGAATTTTTCTTGATGTATTTGCTATGAGGCATCCTTTCAACTTTATGTTTCTCTAGATGGCTGTTTAGTTGTCCCCAAATCATTTTTTAATAAACTGTGTTTTCCCCACTGATTTGATTGTCTGCCTTTATAATCCTGTGAAGTCTCCAGTGTGTTGGGTTTAGTTTGAACTTTCTTTCCTGTCCCACTGGCCTCTCTGTTATTTTATGTGCCAGTACCACATGGTTTCAATCATTAATTTGTCTAATAATCTATCAGAGCTGCTTCTCCCTATTACTGTTTCTTTTCAGAGTTTTTTTGGCTATTCTACCTATACTTACTTTCTTAACAAATACATGCCTAAATTTATTTTATTCAGAATGATTTTCAAGCACCACTATTTTGCTGAGCACTGCTGTGAATTCTCTACCAGAAAGGAAACTCAGGATATGTAAGACACTGGCCCAGATCAGACCATAGAGCTTTCAGCCTCATTGAAGAGGAAAATCATATGTCAAAGGCAGCTGAGGCTTCTGCAGCTGAGCCCCTTGCTCTCCTGAGCTGGCTGAGCAGAGTTTCCCATGCCAGCATGTGACCTGATCACTACGTCAGACCTCTCCCACCTTCTTCCTGCTGATGACTCTCACTGCCAGTTCACCTTGGACAATGAGCTTGAAGTAGATTATTTTTGGAGTATCTGAGCAAATGTAAAGCAGTTGCACTGGAAAGTTCAAGCTTGTGGTGGGATATATTCGTAGGGCATATTCTGTTGTGCCTACAAGTTACTTTACTTTGGCAAAGACCATTAACCACAGCCCTAGAATTAAAGTAGATGAAACTGTCATGCTTTTGCCCTAAAATCTTTCTTCTTTTATCAACATCAAAATGATAAATGAATATAGAGATGGTTTCATGTGTCATTTTGATGACTTTAACTCCCCCACAAGTTAGCCTAAAAGAGATCATATATATATATATAATATGGATCATATGGAATGTAATGGGAGTATTTTTACAGTTGGATTTTAACTCGGCATGGAATCAGATGATGAAAAACTGTGATGTTTAGAGTGTTTTCATTTTCTGTATAGAATATTAAGTACATTAACATAGCTCTGAATTTGGTAAATATTATTTTACAGTTAATAATTGACAGCCCTCACCCTTGACTCCAAAAATAACACTTTCTTTTCTTCCTACTTCACAGAAGGGCTTGACCTTCCAGCTGCTCTCCACATTTGGGGTTCCTCAGGACTTGGCCTTGTGTCCTGTCCTCTTCATTTTCTCTAATTTTTCTTTTGATCTCATAAAACTACCTAAATATTGACACCTTCCAAATTTATTTCAATAGTCCAGACTTCTCCTCTGAGTGACTTGCATATCCTGCTGCCTACTTGGCATCTGTACTCAGATGACAGTGGCCAAAATGGAACCTCCCCACTCCTTGCATCCGACCCATTATATTCAGGAAGTGGCACAGACATCCACTGTGTTTGACAGAGTAGAAACTCAGTTGTCTATGATTCTTTTTTTTTTTAATCACTCCCACATTCAGCCCATCGGCAAATTCTAGCAAGATCTCCAAACTATATTTCTAGTGCACCCACTATATGCATTTCCATGGCAACCCCTACTCACCCTGGTCTAGGTCAGGGGGATGCTAACTACAACTAATCAGATGCAGTAGAACTTCCTAACTAGTATCCTCCCTTGTAAACTCTGGTTTTCCCACAGCAATAGGATCAGCCCTTTTATCTGTAAATCACATCATGTCATTCCTCTGCTTAATACCTTTCAGTGGATTCCCGCTGCACTTGGACTGAAATCCAGTCTTGACACTATGGCCAACAAGGTCCTGCATGTCTGGTCCATCTTTGGCTCTTCAAGCTCATCTCCTTTCACTCTTCCCCTTGATCGTTAACTTTCAGCCACTCTGGTGTTCTTTCATTTCCTTAAGCATGCTAAGCTTTTATAGCCCATGGCCTTTACATGTGCTATTTCCTCTGCCTAGAATGTTCTTCTCCTGGCAGTTTATATGACTGGCTTTTCTCTTTGTCCAGGTGTTGCCTTAAATGGTACTTCTCAAAATGTCTTCCCTGGTGACCACATCTGCTGTCACCACCATTTATTGTTCTTTATTTCATCTCTTATTTGTTTCCTTCATCACAGTGTCCACAGGCATAATTACTTCATTAAATTGCTTTAGGTCTGCTTTTTTGATTTTGTCTTTCTTTCCTGGTGAAAGTTAGTTCCATGGGGCAGACTCTCTGCTCTAAATCCTACTGTGTGGCTAGTACATAGCACAGTACCTGGCACATAGTGAGTATTCAGTACACTGGATATTTAGTAAATAAATGAATAAACTAAAGGAGTAAGCAGCCATTAAGGGTGGGGATTATGTGAAGAGTAGAGGAAATATTTCTTTCTTAACTTTGGCATTGAAGTATGTGCTGTGATAAAACCAAGAATTAAAATCATTTTAGGTGTTGATTAAACCCCTGATAGTAGAAAGCAACTACATGATAGAAATTTTCTCTGGGGATGTTACTGAACTTGTTATGGAATTGCACAATTATGCTGCTGCAATGCCTGAACATTTAATAGGATGTGTTCTGTATCACTTTGGAAAATGTCATAGATTTATTTCACTTATGTTCTGCATTAGTATTCTCATCTCCCATGAGCATGTATCATTAGTGTTAGGACCTGTCCAGTGATTAATCAATATTAACTGAGAAATATCAAGGTAGTTCATTTTCCAGGTGTTTATTATTCTCTACTAGGTAGATGTGGATCATGTCCTCAAGGAGCCTCACAGACAAGTAGGGGTGACAGTCTGACAAAAAAATCCTGTTGTCCTCTGTGGCAGCATCAATAAGAGGCACATACAGGGATCATGGTGTAACAAAGGGGAGAGTTTTGCAGATTTGTCTGGGGCCTGGACAGTGTCCCAAAGGAGGAGGCTGTGGAATTGGTCTTAAAGGAATAAGAATTTGCTAGGTGGAAAGACTTTCCAGTCCTTAAGACAGAATGTACAAGGACATAGAGGCACAATTAAGGTAGTATGTTTTGAAATCTGCAACCAGAGGAAAATGTAAGAAGAGTAATGGGCAATGAGATTGAATAGATAGGCAAAACCAGATTGCCGAATGGGGGGCTTGGAATGGTTTTAATCTTGACGGCAAGATTATATAATTTACATTTTCAGAAGGTCATTGGAGGATGGAGGATGGCTTCCAGTAGGAGGAATCTGGTGGTGGAGATAAAAGGCAGGGAAGGGATCACCTAGGAAAGTACAGAAAGAAGAGTCAGAGATGGACCTCAGTAGAGCAGGGGCACTTGAATGGGGAGGAGGAAGGTGCTTTTTAAGGAAACTGAGATGGATTCTTCAGCATGGCAGCAGATGAAGAAAGCAATATGTCACATAAGCCAAGAGAAAAGATCTTTTTTAGGAAGGAAGGAGTGATTTATATCAGATCAAGTGAGATAAAAATTAAGATGGAAGGACCAGATCTCATAATTAAGGTATTTTGAGTGACCCTTAGCAAGAGCTATATTGGTGGGGTGATGAGGATAGAAGCCCCATGGGGGTGTTGAGGCATGAAAGAAAAGTGAGAAAATGAACACCGCTTAGGGCAGACATAGAGCCAGTGGGAGTCCTTGTTTGTTTGTGTTGCTTTGATTTTAATGAACAGTACAGATTTGAACTTGCTTGTATACTCTGCTGAGAGAGAGAAAGCACAGGAACTAGGCTGTCAGTGCAGGAGAACTGGGTTTTCGTGTAACATTGCTTTAAATAGGTGGAACAAAAGAGAAGGGAAATAAGGAGAAAAGGTGAGATGTACTTGAGTTTGTGGCTGAAGTATAAAGTAGAGGTATTTCTGATACTGGGGGAAAGTGTACTGACAGGGGAACAAAATTGGCTCTAGAGGAGAAAGATGATTTTTCAGGGCAGAAGCTATAGGGAGCTGGGGCATGATCACAGGGACGCTAAGTGTTCAGTTGAGTTTAAAGGCGCAGGCATGTGGTGACCCCAGCCCACCTGCAGGTCTTAGATGTAAAGTTACCAGGGCAGGTCCACCAGAATATAAAGGAGAAGGCTGCTGAGAATACCGATGACATAATGGTTGAAGTGATGGTAAAGAATAGAGAGAGCCAGCCTAGTTAGGGAAGTGAGCAGAGGGGTCAATGCAAAGGGGCCTGGAAAAAGAGAGTAGCCTGAGGTCAGAGGAACAAGTGCTCTTATCTAAGTGATGGGAGGAGGGCCAGGCCTGGAAAGGTATGAGACTGGAAGTAATAGATGAGAATTATACATTTCTTTACCACTTACCTGGGAAGGTACTTATTCTGCCCTTAAGCTGCTGTTGCCCAGAATGGTGTGGGCAAAGCCTGTCTTGGAATTGTGCTCAGCCGGAGTCTTCGTGCTTGGTACTCCTTTTGGGGGTGGATTTGATTTTTTGCCAAGTCGTTAAGAGCCATGTTTGGTGAAGAAAGTAGACAAACTGGGTAATACCATTTTTGGTAGAAATGGAAATGTAGATTTAAATAACAATACTGTTTTTCTTACCTGACTTATACTAGGCCCTGATAGCAATTTACAAAGAGAGCAGTGATAGCATCTCTAGAATATACAGAGCCTCTCAAAGTAACTAGTTGGAGGGATACATTCTTTTGGACATAAACACCTTAAAAGATTTTGGGGTCACATTCCTTTAGAGTTGTAAAGTACCCAGTAAATACTTACTGATATAAAGTTTAGAGGATGTCTACCATTTTTTCTATACAATCTTTTGTATATCTTTATTAATGAAATCCTTTATGCCAACGTGGTATTGAAAGTGGTGAACTGAACAGGAATATTTATATAGCCAACTTGGCAGCTTTATTTAGGATCTGTTTCTTTATTGGACACTGGAAAATCTAATTTGTACTGTCTGTTAGCATTTATTTATCAAACACTTTGAGGTCCCTAGATGAAAAGATACGATAAAGGCATACCCACAGCCATTATGTTGCCATAACTTAATTTGTTAAAATTTTGACAAGGGATTCTGCTTATTCTCTAACTGTTTGAAGTACCAGAAAGAAGTGATCATTTTTGTCCTCAAATTCCTGTCCTTGCAAAGTAGCGCTGATGGCAGTGTTTGAATAACAGCATGGGCAGTAGCTAGGACCTGCAGAATAATTACCCTAGAATGGGAATTTGTAACCATTTAAGTGGTGGGAAAATGACTCTCTTTTGACCCCAGAGGAGCAGAGATCATAGAATCTAGTCATCCTGGGGGTCTGCTCAGCCACCTTCCTTTGCGACTCACTTACCTGAGAACACACTGTTCTCACTTGGGTTGCTTTCATCTCATGCTTTCTACATAAGTTGGCTACTTACCAAAAGGCAAAGAATATGTCATCTTTCTCAGTGGGGGAGCACTGTCGGCATTCTGGGCAGACAGGTCTTTTTTGTGCGTGGGACTCTTAGAATCTCAGCCTGCTTGGCACCGCTGGCTTCCTGGCTCTAAATGCCAGTAGCCTTCACAAGTCACTGCGGCAGTCAGAAATGTCACCACACATTTCCAGATGCCTTTGGTTGTTTATGGACTAGAGCCTGGGGGACTTGTTTACTGAACAACCAGCAAGGACAGGAAACATTCTTTTCTGTTCCTTTATGGTTGGTTGGTCTATCTATCTATCTCCTTTTTCTTTCTTTTCTTTTCGTTTTCTTTCATTGTGGAGTGAAGAATGACAGAAATAGGAAAAAGGAAACTTTTTTGGAGAAAGAAAGGTGGAAAACAAATTAATAATCCAAGGGAAAGCTATGGGAGAGCAGAAGAAAAGAGATAAAAAATAGAGCAGGAGCGAGGAAGCTGGAAGAAATGTTTTTGCCACATTTGACTGTGGTCCCTTGTGATTTCCTCTCAGAAGCCAAGAATAAGATTTCCTTTAAGAACATTCAGGCATTGTTGCATTATAGGGTATAACTGATTGCAGAGGCACTGTAAATAGATTTCACTGAGAATATGGCTAGAATTGTGCAAGGTTTAGATCCAGACCCTGAAAGAGGAGAGCAACTTGTTATAAGGAAAGACCTTCTGACTTCATCTAAGGAGGAGATACATTACTGACAGGCCCAAGCCCCTTATTTTAAAATGATGTCACTAACGTGATTGTCCAGGGGCATGGACTCCAAAATATCTTCGGCTCCTGTATAGCAAGTTTGTAATTTTAATTGTTAACAAAATAAAGTTCTCCTTTTGTGCCAATACCAATTTCTTAAAATAGTGTACCTGGCTAGCATTTATTTATTTATTATTTTTAAATTTATTTTTTTATTTATTTTTGGCTGCATTGGGTCTTCATTGCTGCACGCGGGCTTTCTCTAGTTGCGGCGAGCGGGGGCTACTCTCCGTTGCGGTGTGTGGGCTAGCATTTAGAAGTTATGACCTAGAGCTCGCCATGATTGCTAAAAGTCACCTACCTGTTATGTATTTTAAAAATCTGCACTAACACTTGTGGACCATTCATGCCATACTGAAGCTGATTTTCTACTTTATTTTTTCAGTTGTTCATGGTGGACAATGGAGCAGATGACTGGAGAATAGCCATGACTTATGAGCGTATTTTCTTCATCTGCTTGGAAATACTGGTGTGTGCTATTCATCCCATACCTGGGAATTATACGTTCACATGGACGGCCCGGCTTGCCTTCTCCTATGCCCCATCCACCACCACTGCTGATGTGGATATTATTTTATCTATACCAATGTTCTTAAGACTCTATCTGATTGCCAGAGTCATGCTTTTACACAGCAAACTTTTCACTGATGCCTCTTCTAGAAGCATTGGAGCACTTAATAAGATAAACTTCAATACGCGTTTTGTTATGAAGACTTTAATGACTATATGCCCAGGAACCGTACTCTTGGTTTTTAGTATCTCATTATGGATAATTGCTGCATGGACTGTCCGAGCTTGTGAAAGGTAAGTTTGTTTCTTTTCCTGAGAACATAATTTGTCTTATGGTGTCCTTGAAAGTGGGAGAGAGAATGCATTTTAGACTAGAGGTATGTAGAGACTCACTCTTGAAAATCTGAGGTTCTCTAATGTGCTTCTTTTAAATGAGTGTGACAGAACTTTTCTTAAGATACCTTGCATACAGCAATGTCTTGATGATTATGTATTTTCTTTTCTAATTTAATCAGTTTTCAGTAGAGGGCTGCCTTTATAATCCTTGTCAAAACTTGGAGACCTACAAATTGCATAGGAGACTTCCATCAGAAACATTTGTTTAACGGTAATGCTGAATCATTTTGGCACCTCTTTGGTTATAGTATTGATTATTGTTGAGACAGAAATCCAGTGGAAAAGTGGGGATGCAAGACGTCTGAACTTTAGGGAATGTCTCAAAGTGGTTTGTTGGTTGTAGTGCCTATTTATAACAGTGTTCACGTGATTACCGGTAAGGGGCTTATAGGTGTATATTTGGTTTTATTGACCTCTCAACAGTTAGTGAAAAGAGACTGTGTGTATTTGTTTTATTGTCTGAAGAGTTCTGGTGGTGTAGAGCCTAGACACGGTCTCAGAACTCAGAAACTGTTCAGTGAGTCTAGGTTAATCAGTTAGAGCATCTGTGATGTTAACCTTGCCATTTAACAAACAAGCAAAAATAGATTTGTTATGTAAACAGGAGGAACTCTACCATAATGAGGGGGGAACCTCTTGTGACCTTGGTGAAGAAAATTCCAGTTGAAATTAGCAATAGACATACAGGAATGACTTAGGAGTTTATAGAACTGTTAAATATTAGGATGTTGGTGTTTGTAGTAGCTAGGTATTTTTAAATTTAGTTTTTGAAAATCAAACATTCATATACACACACACAAATAGTTTAACAAAGGAAATATCTGTATGAGAATTGTTGCAAAAATAGCAAACTCAGAACACACCTCACCCATTTCTACTTTCCAGAAGCAATCACTTTAAATTCCTTCAGCCATTTCTTTAGTAATTGCTTTCCGTATTTCTAAATGGCATTGCTTATTTGCTACCTTTAGATTTTTCATCTAGATTTTTAGGGAAGTTGGAGTTTTAGTTTTCTTTCACTTTCATGTACACACTTTCCCGAATCTACCCCCCAAAAAAGTAATTTTTCTTCTCGGTAAGTTATGTAAACACCAATAATCCATATTGCATATTTACATTATTATGACTATGCAAACTGCACTTGTAGTTGAACTATGTAGTATATTATAAACATTTTGCCTTTTCTACACATTTTTAAAATTTTCTCTGGAATTAATAATTGCCTCTTTTTATTTGCTCAGTTTTCTATATTGGATTTATATATTGGGGAAAATCTATCCATTTCACCTTGAACTTGAATTTCTGGAGACTTTGTAAACTGCTTCTCCATCGTATTGGGGATTTCCTTTGCCTTGTTTGTATGTTGAGTACCTTTTTTCTTGAACCTCATTTCTCCCTCTTTCTTCATTTATTCCCTCATTTTGGAAACTCCATCTTCCAGTAGCTTCTGAGGAAAGGTACTGGGTAAGAGAGATATTTTTTGAGACCTTTCAGGTATGGCAGCATTCATTCTTGTCTCTTGCTTCATTGATCACTGGGCTGGATAGAAAACTCTAGATTGAAAAGCACTTTCTCGAAGAATATTGAAGACTTCATTTTCTTCTGGCATCCAGGGTCCAGTAGTCTGATGCTATTCTCATTTTTTAATCCCCCCCTTTTTTTTTCTGGAAGCTTTTAGAATCAGTGATCTAAAATTGCACCAGGGTATATCATGGTGTTATTCTGTTTTAATCCAGTGGGCCTGTTCAATCTTGGAATTAATTTCCTTCAGTTCTTGGAACTTTTCTTGAATTATTTAATGATTCTTGTTCCTGTTTTTTTGTTTATGGATATCGGCCCTCCTCTATTAGTTTTTTCTTATTTCCTTCTGTATTGTCTTCCATCTCTGTTTTCCCTTCATATATAGAGATTAACTTCAATTTATCTTTCAAACGCTTTCTTTTGGAATTTTATTTCTTCTTTACTGTGTATTAATTTTCAAAGTCTCATATTTGATCCTCAAACGCCCATTTTTTAAACTAACATCATGCTTTTTTTTCATAGATGTACTGTTTTATTTCTCTAGAGATGTTAATGATAATGTTTGAAATTTTTCCCTTTGTATATTTTTTGTTTCCCCAAAGATGTATTTTTCTGGGTTTTTTTTGTTTGTTTGTTTTTGGCTTCTGTCTGTTTTAGAAGCTTTCTTTAAGTATTTAAGTAACCTTAGCTGTCCACTCATACTTAAGATTGAGGCACTAAAGACCTGATTAGAAGCTTTCTGTACACATCTAGAACTTGTTGACTGTGGACTTCACTACAGGGTAATTTGGGTGGGTGCATGGAACACCGGTTTCGGTATCTTTACGTATTTTTATTCTTTTCTGAACAATCCGACCGGCTCATGGGAAGTGTTTTTACTGTCCTGCCATGAAAGTGGATGCTTGGGTGGCAGTGTTCTGGGAACTGAAAGATGGGGCAAAGAAGGGGTTTCAGCAGTTAATATGTGAATGTGTCTTTGTCTTCCTAGTTGCAATGGAATAGGCTTACTCTCTCCAGTGCTTAACGCCCTGCAGTCAGCCCATAGACCTTGTGTTTTACCTCTCCAGACAATATATTTGCAGACTTCTTCCAGGTTGGCAAAAGGCATTACCAGTTACACAGAGTGGAAGAGGGAATCTAGATGTCTAACTGCTTTTATGCAGTATTTGAACCTGTCTTCACGTTGAAAGCTCTGTCATTTATCTCCTCTCCTAGAGGTACTGGTGCCGAGAATTCCTGAGTCTTTGGTGTGTGTGTGTGTAGGCAGGGGCAAGGTTGCTGGTTCTCAGTGCAAATATGGTTGCTTCCTGACTTTTCCCCACTGCTGGTCTAGAATTCTCCTTTCTCAAGCTATCACTGGTCAGCTGGCTTTCTAGCTACTTTATTACGGTATTGGCACTCATAACCCCTGTGGGGTTGTGCTTTTTTTGTTTGTTTTCTAGTCATTTTAAGGGGGTCTAGGGAGGGAGCTGAGGCCAGCATGTTTGGTGAGTCCATCTGCTTTTATGAGAAATTTTGTAGTGACAAGTTTTTAACATTATGTACCTGAATCTCTTTTAGAACTTCTCTACATAAATATGGCATTTGAGGGATTAAAGTTTTTCCTTTTAAAGAAAGGTAGACTGCTTATGGTAATGCTTTGTTTCCTAGCAATCATGGTATTTAGAGGCTTGTCATATTTTCTGGAGCAGCTGTACCTATAAAGTTTCAAGAATAAATATGGAAAACCTCAGTTGATACACCTATTTAGTTTATGAAGATTACTCTTCCTTAAATGTTGTGCGTAACAACATAACAATGGAGATAAAAGCATAATGGAATAACACATACACTTATATGGGTGGTCCCTAGTGCATATGCTTCCCAAGGGCCAATTCAATAACACAGCTTCAAAATCGTGCACATGTCATTCATTTTCTTTTCAAAATCGTTCATCTTAGCTTTTTAACCCATTGTCCCTAAACACAGAAAGACGGAGGCAAGCTGTGCCAAACCTTCTCACATCCCCAAGTATGTGTGCTTTTTAACGCGCTGAGATCGTTAGGTGACGTATCATCCTTGTCTTCATATAGAAAGGCATGAGAAAGTGAAAATTGTCTGTTTCATATCAAGAATGAGAGTCTGCAGCCAACAGTTACCTAAAGGGAACAAATCCATGGGTTGGGGAAGGGAAAGAGCCCACAGCCATGATTGGGACAATCATGGGATTCAGTCCCAGTAGAGCAATTTAGGGGCTCGGTGACCTCGGGTCAACCAGCTTGCTTCTTTTTGCCTTGGATTCTTCATTGCAAAACTACATGGATTGATAAGCTTTTCTCTTCCAAAGACAACATTTTATAATTGTACAAGTGTTGAGAAGAAAATCATTAACCAGCATTGTGATAGTAGGAGATTTTCCACATTCTGTTTTTCATTAAACTTCCCATTTTGCTACACACAATCTCTAGACTGTAATGTGTAAGATACAAAGATATTTTTAAAATTTACTTTGTTTTTCCAAGTTAATTTTGAACATGCTGTAGCCTGCATCTTTCATTTCCTTAGATGTTTACTCTCTGGCCTTCCTTCTGGCCATCCATCCTTCTTTCCTTCCTTTCCTTTCTTTGTGAAATCTGCAATACTTAAATATAATACACAACTCACTTATTATTTGGTTTGGAATTTGGATTTGAATGAGCTCCACCAGGTCCATCTTTGATTCATCCAAATATTCTTTCCCTATAAAAGGGGATTCACACCTGACAGAAATTTTCTTCTTAGTTTATTAGAATAACTCTAAAAATATTTTTTAAAGGAGAGAGATTTTGAGAGGGAGAGAAAGGCAGATGGCTTTCTGGAGCAGTTTGTTTGGCAAACCTATCTGTCTCCTTCTACTGAGCACAGCACATCTAGAGGTTTCTGGAAAATATTATCCACTAATGAGGAGGGCATCCTATAGGAGGCATCTATTCCTGACAGTATTACTTTCCCTGGCAGATCATGTACCTCTGATTTACCTATAAGTTATAAGAACTCTTTTTTTCTTTTCTTTTTTTTCTTTTTTCCCTCTCTCCCTCCCTCTCTCCCTTCCTTCTCCCTTTCTCCCTTCCTTCCTTTCCCCCTTCCTCCCTTCCTTCCTTCTTCCTTTCTCCCTCCCTCCCTCCCTCCCTCCCTCCCTCCCTTCCTTCCCTCCCTCCCTCCCTCCCTTCTCCCTCCCTCCCTCCCTCCCTTCCTTCCTTCCTTCCTCCCTTCCTTCCTTCTTCCTTCCTCCCTTCTTCCTTCCTCCCTCCCTCCCTTCCTTCATCTCTCTCTCTCTCTCTCTCTCTCTCTCTCTCTCTTTCTCTCTTTGATAAGAGGAAGCAGAGCAGGAAGTGTCTGGCATTATTTCTGTGCCCTACATTTGTCAGGAGGAGGCTGTCCCAGACCAGATTACAATATCCCTTCTCTCTCTGATTCTGGTCTGGCCTTGTGTTGAGGTGACATCAGGCCTGCAAAGAACACTCCCTTTTGAAGCAGCCTGGGAAGTGTGGCCTGAGGCTGTTCAGGAGAAACTTCAGGAACATTTATATCTTAGAAGAAGTCTGACTTCCAGAGCTTGTGGTCCTGAAAATTAGGAATTACCCTATCCTGACCTAATCTTTTTGAGGCTTCACTGGCTCTGTAAAGATGGCATAGGTGAGTTGTTCATCCCAAAGTGTGTTTCACTAGACACTGTTTTGGAGGAAGGTTAGTAGCTGTTCTACAAGGGGTAGGACTGGATACCATGGGCCAGTGCTGTATTACATAAAGAAAAGTGTTTTTTTTTTTTTCTTTTTTACTTCTCAGAGCATTTAATATGTGAATGTGCATTGAGAATATCCAAGAGGGGAAAAGAACATTTATTTGGCCAACATAGTACTATGTCAACACTGAAGTTTCCAAAGGTTATAGAAAGGGGTTGTAACTTTCTATACAGTTTGAGAATTTTTAGAAATGTTTCTTGGTTCAATATATTCTTTTTATTTTTGCTACAAGTTTTATAATGTGGGAGAGGAGCCAACTTTAGGATGGAGAGGAAGAAGGGGAAAGAAAGGCAAACTGGGAACTTCGTTGGCAATGTTACCAAGCAGAAAAGTGACATTGTAGAAATGTGTAATAAACTAGACATGCTGGCACTGTTTCTGTGTCTGGAAAAGATTCCTTTAGTTAAGACATTAGTAGCTAAAAACACTCTTTTTAATCATCTCATTGTTTTAAACTATGAGCATTTGTGTGCATTAACTAATAGGCAGTAGTTAGAGTAAATTTTCTAAAAATGACTTAAGAATGCTTTGCTTTTTTTTCAAAGGGGGAAAATTAGAGAAGCAAACAATGAAATTTATTTTGAATAACTTCTAATAATCTAAACTGCATTTTAGGCGGATTAAGAATAAATTCTTTCCACCACTAAAAACAGATGGAAACACATTTGGTATTTATTTTTTAATTTTCCAAGGCAACCTGAGGAGTGGAGTTTGAATTGTGTTTAGAATCTACTATTCAGTGTCTTAAAAGCATGTTTCATTTCTTCTATTAATCAATTTAGCCTTTTTTTTTTTAACTCTGTCACTAATGGTCACATTGCATTCTTATTAATTGTTTGGAAGGTGATTTCTGAAATGCAGTTGAAATTTATTTTATTATAACATAGAATGTTATATCCTATGTCAAATCATGCCCCATAATGAAACTTTATACAACATATATTTCATATAAAATAGCTGTTTTTAGCACAAGAATTGGTTATGTCTTCAGACATCAGTATTATGAAGGAGGACTTGCTAAGGAAAGTCCCTGTAGGATTAGAATATCTTATTTTGTAACTAAACAGGTTTTTACACTTTTAGCACCAATTCATAGAGGACATCTGATTTAGGCCTTCATTTTCTATTGAATATGGGCCCTGAATATCATCTAAATTTTGTACATACTAAGATTAAATGAATACCCTTATTCCTCAGAACCAATAAGGCCAAATTATAGAATGGTAGTTATTTACATCTAGGAAATTAATTAACCATTGTGGTGGTTACCATTTTATAAGTAGGTGTGAACCTGTTACTCTCAAATCATATACATTTGTGACTTCCTCTATATAGAGGACAATTTTACATAAAACTGAACTTTAAGTTTCACTATGTGATAAACTATTTAGGATGATTAAATGATGTAAGTTCTAACTTTCAAGTTTCACGTTTCAAAAATGTTTTCATTTGCTTTATTTTTTTAATGTGATATAAGCCAGTTTTTCAAGGAGGAGAGGTAGCTGGGATCTGAAAGTTTCATTTGTTCTATTTATTTTTTTATTATTTATATAGGATCACATGTAGGGGGATGCGAAAGGAGAGGCTACACTTCTAGAACACGAGCTTGTTTTCTTGATCTGCCGTCTATGATTTATTTCTTACATTTTTAGGAGACTCACTCAAAGGCCTGCCCTTTTTCAAGCCCTGATCCCCAGAGATGCCTCACTTCCTGTTGATTTACTTAAATTTGAAGCATGTTACTTGTCATCAAGTTTCTTCAGTAGTTGTAAAAGTAGTCATAAACTATGCCTCCTGCTGGCACCTTGCTTTATTACAGTATCCTGGATAATTAGATTATTTCTTACCACTTCAAGTTTCAGCTGTTGCTAGGTAAAGTCTACGCGTTTCATCAATGGCTTTGTAATTTGTGGATGATGGTCATGTAATACCTTGTAAACTTATACTTCCAGGGTCTGATTCATACATACAGATGTAGCATTTTCAGGCCCATAAATGAGTCACAACTTTAAAATGGGCCCTTTCAAGTTATAAAAGTCTGCAGTTTGAAAGCATTCATCATGCATCTGTGCCTTGCAAAGCATCAGTGCTCAATGTAATGTTTGCCAAATAAATTGGTTGTTAAAGTCTTACAGAAAGCAAGCCAGTGCTCTCTCAAGTGCGATTTTCTCTTCATTCCTATGTACATAGGGTTTGTTTTTTGGTCTACCTCCTGAGACAACAATAAGGATTAATATTTGTTGCCAAGATGCTTTGAGATTCTGTTCCCATGAGTACAGTTTGAAAATACCAGCAATGGTTATGTTCAAGCAGAAAAAGTGAGAAGCCGAACAGCTTAGAAATCCAACTTCGTTGACCTAGTCGGTTCATCACAGTCCTCCCATCCTGACATCCATGCCAATGTCCAGATTTTATGCAGTATGGGTTCTGAGAGTCTTCCCATTTTGGAAAACCCTTTAGGTCATCCATATAGTACATTACACAGGGTGTGTGTATGCAGTTCTGGGCAGCGTCCTCCTTCTCTCCAGCTTCAGAACCACTGTGCCAGATAAAAAGAAAGAACATAAAGTCTAAATGTAGAGGTCCTGACATTCAAGCTATTTTGTCTTTAAGAAAATTAATATATGTCTTAGACATCAATGGGGCTTGATTGGCAAAAACTCAAGTGTTCCCTACTTGCCTGAAGGATTTTCTACGTTCTGTTTCTTTTTAAAGTTTATATCCTTTATTTATTTATTTTTACATCTTTATTGGAGTATAATTGCTTTACAATGGTATATTAGTTTCTGCTTTATAACAAAGTGAATCAGTTATACATATACATATGTTCCCATATCTCTTCCTCTTGCATCTCCCTCCCACCCTCCCTATCCCACCCCTCCAGGCAGTCACAAAGCACCGAGCCGATCTCCCTGTGCTATGCGGCTCCTTCCCACTAGCTATCTACCTTACGTTTGGTAGTGTATATATGTCCATGCCTGTCTCTCACTTTGTCACAGCTTACCCTTCCCCCTCCCCATATCCTCAAGCCCATTGTCTAGTAGGTCTGTGTCTTTATTCCTGTCTTACCGCTAGGTTCCTCATGACATTTTTTTTTCTTAAATTCCATATATATGTGTTAGCATACAGTATTTGTCTTTCTCTTTATGACTTACTTCACTCTGTATGACAGACTCTAGGTCTATCCACCTCATTACAAATAGCTCAATTTCATTTCTCTGTAATTTTTATTTTATATTGGAATATAGTGGGTTTACAATATTGTGTTAGTTTCGGGTGTACAGCAAAATGATTCAGTTATACATATATCCATCCTTTTTCAGATTCTTTCCCCATATAAGTTATTACAGAATATTGAGTAGAGTTTCCTGTGCTTTACAGTATGCCCTGTTGATTACCTATTTTATATATAGTAGTGTGTACATCCAAACTCCTAGTTTATCCCTCCCTCCCACCTTTCCCCTTTGACAAGCATAAGTCTGTTTTCAAAGTTTGTGAATCTGTTTCCATTTTGTAAATAAGTTCATTTGTATCTTTTTTTAAGATTCCACCTATGAGTGATAGGTGGAATCTCTGTCTGTCTTACTTCACTTAGTATGATAACCTCTAGGTCTATCCATGTTGGTGCAAATGGCATTATTTCATTCTTTTTTACAGCTGAGTAATATTCCATTGTATATATGTACTACATCTTCTTATCCCTTATATCATTTATTTTTAATGTTACTGTATTGCAAAATAGCACTAGAATAACAAAAGAAATTGAAGAACAAAAAAGTGCCTTTATATGTGATAAAATGTACAAATTTTGAACATTTACAGAGTTTGGACAAATCTGCCTTCTATTATAATGTTAAACTTTTATAGCCTTAGTACAGTTCAGTGGGCTTGCTTAGTGTTATGAGAATTCAGTTAGGGAATGAGGTGGGTGTTAGAATTGTATCCCAGAGCTGGTGTTGTGGTATAGAGCACCTACTGTTCACAGGAGGGCTGCTTGGCTTGACTCCCTTCAGTGGGACTGGATGAACTGTGTCCCTCCTGCTTGCCAACCTGCCCGACCAGAATCTGGTCTATTGATGCTTCCTGAGGCCCCACAGAGGGGATTGTCAATCCTTGAATTCCCCCAGTCTGCCATTTTCAGCCCTGTTTTGTCCCTGATTCAGAATCCCATGGATTAATAAATAGTCTGATCACTGCCAAATTCCTAGGGATGTTGGAAAAGGCCCAGTCATCAAATATTTTAAAGGTAGCATGGTGGTGAAGTCAAAGCCATTTTGAGTACATGGCCATTATTCAATAAATGTTTGGTGAATAAATAAAGGAATAAAAAAACTTCACACAGAGTTCCACCATAATTTTTGGCTAAAGTGTAAAAAGAAAAGAGGATTCTTGTCATGCTTGTGGGTTTCTTTTTTAACAACTTTACTGTGGTGTAATTTATATACATATTTTAATTGTACAATTCAATAGTTGTTAGTAATTGTTTACACCTATGCAGTCATCACCACTATTGAGTTTTAAAACAGTTTCATCGCCCTCCCCAAAATCTTGTTCCCATTTACATTAAGTCCCTGCTCCCTCCAGTTCCAGGCGACCACTGATATGCTGTCTGTCTCCATAGATGGGCTTTTCTGAGTGTTTCATAGAAGTGGAATCAGATAATATGTAGTTTATTTTTGCATCTGGATTCTTTTACTTAGCTTAAAGATTTTAATGTTTAGCCACGTTGTATAGTATGTATATAGTTTGTTCCTTTTTACTGATGAATAGTATTCTGCTGTAAAGATAAGCCACATTTTGTTCATACATTCACCAACTGATACACATTTAGTCCCTGTTAGGGGCTATTATGAATAGGATTACTGTGAACTTTGGTATAGAAATCTGTGTATGAACATATGTTTTTGTTATTCTTAGGTAAACACTTAGGAGTGGCTGCACCATTTTACATTCCCACCAGCAATCAGTAATATATGAGGGTTCAAGTTTCATCACATTTTGACAACATTGTCAGTCATATACATATATATGGATATATAACACTGTCAGTCATATATATACATGTGTGTGTGTGTGTGTGTGTTTGTAGTCTTATATAATTATATAACCATTCTAGTGAGTATAAAGTGGTATCTTATTGTGGTTGTAATTTACAGTTCTCTAATGACTAATGATGATGAACATCTTTTCCTGCTGTCATTAGCCATTTGTGTGTCTTCTTTGGCAAAATGTCTATTTAAATACTTTGCCCATTTTTAAATTGGGTCATTTATCTTATTAAATTTTAAGAGTTCTTTATGTATTCTAGCTACCGGTTCTTTATCAGGTATATGTTTTGCAAATATTTTCTGTGACTTGTGTTTTCATTTTCATTCCTGTTTGTTTGAACATGTAGAAGCCATGTATACTTGCCTTTCTCTAAATCAGCCTTGTCTCCCAAAGCCATACAAGAAGAAAGCCACCTACACACACATAGGGGTCTGTGAGCTCTTTGAAGAGACTTGAATCCCTTAAGTTTGCTGCTTCATATGCTTCTCCTTCCTGCCCTTTTCCTACCCTGAAGTCTTGCTTTTCTAGTAACCACTAATTTCTAATAACAGGAAGAGAGGAAGAAGAAAGGGAGATGGTTTTTCAGCTCAACTACCTTTGTAGTTCTTACATTGCTTTAATGATTGTAGTACTATGAAAAATTAAGTCCAGACACTATCTGTCATTTTTACACTTAGGGTGAAGATGTTCCTGACTTGCCTCCCACAGGGATACTTAAGATTCTTTCCCCCCTCCTCCAGTTGAGGCAATAATTTGATTTAATTGATCCACAGCTCTCTTCATGACCAAGGGCAAACATTTGTAACATGTCTGACCCCGTTTTAGGGATGAAGGTAGAGACTGTTAAAAACCAAGCTCCCTCTCTTCTTTGTGTAACCTCGCTAGATTTTATGACAGTCCACAGTCATGACTTTGGAAGAGTGATGCTCTAGCCATGGGCTACCTGACCAGATGACCCTTGTTTGACTATCCTTCATAGGACGCTTTGTATCACAGTGACAGGATATCATAGTAAAAATCACAGGGACATGGCAATTGATATTTGACACTCAGTATTTCACATTGGCTCAGGGGCAAAAGATTTTTGAGTGACTAGTACCTAATATCTTTGTGTTCATGTCTCTTCTTATAGATTTCATGTTCTAAAAGCTATCTGTGTTACATAAAATATACTCTTCTAGTTTATCAAATTGTATTTAATATTCTAACAGAAGATGCAATTTAAAAATAAGTTTTAGCAGACTTTGTGATATCTCTTGTTGTAGCTTTAAAACCTCTTAGGAAACGTCATGCAAGAATGATGGCCTGTAAGTACAAAAGCCACAATGTAAGGCTCAAAGTATTCAGCTTGAGTTGGATTGGCAGAAAGTATCTTTTGCCAGTGAACATAGTGGAAACTTAAATTTAGTAACCTTCTTGATTTAAAGAAATGGTTCCCTACCATTGCAACAAAAAGAATAAAATACCTAGGAATAAACCAACCTAAGGAGGCAAAAGACCTGTATGCAGAAAACTATAAGATACTGGTGAAAGAAATCAAAGATGACACAAACAGATGGGGAGATATACCATGTTCTTGGACTGGAAGAATCAATATTGTGAAAATGACTCTACCACCCAAAGCAATCTACAGATTTAATACAAGCCCTGTCAAATTACCAATGGCATCTTTCACAGAACTAGAACAGAAAATTTTACAATTTGTGTGGGAACACAAAAGACCCCAAATAGCCAAAGCAATCTTGAGAAAGAAAAACAGAGCTGGAAGAATCAGGCTCCTGGACTTCAGACTCTACTACAAAGCTACAGTAATCAAGACAGTATGGTACTGGCACGAAAGCAGAAATATAGACCAATGGAAGAGGATAGAAAGCCCAGAGATAAACCCACACACCTATGGTCACCTAATCTATGACGAAGGAGGTAAGAGTATACAGTGGAGAAAAGACAGCCTTTTCAATAGTGGTGCTAAGAAAACTGCACAGCTATCAATACATGTAAAAGAAAGAAATTAGAACATTCCCTAACACCATACACAAAAATAAACTAAAAATGGATTAAAGACCTGAATGTAAGGCCAGACACTATAAAGCTCCTAGAGGAAAACATAGGCAGAACACTCTTTGACAAAAATCACAGCAAGATCTTTTTTCACCCCACCTCCTAGAGTAATGAAAATAAAACCAAAAATAAACAAATGAGACCTAATGAAACTTAGAAGTTTTTGCGCAGCAAAAGAAACCGTAAACAAGACAAAAAGACAGCCCTCAGAATAGGAGAAAATGTCAACAAATGAAGCAACTGACAAAGGATTAATCTCCAAAATATACAAGCAGCTCATGCAGTTCAATATAAAAAAAAAAAACAATCTAAAAATGGGCAGAGGACTTAAATAGATATTTCTCCAAAGAAGACATACAGATGGCCAACAAACACATGGAAAGATGCTCAACATCACTAATTATTAGAGAAATGCAAGTCAAAACTACAATGAGGTATCACCTCACACTGGTCAGAATGGCCATCATTAAAAAAATCTACAAGCAATAAATGCTGGAGAGGATGTGGAGAAAAGGGAACCCTCTTGCACTGTTGGTGGGAATGTAAATTGATAGAGCCATTATGGAGAACAGTATGGAAGTTCATTAAAAAACTAAAAATAGAACTACCATATGATCCAGCAATTCCACTAGTGATCATATACCCCAAGAAAACCATAATTCAAAAAGACACATGCACCCCAATGTTCATTGCAGCACTGTTTGCAATAGACAGGACGTGGAAGCAACCTAAATGTCCATCAACAGAGGAATGGATAAAGAAGATGTGGTATGTATATACAGTGGAATAATACTCAGGCATAAAAAAGGAATGGAATTGGGTCATTTGTAGACACTTGGATGGACCTAGAGTCTTTCATACAGAGTGAAGTAAGTCAGAAAGATAAAAACAATTATCATATATTTACGCATATATGTGGAATCTAGAAAAATGGTATAGATTATCTTATTTGCAAAACAGAAATAGAGACACAGACGTAGAGAACAAACGTATGTACACCAAGAAGGGAAAGGGTGGAGTGGGATGAATTGGGAGATTGTGATTGACATATATACACTATTGATACTATGTATAAAATAGATAACTAATGAGAACCTTCTGTACAGCTCAGGGAACTCTACTCAATGCTCTGTGGTGACGTAAATGGGAAGGAAATCCAAAATAGAGGGGATATATGTATACATATAGCTGATTCACTTTGCTGTACAGTAGAAGCTAACACAACATTGGAAAGCAACTATATTCCAATAAAAATTAATTTAAAAAAATAAAGAAGTGGTTCCCAATATTTCATGTGATTGGGTATATTAGTGATCATAAGCTCTCTGTTTTTGAACAAAACTGGGGACAGGCTAGGTATCTATGGAGAATTATCCTGAATCTCCACTTGCCATTATTTTGAGGTAGTTTTATGCTTGTATCTTAGAAAGCAGCATGGAATGAAGCATCCAATACAGAAAGATCAGCTTTGGTTAGTAATTTTAATCTGGTTTAGTGGTGGCCAGCCCTTAGAATTTCTGACTTGTTCTAAGTCTGGAAAGGGATGAGTTTCTGAGATTTACTACTGTTATTATGGTAGTGTGCCTACTGTGCTTTCTAGTAGTAAGGTAGTTTTTTTTTTTAATAGTTTCTAAGAAGCTCAGGATTGTCAGTGTGAAGTGAGAGGCCACTCTGTCAGGTTTTGTATTCCTGTTTAAAGATTCTCCATTTCTGAAATACTGATAGCTTTTGCTCCTCTTCTCATCCACTATTCACCTCCTGTGTCATCTGGATCCCTGTTCTTTTAGCCCTACTAAGGTCATTGGCATTTCTCATGAGGGAACAGGTGTTTGGGGTAGGGGTGTGATGATGCATGGTTGGATGGTAAAGGGAATGAAGGTGCCACGATAGGCAGGTTTGATGTGGTCTTGAGGAAGAACCAGGAAGGCAATTGTAGTCATTTGTCACTGGCATAATATGCTCAAAACTCTTATCTGATCCTGGTGAGGTGAGGGGATGAGTCTTCTCTCTACTTTAGAGGTATTCTTTGAGTGTCTGTGGTATTCTACACTCTGTGCAAATGGGGATATGAAAGGCCCACGTGAACTCAACTCCTCAAAGATAAAAACGATATCTAGTACCATCTGGAGCCCTACAGCCCAGAGACCTTTAGTATCTGGGTCAGATGAGACCCTACAAGTCATCTAATTCTGTCAGGTCAAGAGCAATACCACTATCATAGCTCCATGAGGACCTATCAGGGAAATAGTTCCACACAAATGTGTACCCATCAGTCAGAAAAATAGAAGGCTGTTTTGTAACAGTTCACGAGTGACTTCATGTACTAAAGTTGAACCCTACAAGAGTCATTATGAAGAATACTACTAATGGGAATAGTGTATGTTAAATGTGGAAAAAAATTCTTACATCTTTATTTTATCATCTTCTGGAAACTGGTTCGTTGGCAAGTAATTAGAGTTTTACTGTTTAGTAAGTTAACAGAGGTTAATGAGGAGCTCTGTGTTAATTTAAAATTTCTTTGAAGCAGGGGTAAAAGTAGCACTCGGTGAACTTTTGGAGTGCAGGCACATTGGTCTTGGAAATCTGAAACCTTCATTATGCGCTGGACCGACAGGCAGAAGGCCTCAGGGAAACGTGACAGGCATGGTACAGCACTGCTTGAAACGCTTCTCAGTGTTCAGCCTGAAAGTATTTCCATTGACTCTGCGGGAGCACACAGACTTCTGACAGAGCTTCTTGGTCTTTGATCTTGGGCGTTGCTTTATGGGCTCTCAGCGTCTGTGTGGCTCTGATCACTGACTGGGGTTTGCAAGGGGAAGGCAGAGGGAACCCCACCCCGAGGTGACATTAGTGAGGGAGCTCCACAGTGCAGAGAACCATAGGGACAGAAGTTAGTGCCCCTAAAGCAGCATTCCACCTTTCCTTTCACGAAGCTTCCCATGTTCTAAGATCACTGGTGTTGTCCCCTGTGCCACTCAACTTCAGTCCTGCAGTGTGTTTCATGTCACAGGTACTTCCTGAAAGCCTCCTGAACAGTAATAGATAACCTAGCACTACTCCTGTGAGGAATGTACACAGCAAGTACTGCTCCCCTTGGTCTGCAGAACTTCCCAGAATCCTGACCACAGCCTTCTGGATAAAAAGCCTCATGAGTTTTAAACGACCAGGATTCACTTCCTCATACGATCATATCACATCCTTCAGTGCTGTGCTTACTTAACAAGTCCAAGTAGGCTCTTTGAAAGATAGCAGGAGATTTTTTTCATGACCCTTTAACCAGTTTTACTTTTTATTAGAGGTCTTATCTGGATTAGTCTTTGTCTTAATTGGTGGTTCTTACTGACCAGTTGTTAGAGCGACAAATATTAGGTTGAATGGAGGAAATGAAAATATTCTTTTCAGGATCCTGAGATATCTAAAGCAGGGCTTTGTAAACTGTGGCCCATGAGTCAGATTTCACCCATGCTTGTTTTCAAACAGACCACAATAAGAACAGTTTTTACCTTTTTAAATCACTGGTTGGGGAATATTGTATGAAAGAGACCATATGTGGTCTGTGAAGCCTAAAATATTTACTATCTAGCATTTTACAGAACAAGTTTACTGACCCCCAATCTTAAAGAAACATCATTTTTGTCAAGTTTGTTTCAAGCACAATGTGATAGTATCAATTACAAAGGACTTTTCTAATTTTACTTTGAGGTTCAGACAATGAATTTATATTTGCCACAGCTTAAATCAGGAAGGTTTTTTTTTTCAAATAATCTTTATAAAATATTTAGGACTAACTATAAACTACTTCTGGTGACCAAGGATCAAACATTGACATTGGCTCAAGTATTAGGTACCAGTATCATACAGCTGTTAGTCAGTGACCCAAGCTATATTGACCAGTACTAGGTAGATGCCAGCATAGTTTATTTTTAATGTACGTTAAAAAAAAAAAAACTACCTCCAGTGTCCACCTTAAGATAAGGCAGCAAGATGTGAAAGAAGTCCTTTGATTTGTCATGGGGTCTAGTCTCCTGGGTTTTGACTTCACTGACCTTGGGTAACATCAGTAGAAACACTGAGTCATTAAGAAATCTAATCTGGCCATTGTGGAGGAGTGGATCTTGAGACAGACTTAGAATTGAAGCTGTTAATATGTGGTCCTTGGCATAATGACTTTCCTTTGCCTAAGAAAATCATCTGAAGTCTTCTTGCAGTACTGTTCTCCACAACTTGTAAACTGAGCCGTGGGTCCAGCAGTGGCTCCATGCTGCCTACTGTTGGCACCTTTAAGAGTCAAACAGTCTTTATTCTGTTATATAATGGAGGATCATCATAACAAACCATGATTGCCCTTGTTTTACAGTCTCTGCTTCCAAATGCAGGACTGGTTCTATCAAGTCAGCTGATGGTACTTAACATGGGTCTTCCCATTTGACTTTCTTATACGAATCTCTTCTAAGCCCTCTCATGAGGTTTGCTTGCTATTTCTCTTAAGCTATTTCTCTTTTCCCTAAATATCATATGCATTTCTCAGGAGAATGTAAAGGAAGAAGCTATAATTTGGCTAAGATACCAGCTATCTGGGACAATATCATGGTTGTGATAACATTTTTATATTAAATTAAGAAAGCATTCACAAAACGGGTTTTATAGGATATCCAGAACTTTAATGGCATTTTAGCCTGACAAGAATTTCATATTAGTGTCAAATCACACTTCCCCCCTCCCCACCTCCTCATTCCATGTGATCCTTCACAGTGGCTGTAGATCTATCTTGTTTTGGCTGCACCTGCTCTGGCCCCAGAGGACTATCTTTTCATAGCAGTTTTCAAGCTAGGTAAAAATAATGTTCCTCTTCCTTACCCAGTGTTTTTGATGGGCAGTTTTTTTCACATTCTGAAGACAGATAGGTGGGATGTGACTAAAAATTGCAACACGCTTCTTTCTCCAAACAAGTTTATTTTTTGAATGCTGCAGATTTTTGTACCTTTCCAATACAGCCTTAAGTTTTCTTAAGCACTTTCCAATCTATTTTGCACATAGCCTTGGATGTTCTGATTTAAGCATATATTACATTTCCTTTTTATAGACTGTCTTTCTTGCAAAGGAAGAAATCCTTTATGGTTACTAGTCAACCAGCCTATGTAGGTGAAATTGTAAAAAAAGAAGAGGAAAGAAAAAAAGCTAACATGTGGGTTAAGTCTTGTTAAGGTAGATTGCATTTTAAAATAAGTATCTGTAATTTGTCCACTTTTATTCAAATTGAAATTAATTTTCTTGGTATGTTTTGAAAGACAGCACAGTGTTTGAACCACCTGTATGCTTCCCAGTTTTTCATTATCAGTATTTAGTCACTGGCAGTCTACTAAAACCATTCCATTCTGCTAATGAGTCTTTTCTAAAATCACGACTGGGCACGAAGGGAAAGCATGACTCAATCAGAAGGAGAGCTCTTGCTGCTCCAGTTGGCATCTCCATATTAAGGAGATTGTTTAGATGTGTCTTAGTCTTCCATAAAGCATAGAAACAGGCTGTGTGTGTGCAAGACTCTTAAGAACCAGTAATGGCTGAGTCTTCGCAAAATAATAATAATCATCAAATTATATACATTTATAATTTGAGTACCATCTTTTCAGTACCCTTCGGATCAGTGTGAGGTCGGTCCTTCTTGTCATTGTGGCCTCCATGGTGATGAGGCCAAGTCACTAAGCCTGACTGTGTCGGCCCCTGGAGCTTGCTTTGGGCACAGGCATAAGCTCTTTTCTCTGAGCAAATGTGAGCGTCATGAGATGGGCCATCATCAGAGACTTATAGATGGTTGGCACAGAACTGACTGGAATGGTTCAGAAAGCAAGTGCTAAGGCCAGCTGGTGTCTTGCCAGGCAAATGATTAGCGCTTTTATAATCGTTAAGAGTCCATGGTTCTACGAGTCCATTATTTAAAACTAATGGAGCTTATTATTATTGATTGGCCAGATACTGTCTTAGGGGGTGAAAGTCACAAATCATACACTGTGGCAAATACAGTTGAAACAGAGAAGTACACACATCCCCAGTACCCGGCACACGAGCTGGCACACAAAGCTGGTGTCCAGTAAGTTCATTTACTGTCAGTTGCTAGTCACCTGAAGCAAAGCAGCAAGGCTTGTGTCCCTATTTTCACGGAGTGTGGTGAAACTGATCACAGCTCAGCTCCTCCAGGGCAGAATGGTGGCTTTGATTCTCTGTGTGCCTGGTACCAAGCATAGAACCTGGAACCACACCAGCCATCAATAAGTAGTTGTTGGATAAAAGAATAAGTGGTTGATTCTAATTTTTAAGGTCCTTTCTTCAAGTCCCCAGACTTAAGTAGATGGGAACACAGCTCAGCACCTACTCATCCCCACCGAAAAACAACACACACACACACAAAACAAACAGGCAAAAAAAAAAAAAAAAGCCAGAATCATATAAGTTTAAATGAGGAGACTAATAAAAATCTATTCTCTTCAGGGACTTAGGAAGTGTTTCATAAGTTGTTTACCGCTCAATAAGCTCGAGTTACTCTTATTTATATTAAGACCAATTTCTAAAGCTACTCATTTATTAAGAGAAAAAAAATGCTACCTATGGGTTCTGGAGCAGACAATGAGATAAGATCAAAAATCCCCACTCATTACTCATTTACAAATATATATATATATAGGCATTTTCAATATCTATATTGGGAGCAGAAATATATAAATGGCATAGTTTTCGCCCAGGAGGAATTTACAATATAGTAGGGTAAATGTGTGAACAAACTCTAACATGAGAGAGAATAAAATAAGCACCCTAGCCGAAGGACAAGCACATGGATCAGTAAATGAGAAGTTAAACACTTACGGGAAGACTTCCCAGAGAAGAAAACATTTGATTCGGGACTTCAAAATAAATAGAATTTCAGCCGTTCAAAAAGTGAGGAAGGCTAGTGCAGATGGAAAGAACAGCATAAATAAGGGTACGGAGCAGGGGAAGTACAGGGCAGAGAGGCCTCTGAGTCCACAGCAGAGGATTTATGAAGAAGGGCTGTGGTTGGAGATTAAGCCCATTTGGGTCTGAGGCACAGGAGAGTGAGGAGTCTGGATTTTCGTCTATAGCTCTGTTCCTTTATACCTCCTTTGTAGTGCTGTGTCCCCTGTATTATTTTTTATGAGAACCTTTACTAAATCGGCATTTATTTTTCTTGAGTACCTTTACTTTAAAAGGAAATTTACTATCACTATGGTCAATAGTAAACCCATATTACTTGCTCTAAATAAGTCCAGAAAACTCAATACAGTTATTAAATTCTAATTTGACACTGTTCCTTCACTACTGCTCTGAGCTGAGCCTATAGGCTTGTTAAAAAGAGATCAGCAAATGTCCAAGGCCTGATCTTGACTTACTGACGCTAACTGATGCTTTTTCTTAGACATATGGAAAGGATCACAAGAAGATCCAAATGAAAGTAAATGATTAAAATGATATTCCTGAATCCCGAGTCTCTGTGCTAGTGAAATTCATCTCAAGTACCTCCTAAAACTTTGGCCTGTGTCACTGCCTACATCTTACACTTTCAGAAACTCTGCTAGAGACACTGGAGAGGGCCTGACATGTTTAGGTATCTGAGTAATGTAAACGCTGCCTGCACTTTAGTAGGAAAACCCTGGCAGCCTGTTGTAAAGGGCTCTGGGAACAGGAAAACCAGCCAAGAGCCTATCATGGAATCTAGGCCAGAAGCAAGGGGCCCGGACTAAGAGACCATATTCTTCCCTGTGCCAGGTGCTGAGAAGGTGGTACCCAGTGATGTGTGGGGGTCAGGGAGAAGGCTGGGAGAACAATCTGAGGTTCTAACTTGTGTGAAGTGGTGAATGTTGTGGGGATTTAAAGATACACTGAATACAGGAGGAGAAAGTTGAAGAAGCAACGAAGGGGTTTTTTTTGGAGATGCCAAAAAGATGTCGAAAGAAGAGAATAAGGTGGTTAAGACCAGCCTGGTCTTCAACTAAAGAGATGGAAAAAAGGGAAGAGGGGAAAAGAAGTTAAGGCTCAAAGAAAGGAAAATTAAGGGAATTCTGATCAGATGACCTTTGGTCTCTGTGAAATGGAAGTTAAAGCTACGTGTGGAAAGCAAGCTTGGTGGAGAAATGACAATAATCTAAACTCAGTAAGTGAAAGATAATGCAATCTGTTCTACCCAAGGCCTAGGTATGAATAAGGAGCTTTACTGTCATATTACAAACTCTGCATAGATCTCAAAATATTACAACCTCAGATTCACATGACAACTCCTTAGGACATTCAGCTAGGAATGAATATGCTCTGGTTCTTGCACATGTCTGAAGGGTCCCACCTTCCTAATTCTGAGTGACGTATACCAACAATCCAAAAATGTACACATCTATGTATCAGAGTCACAGGATTTTGGAATTTGAGGGACGGGATGGACTTTCAAGTTTACCTTGCCAACTATTAATTTAATTCTTAAATCCTACCAACCAAACAAAGGGTCATTCAAGCCATGCTTGGGACCTCAAAGGATATCCTTATCAACTCCTGAAAAAAAACCAAAAAACTATTCTATCCTCGGACCAACTTATTCTATTTTTAAATATACCAAAATTTGATGAAACAATTTTAGTGCCTTTACTAGCTGGCTAAATCTGAGTTTCTTGGTGTCATCTCCTTCCCGACCCCCTGCCGCCCCTCCATCCCCGCCTTCTTGAATCCCACTAGAGCAAGAAGTAAGACTCATGCTATGCTGACACCTTGTTTCCTAGCAACAGAGTTTATTTGATACAAATATGGGGTTGTTTCTATTTGATGATGTTTGGAGTATTTTAATTAAATATTTATAGTGAAATACCGTTTGAATACAGAGTTTAAGATGCATTGTGTTTCTCTCTTCAAAGCTTCTAAAACGTTTTCGTCTCTAAGCTTCTTAAGCATCTCTCCTCATTTTCTACCTGGGATGATACTGCTATGGCTATTCATGTTGGACCCATCAGACCGTGAGCTCTCTAAGACACTTATTTCTCTTTCACGCATTGCTTCAATTTTCCACCCGTCAGCTACATATGACGGCCCGTGCCGTGCCAGGGTCTCGTCCAGGGCCAGGTTGAGAAGGGTGACAGGTTCCTTACATTCTTCTCACTCCTCTGTGGATAAATCAGTAGGCCTTGCCCAGTGCTGGGCACACTGTACCTACTCCATAAATAGCTGACAAATCAGTAGAACGTGTTGGAGAGCAGTTTGGAGGATGATAAGCTCTTTTGCTTCTGGGTAAGAAGCGGGAGACAGGTGCTGCAGCCCTACCTCCTATCTCAGACCTCACAGAATTTAAGGTTTTGACACACATTGAAAAACAAAAAGTTGTGCCCCGTACCTAGCCTTGGGGATGTTTGAGTGCCACAGAGATGAAGAGGTGGCTCAGCAAGCAGGGGGAAGGAGCCAATGCTGATCGCCCTCGTCCTCCATCCTGCCCACCAGTCAGCAGCCCTTTCAAGTTCTGCCTTTTACTTGCCTGATGAGCACATGATTTCTGCTTGAGGTCACCTTGACTTGCAGCGCAGCTGAGGCTAAAAGAAGAAAAACTGGTGGTAAAACACTTACTTTCAAAAATATTTGAAGGGACGGCTGAACTGGGGACACAAGTGTGGCCAAGTGCAGGGTTGAACTCTCTCCTCTAGAGCTGTAGGAAGCGGGGGAAGTTGGTCCACGTGTATCCCTGGGCCACCTGTCCCGAGCATTTGTCATTCTCTTTCTACCCCTGCTGCTTGCACACCATTGGCAGCTCGATGAGACAAATTCCAGAGCTAGACTGTATTTTCTCTCTAACAATAGCATCTGCTTCAGACCTGTCACAGGGTCCCTTTCCTATCTGATGCCACCTTCACTCTTCATTGTCCTGATAGCAGTAGTTCTGTCTGTTGACTCCTCAGGACAGAGTTGTGCTTTATTTCACAAAGGGATGGAAGGACTTGCCGTTCTCTGAGGATGAGTCTTCAGTCTGCTTATTCAGCCTCTGTAAAACTTAGCAAATAATGCTTTTTTCCTAAAAATAACTGGAAAACAAGGATTTTCTTTTTATCCTCAGTCAGGAAGAACTAACCCTGAACTTTGATTTACAGGGAAAAAAAGGAAAGGGTCACATCCCTTTGGTTATGCCCATCAAATGATTGTATATGGCTGTATGTAAACTGTCCTCTCTTTAAAAGAGCTACTGCGATTTGATTCCATAACTTTATTGAAAAGTTCAGCTAGTAGAAGAAGTGGAAAAAGCAATAAAGCTTGTCCCATAGCCACTTCTAAATGTATAACAGTCTCTTTTGCATTAAATATTATTGCATTAAATAATAATAGTCTCTTTTGCATTAAAGGAGTTTTTAAAAAATTCATCTTGAATTATGTTAAGGCACAGTGGTAGAGTATGTTTTGCTTTTCCTTAAATTTTCACAAATTCAAAAGAGTGTATACATTTTTATAAGGATTTTAGCTGGACATACTACCTATCAATACCTAAATATGCTTGTAGCTCCATTCAGGGCCTCCTTCCTGAGAACTGAGGTTAAAAAAAAAATACACGTCGAAAAGAGATCTGATTTGCTCATGGGCAAACTCACCAGTTCAGTCCCTCCCAGCTCCAATACTGTGCTTTTTGCTCTGTGACGGTTTAGAGGCTGTCAGTAGGAGCTCTAGAGATGGGTTCTCAGTACATTGATCAAGTTTTGTTGCTCCATTTACATTATTTAGCCCAGTCTAGCTACATGTGGTACAGGGATGCGTTATGATAAAGAATAATAGTTCCCATGTTCTCAGGGAAAGGTGCTTATACATAGATTAACTACTAAGACGTCAGCACCGTAAGAGAAAGATCTTGATGATGCCTGGTGCCCAGTCATGCTCATTAACTCTTTGCTTAACAACCCTAGAAAACAGACATCATTATCCCGTACACCCTCAGTAGGGGTGATGGCACCTTCAAGGGGGTGAACATTGGTTCTTGGGGGATGAACAAATTCTGCTCTTTATGTATAAAATTCAAATATACATGAAGTAGAAAATCAGATCTATAGTAACCTGTGTTATTACAATATCATGTGGGTGATTAGGTTAAAAAAGGCTTCTTGATGTATTGAAATGCAGATTATCCTAAAGATGGAGCTAGACAGTCTGTAACTCAGAAAGTTAAGGTGGTCTGACTTTGGTTGAATCCACACTGACTGATCCCGAAGACCACTGTGCATTGCGAACTTGTTAGCTGGCTTTGTTGGCTGTCTAGGAGGGGTTAGCAGCGCAGGCTTTAGCAGCTTTGGATTATTCTGCTATGTTCAAGGAGTTTACCCAAATGTTGATAGAGGCACAGAGGAAGCAAGGAAGGGAAGCTCCCAGTGTTTGTAAGTAGGTTGTTGCCATGTGCAGATAAACGTCCTGCAACGGTGCTCATGCTAAATTCACTTTACTTGTTTCTATGATAGCCAAGGTGGATTTTTAAAAGGCATTTTAGGGATTCTGAATCTGCATTGTAGATTTAAGGCCCCTGTACACACTTTCGGCCTGTCATTGGTGTAGGTTAAATCCACGTAGGCAGATCATTGTACACATTTGCTTTCTTCTCCTCATTCATTAATTCTCAACCCTTGAGACACTTAATGCACCCGAACATAGGAGCCACTGAATTCTTTTTTCTTTAATTGAAGTATAGTTGATTCACAATATTAGTTTCAGGTGTGCAGCAAAGTGATTCTGATATATATATTCAGAAATATATATATATATATATATATATATCTTTTTTTAGATTCTTTTCCATTCGGTTATACAAGATACTGAATATAGTTCCCCGTGCTCTATAGTAGGTCCTTGTTTATTTTGAATATACTAGTGAATTCTTATCATTGATTTCTTGTGATAACGCTATTCTTATCTCTAGCTAATGACACAGGTGGAGGTGATTGTAAGAATGTCATTGCAGTTTTGGATCCTCTGTGTATATGTAGCCAGAACCTCTGGGTTGTGTTTATTGAGAGTGAGACCCAAGAACAGCACACCTCCTTGGTGACACGTGCTTGTCCTCAAAGCCTCCCCACGGAGGTAATTTGCACTCAAGTCACATAAGGACACTCCGTCACAACACCTTTGATGTCCCTGGCTTCTAATGCTCCAAGTTAAGAGCAGATTAGCAAGGGAATCGCAGTTAGGGCATTTTGGACGTAATAATGAATGTAATGATTCAGCACGGGAAATTTCTAGGATGTGCAAGGAAAAAAGGGCAAGGGGGGGTGGCCCTGAAATGGGATGGATTTAAAATTTCAGAGCCTACCAGGCTGATCTTCAGAGAACTGCAAAGGGGAAATATGCTTACATTGCAGCAGCAGTGTTCCAGGTTAAGTTGAAGAATACCGTGGCAGGCGCAGGTATCCGACATTGGAATCAGTTATCAAGGGAAGTAATGTCATGGCCTCTTGAAGGCTCTTTAAATATAGGATTGATTTCTTATCTGTCTGGAAAGACGTTGGAATAAGTCTACCTTGAAAATAAATACAATTTGCTGAAGGTTTCTTATGTCCAGTGAGTCTCCGATCTTTTTTGAAGAAACTTATCTGTATTGAGTTAAAGAGAAGCAACATGGTGGTTATAGCACAGAACCTGGAGCTCCATGGACTGGCTCTGAATCCCAGCTCTGCTGTCTACCAGCTGTGAGATCCTGAGGAACTTACCTAAACTTCTCTGGGCTTCAGTTTACTCAACTGTAAAGTGGGGGTAGAATGGTACTTACTTCATACAGGTGTTCTGAGGATTCAACAAGTTAATATTTTTAAATGCCGTATAAGGGTTTATTAAAATAAAAACTTTTGAAGACTTATTGTGTGAAGAGTTTAGGTATCTTCATTTAAGAAATTAGAAAGACACTTTTATCCGTGCTTTTGAAGTTGTATGCATATATTACTATCTCCTATCCACTAGCAAATTATTTAAATAAACTTTGGCATGCTTTTAAAGCGTGTCATGTTTAGAGATGCAGATATTTGCACAGTGTGTTTGAATTGTCAGGAGAACCCCAAAACACAAAACCTGCCCCACTTTGATACTTTTGGCGCTTTGACAGCTATGGGTCAGATGTTGTGTTAGTGTTACATTTAGTAACCTAAGCGGGCTGCCTCTGAGGATCCTGCTTTTCTGGAAGCTTTCTTATGTGTTTTCCACTCACACACCTCAATTACCTTCTCACTACAGCAGTTGCTGGGGTCCTTCTTCTCCTGGTTTCTGCTCCCAGACCAGTGTTTCTCTCTCCTTGCTCCTTAAAAGACCCCAGCACTTTTTTGTTTTTAACATCTTTATTGGAGTATAATTGCTTTACAATGGTGTGTTTCTGCTTTATAACAAAGTGAATCAGTTATACATATACATATGTTCCCACGTCTACTCCATCATGCGTCTCCCTCCCTGCCACACTCCCTATCCCACCCCTCTAGGTGGTCACAAAGCACCGAGCTGATCTCCCTGTGCTGTGCGGCTGCTTCCCACTAGCTATCTATTTTACGTTTGGTAGTGTATATATGTCCATGCCACTCTCTTACCCTTCCCCCTCCCCATATCCTCAAGTCCATTCTCTAGCAGGTCTGTGTCTTTATTCCTGTCTTACCCCTAGGTTCTTCATGACATTTTTTTCCCCGAAATTCCATATATATGTGCCAGCATACAGTATTTGTCTTTCTCCTTCTGACTTACTTCTCTCTGTATGACAGACTCTAGGTCCGTCCACCTCATTACAAATAGCTCAATTTCGTTTCTTTTTATGGCTGAGTAACATTCCATTGTATATATGTGCCACATCTTCTTTATTCATTCATCCAATGATAGACACTTAGGTTGTTTTCATCTCCAGGCTATGTAAATAGAGCTGCAGTGAACATTTTGGTACATGACTCTTTTTGAATTATGGTTTTCTCAGGGTATATGCCCAGTAATGGGATTGCTGGGTCATACGGTAGTTCTATTTGTAATTTTTTAAGGAACCTCCATACTGTTCTCCATAGTGGCTGTACCAACTCACATTCCCACCAGCAGTGCAAGAGGGTTCCCTTTTCTCCACACCCTCTCCAGCATTTATTGTTTCTAGATTTTTTGATGATAGCCATTCTGACTGGTGTGAGATGATATCTCATTGTAGTTTTGATTTGCATTTCTCTAACGATTAATGATGTTGAGCATGCTTTCATGTATTTGTTGGCAGTCTGTATATCTTCTTTGGAGAAATGTCTATTTAGGTCTTCTGCCCATTTTTGGATTGGGTTGTTTGTTTGTTTGTTATTGAGCTGCATGAGCAGCTTATAAATTTTGGAGATTAATCCTTTGTCAGTTGCTTCATTTGCAAATATTTTCTTCCATTCTGAGGGTTGTCTTTTGGTCTTGTTTATGGCTTCCTTTGCTGTGCAAAAGCTTTGAAGTTTCATTAGGTCCCATTTGATTATTTCTGTTTTTACTTCCATTTCTCTAGGAGGTGGGTCAAAAAGGATCTTGCTGTGATTTATGTCATAGAGTGTTGTGCCTATGTATTCCTCTAAGAGTTTGATAGTTTCTGGCCTTACATTTGGTCTTTAATCCATTTTGAGTTTATTTTTATGTATGGTGTTAGGGAATGATCTAATCTCATACTTCTACATGTACCTGACCAGTTTTCCCAGCACCACTTATTGAAGAGGCTGTCCTTTCTCCACGGTACATTCCTACCTCCTTTATCAAAGAGAAGGTGACCGTATGTACGTGGGTTCATCTCTGGGATTTCTATCCTGTTCCATTGATCTATATTTCTGTTTTTGTGCCAGTACCATACTGTCTTGATTACTGTCACTTTGTAGTATAGTCTGAAGCCAGGGAGCCTGATTCCTCAAGCTCCATTTTTCGATCTCAAGATTGCTTTGGCTATTCGGGATCTTTTGTGTTTCCATACAAATTGTGAATTTTTTTGTTCTAGTTCTGTGAAAAATGCCAGTGGTAGTTTGATAGGGATTGCATTGAATCTGTAGATTGCTTTGGGTATTAGAGTCATTTTCACAATACTGATTCTTCCAATCCAAGAACATGGTATATCTCCCCATCTATTTGTATCATCTTTAATTTCTTTCATCAGTGTCTTATACTTTTCTGCATACAGGTCTTTTGTCTCCTTAGGTAGGTTGATTCCTAGGTATTTTATTCTTTTTGTTGCAATGGTAAATGGGAGTGTTTTCTTGATTTCACTTTCAGATTTTTCATCATTAGTGCCTAGGAATGCAAGAGATTTCTGTGCATTAATTTTGTATCCTGCTACTTTACCAAATTCATTGATTAGCTCTAGTAGTTTTCTGGTAGCATCTTTAGGATTCTCTATGTATAGTATCATGTCATCTGCAAACAGTGACAGCTTTACTTCTTCTTTTCCGATTTGGATTCCTTTTATTTCCTTTTCTTCTCTGATTACTGTGGCTAAAACTTCCAAAACTATGTTGAATAAGAGTGGTGACAGTGGGCAACCTTGTCTTGTTCCTGATCTTAGTGGAAATGCTTTCAGTTTTTCACCATTGAGGACGATGTTGGCTGTGGGTTTGTCATATATGGCCTTTATTATGTTGAAAAGTTTCCCTCTATGTCTACTTTCTGGAGGGTTTTTATCATAAATGGGTGTTGAATTTTGTCAAAAGCTTTCTCTGCATCTATTGAGATGACCATATGGTTTTTCTCCTTCAGTTTGTTAATATGTGTATCACATTGATTGATTTGCATATACTGAAGAATCCTTGCATTCCTGGAATAAACCCCACTTGATCATGGTGTATGATCCTTTTAATGTGGTGTTGCATTCTGTTTGCTAGTATTTTGTTGAGGATTTTTGCATCTATGTTCATCTGTGATATTGGCCTGTAGTTTTCTTTCTTTGTGACATCCTTGTCTCGTGTTGGTATCAGGGTGATGGTGGCCTCGTGGAATGAGTTTGGGAGTGTTCCTCCCGCTGCTATATTTTGGAAGAGTTTGAGAAGGATAGGTGTTAGCTCTTCTCTAAAAGTTTGATAGAATTCGCCTGTGAAGCCATCTGGTCCTGGGCTTTTGTTTGTTGGAAGATTTTTAATCACAGTTTCAATTTCAGTGCTTGTGATTGGTCTGTTCATATTTTCTATTTCTTCGTGATTCAGTCCTGGCAGGTTGTGCATTTCTAGGAATTTGTCCATTTCTTCCAGGTTGTCCATTTTATTGGCATAGAGTTGCTTGTAGTAATCTCTCATGATCTTTTGTATTTCTGAAGTGTCAGTTGTTACTTTTCCTTTTTCATTTCTAATTGTATTGATTTGAGTCTTCTCCCTTTTTTTCTTTTTTTTTTTTTTTTTGGTTTTTTTTTTTTTGTTTTTTTTTTTGTCCCTTTTTTTCTTGATGAGTCTGGCTAATGGTTTATCAATTTTGTTTATCTTCTCAAAGAACCAGCTTTTAGTTTTATTGATCTTTGCTATCGTTTCCTTCATTTCTTTTTCATTTATTTCCGATCTGATCTTCATGACTTCTTTCCTTCTGCTAACTTTGGGGTTTTTTTGTTCTTCTTTCTCTAATTGCTTTAGGTGCAAGGTTAGGTTGTTTATTTGAGATGTTTCCTGTTTCTTATCGTAGGATTATATTGCTATAAACTTCCCTCTTAGAACTGCTTTTGCTGCATCCCATAGGTTTTGAGTCGTTGTGTCTCCATTGTCATTTGTTTCTAGGTATTTTTTTATTTCCTCTTTGATTTCTTCAGTGATCACTTCGTTATTAAGTAGTGTATTGTTTAGCCTCCATGTGTTTGTAGTTTTTACAGATCTTTTCCTGTAATTGTTATCTAGTCTCATAGCGTTGTGGTAGGAAAAGATACTTTATACAGTTTCAATTTTCTTAAATTTACCAAGGTTTGATTTGTGACCCAAGATATTATCTATCTTGGAGAATGTTCTATGAGCACTTGAGCAAAATGTGTATTCTGTTGTTTTTGGATGGAATGTCCTATATATATCAATTAAGTCCATCTTGTTTAACTTGTCATTTAAAGCTTGTATTTCCTTATTTATATTCATTTTGGATGATCTGTCCATTGGTGAAAGTGGGGTGTTAAAGTCCCCTACTATGAATGTGTTACTGTCAGTTTCCTCTTTTATGGCTGTTAGTATTGGCCTTATGTATTGAGGTGCTCCTATGTTGGGTGCATAAATATTTACAATTGTTATATCTTCTTCTTTGATCGATCCCTTGATCATTATGTAGTGTCCTTCTTTGTCTGGTGTAATAGTCTTTATTTTAAAGTCTATTTTGTCTGATATGAGAATTGCTACTCCAGCTTTCTTTTGGTTTTCATTTGCATGGAATACCGTTTTTCACCCCCTCACTTTCAGTCTGTATGTGTCTCTATGTCTGAAGTAGGTCTCTTGTTGTAGACACCATATATATGGGTCTTGTTTTAGTATCCATTCAGCCAGTCTGTGTCTTTTGTTGGGAGCATTTAATCCATTTACATTTAAGGTAATTATCGATATGGATGTTCCTTTTCCCATTTTCTTAATTGTTTTGGGTTTGTTATATTAGGTCTTTTCCTTCTCTTGTGTTTCTTGCCTAGAGAAGATCCTTTAGCATTTGTTGTAAAGCTGGTTTGGTGGTCCTGAACTCTCTCAGCTTTTGCTTGTCTGTAAAGGTTTTAATTTCTCCATCAAATCTGAATGAGATCCTTGCTGGGTAGAGTAATCTTGGTTTTGGGCTTTTCCCTTTCATCACTTTCAATATATCCTGCCAGTCCCTTCTGGCTTGCAGAGTTTCTCCTGAAAGATCAGCTGTTAACCTTATGGGGATTCCCTTGTGTGTTATTTGTTATGTGTTATTTTTCCCTTGCTGCTTTTAATATGTTTTCTTTGTATTTAATTTTTGACAGTTTGATTAATATGTGTCTTGGCATGTTTCTCCTTGGATTTATCCTGTATGGGGCTCTCTGTGCTTCCTGGACTTGATTAAATATTTCCTTTCCCCTATCAGGGAAGTTTTCAACTATAATCTCTTCAAATATTTTCTCAGTCCCTTTCTTTTTCTCTTCTTCTTCTGGGACCCCTATAATTCAAATATTGGTGCATTTAATGTTGTCCCAGAGGTGTCTGAGACTGTCCTCAGTTCTTTTCATTATTTTTTCTTTATTCTGCTCTGCAGTAGTTATTTCCGCTATTTTATCTTCCAGGTCACTTATCCGTTCTTCTGCCTCTGTTATTCTGCTGTTGATCCCATCTAGAGTATTTTTAATTTCTTTTATTGTGTTGTTCATCATTGGTTGTTTCATCTTTAGTTCTTCTAGGTCCTTGTTAAATGTTTCTTGCATTTTCTCTATTCTATTTCCAAGATTTTGGGTCATCTTTACTATCATTATTCTGAATTCTTTTTCAGGTAGACTGCCTATTTCCTCTTCATTTGTTAGGTCTGGTGGGTTTTTATCTTGCTCCTTCATCTGCTGTGTGTTCTTCTGTCTTCTCATTTTGCTTATCTTACTGTGTTAGGGGTCTCCTTTTTGCTGGCTGCAGGTTCGTAGTTCCCATTGTTTTTGGTGTCTGTCCCCAGTGGCTAAAGTTGGTTCAGTGGGTTGTGTAGGCTTTCTGGTGGAGGGGACTAGTGCCTGTGTTCTGGTGGATAAGGCTGGATCTTGTCTTTCTGGTGGGCAGGTCCACGTCTGGTGGTGTGTTTTGGGGTGTCTGTGGACTTATTATGATTTTAGGCAGCCTCTCTGCTAATGGGTGGGGTTGTGTTCCTGTCTTGCTAGTTGTTTGGCATAGGGTGTCCAGCACTGTAGCTTGCTGGTCATGAGTGAAGCTGGGTGTTGGTGTTGAGATGGAGATCTCTGGGAGATTTTTGCCGTTTGATATTACATGGAGCTGGGAGGTCTCTTGTGGACCAGTGTCCTGAAGTTGGCTCTCCCACCTCAGAGGCACAGCACTGACTCCTGGCTGTAGCACCAAGAGCCTTTCATCCACACGGTGCAAATTCATGTGAAGTTGTTATATTCAGAAGTCCGTGGCACTGCCCCTTCGGCCTCCGTGAAGGCTATGGATTTGCGGCCGCAAACGCGCAGTTCACTCACCGACTCTGGTTTGAGGAGTCACTCAAAACCTTTGGGGCAGAGCCCGTTACCACTCTTGGCAGGGCTCCTGAGGCGAGGCGGCTGGTGCGAGGCATTGTGGGTTGCTAGACAGGTGGCAAAAGCCAAACTCTTTACGGACAAGCCTGGAAAGCGGGGCCGCTGCCACGCGCTGCACGCAGGTGTTTCTCCGACCCCAGCGCTTTTGCAGCACCTGCTTTAGATGCTCCTCCTGGTAGCAACTCTCTCCTTTCCTCTTGGCCACTCCCCCACGCACACTGAAGATTTGTTGACTTTCTCTCCACCACATGGCAGTCGTCATTCCTGACGCTGTCAACACCCACATAGATAGCACATCCATTACCCTGGACTCCCGGGTTCTTGAGCTTCCTGTCCTTGTCCTCTATTCTACCTCATTCACCCACGCCTGTGGCACCACCCTAGACTAGTGCTTTTCAAGCTTTACTGTGCAGATACATCACCTGGAGATCTTGTTAAAATGCAAGTGATATTCAGTAGGGCTCGCCTGGGGCCTGAGATTCTGCACTTCTTACAGGCTTCCAGGTGTTACTGATGCTCCTGGTCCAAGGACCACATTTTAAGTAATAAGGCTCTCGACTGTCAAAAGCATCTCACCTGCAAATCCTGTTGGCTCTCCCTTCAAAGTGTTATCCAGCATCCATTTACCTTCTAGTAGCTGCCTGCTACCAGTCTAGTCCGATTCACCCCCATTTGTCATTCTTGAGGGAAAATAGTTTGTAAAGAATGATTCACACTGAAACACTTTGCTATACACCTGAATAACATATTATTAATCAACTATACTTCAATTAAAAATTTAAATAAAAAGAAGAATGACTCACATAATTGCCTACTACCTGGGCTTTCTGTGGCCACTTTGCCCCTATATCAGATTCCCCACCCAGCAGCCAGAAATCCTTCAACATGCAGATAAGATCAGGTAACTTTCCTCACCAAAACCCTCCAGGAACTTTCCATTATACTTTGAGCAAATCCAAAGGCCTTTCCTTCTGGCTGCTTCCCACTGACCTCGTCTTCCTTACACTCCTCAAACCTGCCCCCTCCTCAGGGCCTTTGCACTTCCCTCTTCCCTGAATGCCTTCCCCACTTTTGCATGTGCTTTTCCTCACAACACTCAGCCCCTGGATCAGATATCACCTCTTCAGGGAAATGGGTCCTGACAACACAATGAAAATTGTCCCCTCTCCCTTCCCAGATGCATTGCTGTCTGTTCCCTTACTCTGCTTTATTTTCCTTCATAGCACTTATTACCTGACATTCTGTATAACAAAATCCATAGTGCATTCTGCATACCAGACAATGTTCTAAGTGCTTTACGTCTATTAATTCATTAAACTTCTTAATAACCCTATGCGGTAGCTATATTACTATCCCCCGGCCCAGTTTATAAATGAAGAAACTGAGGCACCAAAGGGTTAAGTCACTTATTGAGATCACACAGCTGGAACATAAGGGAGACAGCATTTGTGGTTGGCTATCTGACTTCAGAATCCATGTTCTAAGTCATCCTGCCCTCCACTCTTATGTATGATATAAATATGTTTTTAGAAATATTTTTTGTTATTGCCGATCTCTCCTACTGGAACATAAGCTCCATGCAGGGCAGGACTTGATTTCTCCTAGTTTCTGCTGTATCTCCAGCTCTTAGAACCCTGCTTGGCTCGTAGTAGGCACTCCAGAATATTTATTGAATGAAGGAATTCTGCTAGTTGTACTCTCTGTAATTAAAAGCATCATTGGTTATTTAAAGAAATTTATGTAAAAATTAGTATTTTAATGAAAGTCTGGGGCCTTTTCTATATAATAAGAGTCTATGTTACTTAGGTTGTAAAATTTTAATAAATCTACTTAATGTTACATATTTGAAACCTAGTCTCCCTTAAGAATTTAAGCTCAACTTATGAATCTCAATATATTGTTGATAAATATAGTAAAATGAAAAACAGGCAGCTTTACTGTTTCTTTTATTATTGATTGATTAATTCAAGTTGATAAACAGTTGTTCTCATTTACAAGCTTGGTTAATTAAATTGCCTTCACTGTTTTAAGTTCTGTTACAATTTAATATCTTCATTTTTGTTTTTAAGCCTTTCAGATGCCTGGCAAAAAACATTTATAGCACAAACATGCCAAGCTTCTCAAACCCTTAAATTACTTTTATTAATCTAAGAAACTAACCTTAGAGCAAATCAAATTCCCTTAAACTTTCTAACACTGTTTTATAAACTTAATCAAATGATTTAGTATCTCTTAGCATAAAATCACAACTCTGGTAAAAATAACAGATTATTAGGGTTGTTTTATGGTATTACTTCTGATAAATTTTGAGCCTAGTTAGTGTTTAAACATTTAGCCCGCTTTGGGGAGAGTTCTTTCCTCCCAGGAAGTCTGAAGTAGTGACCCAGCTATTCACTGAGGATGCACACAGGACATGGAGACTGTGCTCATCTGTTCACTAGATCTACCCACACTGCAGATGGACATGCCAGCCCTTTTCTTCCAGTTGTTCCAGAAAGAGGGAATTCAGAAGCCTCCTTCCTTAGATGGAATTGATTCTCACCCCCAAGTCTCACCCTCATGTCCTTTCCTTACCTGCTTCTTCTGCAATTTTTTATTCAACTTTTAGGCTTGATTGTAACTACTTCCCTTACTGTGATTAAATTCTTCATCCTTTCCCACTGTTTTACCTCATACCCTTGGTCATGCTGACAATGAACATTTGTTGAACTGTGTGTATTTCAGTTCAGTGATCTTTTTTTAAAAAAAGTAATAGTTTTATTGAGTAACAATACACATATATCAGTAATTATAGCATATATCAATACTTCATTCCTTTATATGACCCAGTAATATTCCACTCTATGAATACACCACATTTTTTTCTTTTTTCTTTTTTTTTTTGTGTGGTACGCGGGCCGCTCACTGTTGTGGCCTCTCCCGTTGTGGAGCACAGGCTCCGGACGCACAGGCTCAGCGGCCATGGCTTACAGGCCCAGTCGCTCCGTGGCATGTGGAATCTTCCCAGACCAGGGCACGAACCTGTGTCCCCTGCATCGGCAGGCAGACTCTCAACCACTGCGCCACCAGGGAAGCCCTACACCACAGTTTTTTAATCCATTTGTCAGTTGATGGACATTTGGGTTGTTTCCACCTTTAGGCTATTGTGAATAATGCTGCTGTGAACATTCATGTATAAGTTTTTACATGCACATATTTTTCAGTTCTTTTGGGTTTATTCCTAGGAGTGGAATCGCTGGATCATGTAATAACTCTGTGTTTAATCATTTGAGTAGCTGCCAAAGTGTCTGCACAATTTTACATTGCCAACAGGAGTGTGTTAAGGTTTCCAGTTCCTTCACATTCTCATCAACACTTGTTACTGTCTGACTTTTTAAGTCTAACCAATCCTACTAGGTGTGAAGTGGTGTTTCATTGTGGATTTTATTTGCATTTCCCTAACAGTCAGTGAAGATGTACATTTTCATATGTGCTCATTGGCCATTTATATACTTTGGAAAATGTCTAGTCATATCTTTATCCCATATTTTAATTGGGTTATTTGTTTTCTTAGTATTGAACTGAAAAGTTTCTTTATATATTCTAGATACAAATCTCTTATTAAATATAAAATTTGCAAATACTTTCATTCTGTGTGTTGGTTTTTCACTTTATTGATGGTGTACTTGGAAACATAGAAGTTTTTAATAAAGTCCAATTTATATGTTGTTGTTGCTTATGCTTTTGATACATATCGAAGAGTCCATTGCCAAATTTAAGTTCATACAGTTTTACCGCTAAAATTTCTTCTAAGTTATTTGTATAATTCTTACATTTAGATTCTTCATCCATTTTGAGTTAATTTTCATATATGGCACTAGAAGAGATTCCTAATTCATTCTTATGCATGTGACTATCCAGTTGTCCCAGCACCATTTCTTTCTTTTTTTTTTTTTTGCGGTATGCGGGCCTCTCACTGTTGTGGCCTCTCCCGTTGCGGAGCACAGGCTCTGAACGCGCAGGCTCAGTGGCCATGGCTCACGGGCCCAGCCGCTCCGCGGCATGTGGGATCTTCCCGGACCGGGGCACGAACCCGTGTCCCCTGCATCGGCAGGCAGACTCTCAACCACTGCGCCACCAGGGAGGCCCCCCCAGCAACATTTCTTGAAAGACTCCTTTCCTCCACTGAATGCTTTTGGCACCGTTGTTGAAAATCAGTTGACCGTATGGGTTTATTTCTGTGCTCTCTATTTCTGTTCCATTGATCTCTATATCTATCCTTATTTCAATTCTGTTTTGTTTTGATTGGTAGTTGCTTGGTAGTAAAATTGATTGATTAATTGATTATTGTTGCTTGGTAGTCAATTTTGAAATTGGGGAGTGTCAGTCCACAGCTTTGTTCCTCTTTTTCAGGATTCTTTTGGCTATTCTGAATCTCTTGAAATCCCATGTGAGTTTTAGGGTCAGTTTTGTCAGTGTCTACAAAGAAGCCAGCTGAGATTCTGATAGGGATTGCATTGAATCTGTGGATCACTTGGGGGAGTGTTTCCTGTCTTAAGAAGATGAAATGTTATGATGTATGAACACTACATGTCTTTTTATTTATTTAGTCAGTTAGTTATTTTAAAATTAATTTTTATTGGAGTATAGTTGTTTTACAACGTTATGTTAGCTTCTACGGTACAGCAAAGTGAATCAGCTGTACGTATACATATATCCCCTCTTTTTTGGATTTCCTCCCCGTTTAGGTCACCAAAAAGCATTGGATAGAGTTCCCTGTGCTGTACAATAGGTTCTCATTAGTTATCTGTTTTATACACAGTATCAATAGTGTATATATGTTAATGCCAGTCTCCCAATTCATCTCACCCCCCTTTCCCTCTTGGTGTCCCTACGTTTGATCTCTACATCTGTGTCTCTATTTCTGCTTTGCAAATAAGATCATCTATACCATTTTTCTAGATGCCACATATATGCATTAATATACGATATTTGTTTTTCTCTTTCTGACTTACTTCACTCTGTATGACAGTTTCTAGGTTCATCCAAGTCTCTACAAATGACCCAATTTCATTCCTTTTTTCTATTTATTTAAATCTTTAATTTCTTTCAGCAACGTTTCATACTTTTCAGAGTATATGTTTTGTACTTCTCTTCTTAAATTTATTCCTAAATATTCTCTTTGATGCTATTTTAAATGGAATTATGTTCTTAATTTCATTTTTGGATTGTTCATTACAAATATACAGTTGATTTGTGTATATTGATCTTGGATCGTGTCACCTTGCTGATTTTATTAGTTCTAATGTTTTTAGTGGATTCCTTAGGAATCTCTACAAGATCATGTCATCTGCGAATATAGTTTCACTTCTTCCTTCCCGATATAAATGTCTTTTATTTCATGTTTTGACGAACTGCTGTGCTAGAGTGTCTAGTACAATGTTGAGTAGAAGTGGTGAGAGCAGACATCCTTGTCTTGTTCCTGACCTTATAGGGAAAGTATTCAGTCTTTTACCACTAAGTGTGATGTTAGCTGAGGGTTTTTCATAGATTAGATGGCCTTTTTCAGATTGAGGAAGTTCCCTTACATTCTTACTTTGGTGAGCATTTTTATCATGAAAGGGTGTTAGACCTTGTCGAATACTTTGTCTATTGAGATGATCAAGTGATTTTGTTTTTTATTCTGCCAGTGTAGTATACATTAATTGAGTTTTGGTTGTTAAACCAACCTTGTGTTCCTGGGATAAATCCCACTTGATTATGTTGTATAATTATTTTTATATATTGCTAGGTTTGGTTTGCCAGTATGTTTTGATAATTTTTGCATCCATATTCACAAGAGATATCGGTCTATAGTTTTTTTCTTTTGATGTTTATTACTGATTTTAGTATCAGGTGAATACTAGCTAATAGAATGAATTATGAAATATTCCCTCCTCTTTTTCAGGACTGTTTATGAATAATTTTTATTCTTTAAATGTTTGAAAGAATTTATTGATGTCTTTTTGGCCCTCTCTGACTTTCTGCCCCATCTTACTTATTCTTAAAATTTCTGCCAAATGTGAATACTTGGAATATCAATGGTTATTTGAACTAAGTTTTTAAAACATGGTAGCACTTTTCAGTGCTGTTATGGGATGAAGAATAGCACCCAAATGAGATTTTTTTTAGACTCATGTATTGAATCGTTTCATATTGAGAAGGGAGGAAAATCACCTGAATTGTTCATTTCACATCATGTCTAGTATGTGCTTTTTAAGGTTATAGTTTTACCTTTCCAATTTTTCCCTCAGTTTGTAGGCAGATTTTCTAATGGAAGTACATAAAATTAAGTTCTTTCCATGGGTTGAAGCACTATAAGGCTCTTAAAGGAAAGGACAGTTTCACATTTCATAGACATTTTAATGATTCTTTCCAAATAAACCACGTGGGAACATACTTGTTGCCAATGACCTTAAAGATACTGAAGTCATCTCTGTCCTGCCACTGCACACACCTGTTTCCCTTACTGTTCTCTTCTTACCCTATACCTTTTCCCAGAGCAAACTTGGCCTGGAACTTCTTTGACTTCTGCCTCACCAAGGTCTCTCCTTTCTGCTCGCCATGTACTTTAGAAATCTTGCCATTTCTTGGAAAGATTTTCCAATTAACAGTATCAAAAAAATTGACATGTGGGTGCGGTGGGAGTGCTCAGACTACAGGGGAGAAAGAAGAGGAGAGTCATTAAATAGGGCTGGTGGAGGAGGAGGGGGATTGGCCAATGTGAGGATTGGCCAATAGGGTGGGGATGGGGAATTACAGAGGAGGACACCAGCTCAGGTGGCTCTGTGGGTATTTTTCTGGCTTATAAATTCCCACCAAACTCATCCCACTCTTGTTCATTAAAACCTGAATAATGTTAATGTTCGTCTCAGGGTTTATAGATTCTCTTCTTGGAAGTTGCTTTATTCCAGCTGGTGATAAATGCACTATATAGAGAAGACTGTTCCTCTTGTGTGCTGATTTCTCCTGGAATATTTCCTCATAGCTTTTAGTACAGGGGTCTTCCCCAGATAAAGAAAGCCTCTTTCTTGAAAAAGTTTTGGAGATTGGTTTGGATGCTATGAGAGAGCCTTATTAATAAGGTGGGGAATAAACTAAATCACCTATAGGTCTTTGAACAGTTAAGTGTTTTATTGTGCTTAATTTTTTAATGGTGCCTTTTGCCCTACTTAGCATTGCATCGTAACAGAGTGAATCCATCATAGACGTGTATAAATAAATTAGTAGCATTCATTTTTTTCCTATTATAGATTGTTTATTCATTCATATTGATGCATATATCTGTGGTTTGTTTATTTTCTTTACTGTATACTATTACATTTTGTGACTACATCATGATGTCTGGTAAGGAAAGTTCTGTTTTGCTTTTGTTCAGTAGCATTAATTTAAAAGTGCTATTTCAGACCTAAATTGTATGTGCCTTTGTCTCTTGTGAAATTGGAATGCATTGTAATGGGCATTTGCTCTTATGAAAGGGCCATATATGCATGAGAAGATAAGGAAGAGCGGAATGTAATGCCTCAGGCCTAATTCTGTCACAAGTTGGGAGTAAGCTGTATTTATTTCAGTGCATTTAAGGGCTGCTCAATGATTATTCCCTCTTCTGTTTCTTTATATCTTTCATATTTATTCAATGAAAAGATGATAGCTCTTTTATCTGTATTCAATTTTACAAAGTAATTTTGTTAGACTGTGGTTTTTCATTTCAGTCTCATTTTTATGAGGATTTTCTCATTAGAATAATGAAAGAATGTTTTAATAACAAATATAAAAAGTAATAAACGCTTTAAAGGAACAAGCATTAAATGAATCCACTACACCCTTTAAAGGGAAATATTAGCTCTTTCAGACATATTTGCAATATGTTGTTATACTATGGAATAGTTGATATCTCCTGAAGCATAATTCTAATTATGTTCCTTGAACGTATAAAAATATTAGTTTTGAACAACTTCAAAAAACATGTTTTCAAAATAACCTGCTTTTCTATCTATACAATATTTATTGTATAGATAAATATTTATCTTTAAATATTTAGGTATTTATTTTTAAATACTTTAAGTATTTATTTTTAAAGTAGTTTTAAAACACATGTAAAATTTTTATAAGATCACCTAAAATAATTTCATCCAAATGTAGTCAGTGTTAATACTCTGTCTTTTCTAATTTTTTTAAAAAATTTCATTCTGTTTATTGGCTTTTCACTTCTCAAGACTCTGTAACCAGGATGTAATCCAAAGCCCCTGATGAAGTCTCGAGGACACACTAGCCTGGCCTGTGCTACCCCCATAACTGCATCTTTAGCCACTCTCTCCTCCTCGCCCCTCTCGTTGATCCAAATACCACACAAGTCTTTTGTTTGGGCTCCTCAAAAAGCCAAGACTTTTCTTGTCTTGGTGTTTTGGAATGTGCTGTTTCCTCTACCAGCATATTCCCCTTCCAATGTCTTCATTTCTTGTTCTGTACTTCACTTGCAGAATTGAGTCTGTCATACTCTGCCATTCATTCCATCTATATTAGTCTTTATTAGTTTTATTTTATTATTTTTTTTGTCTTCAGATCCCATGCCTACTCTCCCCTTTCCCTTTCCCACAAAAATAGCCATTCAGTTTTATTAAGTATGTGTTTAGAGATACGTCCATCTTTGAAAGATACATCGTGTTTTCTGTGAGTGCATGTGTTTTTAAGTTTCATTAATGGTATTGTGTGATAAATCTCATTCAGTTTCTTTTTCCTTCCCAACACTGTTTTGGGATCCATCTATGTTGCTGTTTGCAAATCTAGCTTATTCATGCTAGTTCTGGGTAGCACTTCATTACATGTGTTTACCATACTTATCTTCCTCCAGTGATGGGCACCTATGCCATTCTGGGAACAAACATCCTCATACTTGTTCTTTCATCCATCTCTTCACAAGGTTAATCCCTACTCCTCTTTTAGGTCTCAGTCTTAATGTTACTTCCTCAAAGTCACATTGCCTGGCCTTTAGTACCATGCTACTCCCATTTCCTATCTAAATTAGGCCTGTGGTGGGCTCCTGGGACATTTCTTGAAAATAGTTGTTATAGTTTGCAACCGTATATTTATTTGCATGACCTTTTGTTTTGATGATTGTCTTTCTCACAGACTGTGAGCTCTTTGGCTGTAGGGACTGTAATCTGTTCTCTTCACTTTTTCCTAGTATTTAACATAATGACTTTCACTCAATTGAGGTCATACTATATATAATATTGTACCTTTTTAACATTATACTATTACAGTTGTGATATAGAAGCATGTTTTAATATTTAATAGACTTCATTTTTTAGAGTAGTTTTAGATGCACAGCAAAATTGAGAAGAAAATAGAATTCCCACATACCCCCTCAACTCCCCACACATAGCCTTCCCCACCATCAACATCCAGCACCAAAGTGGTATCCTTGTTACAGGTGATGAACCTTCACTGACACATCACTATCAAGCAAAGTCCATAATTTACATAAGAGTTCACTCTTGGTGTTGTACATTCTCTGAGTTTGGAAAAATGAATAATGACATGTGTCTACCATTACAATAGCATACAGAGTAGTTTCACTACCCTAAAAATTCCCTGTGCTCCACCTATTCATTCCCACCTATCTATTCCTCCCTTCCTACCCCAAACCCATGGCAACCATTGATCTTTCTGTCTTCCCACTTTTGCCTATTCTTTTATTCAGTGTAATATAGTTAGAATCATACAATATGTAGCCTTTTAAGATTGGCTTCTTTCATTTAGCAATATGCATTAAGGCTCCTCCATGTCTTTTAATGACTTTATAGTTATTTTGTTTTAGCACTGAATAATATTCCATTGTCTGGATGTACCACAATTTGTTTAGCTATTCACCTATTAAAGGAAATGTTGGTTGCTTCCAAGTTTTGGCAATTATAAATAAAGCTTTTATAGATATTTTGTATGCAAGTATTATGTGGACATAACTTTCAACTCATTTGAGTAAATACCGGGAAGTGTGATGGATGGATCCTATGATAAAGGTATGTTTAGAGTTGTAAGAAACTATCTTCCAAAGTGGCCATACCATTTTGCATTCCTCCCAGTAACTAATGAGAGCTCCTTTGCTCTACCTCCTCCCTAGCATTTTAGTATTGTCAGTGTTTTGAATTCTAGCCATTCTAATAGATGTACAGGAGTATCTTGTTTTAATTTACAGTTTCTAATGACATGATGTTGCGCATCTTTTCATATGCTTATTTTCCATGTGTATATCTTTTCTGAAGAGGTGTCTGTTCAGATATTTTACCCATTTTTAATTTAATTTTCGTATTGTTGAGTTTTAAGAGTTCTTTGTATATTTTATGTGCCAGACCTTTACCAAATGTGTGTTTTGCAAATATTTTCTCCCAGTCTGTGGCTTATATTGATAGTTTCATTCTTTTAACAGTGTCTTTAGCAAAGCAGTCATTTTTCATTCTAATGAAGTCCAATTTATCAGTGTTTTCCTTAATGGATCATGCCTTTAGAGTTGACTACAAAAGTTCATTGCCAAGCCCAAGATCACCTAGATTTTCTTCTGTGATATCTTCTAGAAGTATTAAAGTTTTGCATTTTACATGGAGGGCTACAATCCATTTTGAGTTATTTTTCATGAAAGGTGTAAGGTCAGGGCCTATATCATCTTTTTTTTTTTTTTTGCATGTGTATATTCAGTTGTGCCAGTACCATTTATTGAAAGACTATGTTTTCTCCACTGATTTGCCTTTGTTCTGTTGTCAAAAGTCAGCTGACTATTTGTGTGGGTCTGTTTTATGGCCTCACTATGCTGTTCCCTTGATCTATTTATCTAATCTTTCACCAATACCACATGTCTTGATTACTGTAGCTTTATAGTCTCAAAATCAAGTAGTGTCATTCTTCCAAAGTTTTTCTTCTCCTTCAACGTTATATTGGCTATTCTGGGTCTTTTGCCTTTTCATAGATATTCGTGAAATAATTTGCTGTGATTTTGATTGAGAATGTATTAAATCTATGGATCACATTGGGAAGAACTGACATCTCAACAATATTCTGTTTTCCTATCCATGAAAATTGAATATCTTTCCATTTACTTAGCTTTGCTTTGGTTTCTTTCATCAGAGTTTTGTAATTTCCATCATACAGATCCCATACATGTTTTGTTAGATTTGTACCTAAGTATTTCACTTTGGGGAGTGCTTATGTAGATGGTTTGTGTTTTTAATTTCAAATCCAATTGTTTATTGCATGTATATAGGAAAGCAATTGACTTTTGTATGTTAACCTTGTATACTACAATCTTGCTATAATTGCTTATTAGTTTAGGAGTTTTCTTTGTTCTTGGAGGTTTTCTACATGTAAAATCATGTCATCTATGAACAAAGACAGTTTTATTTCTTCCTTCCCAGTCTGCACACCATTTGTTTCTTTTTCTTATCTTATTACCTTAACTAGAATTCATAGTACAGTGTTGAATAGATGGTAAGAAGGGACATCCTTGCCATGTTCCTAATCTTAGCAGGAAAGTACCTAATTTCTCACCATTATGTGTGATTTCAGCCATAGAGCTTTAGTAGATTTTCTTTACTAAGTTGAGGAAGTTCCTCTCTATTCCTAGTTTGCTGAGAGTTTTTACCATGAACGGGTGATGGATTTTGACAAGTGCTTTTTCTTCATCTTTTTATAATATCATTTAATTTTTCTTCTTTAGCCTGTTGATGTGGTTTCAAATGTTGAACCAGCCCTGCATACCTGAAATAAATATCATTTAGTCATGGTATGTAATTCTTTTTATACATTGTTAGATTTGATATGTTATCATTTTGTTGAGAATCTTTGCATCTACATTCTTGAGAGATATTGGTCTATAGTTTTACTTTCTTGAAATGTCTTTGGTTTTATTATTAGGGTAATTTTGGCCTCATAGAATGAGTTAGGAAATATTTCCTCTGCTTCTGTCTCTAGACAAGATTGTAGAGTATTGGTATAATTTCTTCCTTATAATGTTTGGTAAAGTTCATCTGCAAACCCATCTGGACCTGATATTTTCTATTTTGAAAGTTATTATTTATTCAGTTTATTTAATTGATAATAGTCCTTTTCAGGTTATCTTTTTTTTTCCTTCTGTGAGTTTTGGTAGATTATATCTTTTAAGAAATTTGTCCATTTCATCTAAGTTATCAAATTTGTGGGCATAGTATTGTTTATTATTTCCTTTATAATCCTTTTAATGCCCATGGGATCAGTATTGATGACTCCTCTTTCATTTCTGATATTAGTAACTTTTGTTTTCTCTCTCTTTTTCATTAGCCTAGCTTGAAATTTATCAATTTATTGATCTTTTCATAGAACAGGCTTTTGGTTTTGTTGATTTTTCTCTATTGATTTCTTATTTTCAATTTTATTAATTTCTTTGATTTTTATTATTACTTCCCTTCTGCTTATTTTGGACTTAATTTGCCCTTCTTTCTCTAGTACCCTAGGGTCGGGTCTTAGATTATGTTTTTAGATCTTTATTCTTTTCTAATATAAGCATTCAGTGCTATAAATTTCCCTCTAAACACTGCTTTCACTTCACCCTACAAATTAAGATAAGTAGTGATTTCATTTGCATTTAGTTCAAAATATTTTTTAAATTTCTCTTGAGACTTGTTCTAGGACCTTTGTGCTATTTTGGAGTATGTTGTTTAATCTACAAATATTTGGAATTTTCCAGCTATCTTTCTGTTATTGATTTCTGGTTTAATTTCACTGTGCTCTGAGAGCATCTATAGTATGATTTCTATTGTTTTATATTTTTAAGGTGTGTTTAATGGTCTAGAATGTGGTCTGTCTGTGATCTTGAGAAGAATGTGTATTCGCTGTTATTGTATAAAGTATTCTATAAATGCCAGTTAGATCCAGTTGATTGATCATGCTGTTCAGTTCCACTACATCCTCACTAATTTCTGCCTGCTGCATCTTTCAGTGACTAATAGCAAAGTGTTGAAGTCTCCACCTGTAATAGTGGGTTTACCTATTTCTTCTGCATTTTTACCAGATTTTGATTCACATATTTTGATGCTCCATGGTTAGGCCAGTACACATTAAGGACTTTTATGTGTTCTTTGAAAATTGACTCTTTTATCATTATATAATAACCCCCTTTTTATTCCTGATAATTTTCCTTGCTCTGAAGTATGCTGTGTCTGAAATATAGATACTCTGGCTTTCTTTTGATTAGTATTGCCATGATATATCTTCCTCTATCTTCTTACTTTTAATTCATATGTATCTTCATTTTTAAAGTGGGTTTCTTGTGGACAACATATAGTTTGCTCTTGGGTTTTCATCCATTCTGAGTCTCTGTGTTTTAATTGGTGTATTTTGACCATTGACATTTAAAGTGATTATTAATATAGTTGGATTAATAACTACCATATTTGTTGTTGTTTTCTTTTCATTGGTCTTATTCCTTCTCTTTTTTTTTTTTGTCTTTCACTCTTTTTGCCTTCTTTGGTTTTAATTGAGCATTTTATGTAATTCTCCTTTCTTAGCCTATCAATTATGTATTTTTCCCCCCAGTGGTTGTCCTAGAGTTTGCAGTAGACATTTACAACTAATCCAAGTCCACTTTCAAATAACACTACATCATACCTTGTTTTATTGTACTTTACTTTAGTGGACTTCACAGATACTGCATTTTTTACAAATTGAAGATTTGCAGTAACCCTGTGTCAAGCAAGTCTTTTGGTGCCATTTGTCCAACAGCATTTTCTCACTTCATGTCTATGTCTCACATTTTGATAATTATCACAATATTTCAAACTTTTTTATTGTTATTTGTTATGGTGATCTATGAGCAGTGATCTTTGATGTTACTGCTATGATACACTAAAATCTCAGATGACAGCATTTTTTAGAACAATGTATTTTTAAATTAAGGTATATACATTGTTTTATAAACATAATGCTATTGCACGCTTCATAGACTACAGTATAGAGAAAACATAACTTTTACATGCCCTGGGAAATAAAAAAATCCATGTGACTTGCTTTTTTGTAATATTCACTTTATTGCAGTGGTCTGGAACTGAACCAGCAATATCTCTCAGACATGCCTCTGTATCGCTTCACTGGGTGGTGCAAGTCTGTTATAACAAAGTATTCTTAATTCTTTCCTCCCATCTCTTATATCATTGCTGTCATTTATTTCATTTATCCATAGTATATAATGACCATATACATTGTTGCTGTTATTATTTTAACAAAACTATTGTCTGTTAGATCAATTAAGAATAAGAAAATAAATTTTTTTTCATTTACCTTCACTTATTCCTTCTCTAATGCTTTTTATTTTCTTTAAATACATACAAGTTTCTAACCTGTATCATTTTCCTTCTCTCTGAAAAACTTCTAACATTTCTTGCAAGATCACTGACAACAAATTCCCTCAATTTTTGTTGGTCTGAGAAAGTCTTTATTTCTCCTTTTCTTTTGAAGGATGGTTTCTCTGGATATAGAATTCTAGGTTGGTGAGTTTTTTCCTCTTCAAGACTTTAAATGTTTAAATCCTCTCTCTTGTTGCTCGCATGATTTCTGAGAAATCTGGTGTACCTCTTATTCTTTCCCCTCTATAGGTAACTTTTTTTATTTCTAAGTCTTCTTTTCAAGATTTTTCTTTATTATTGATTTTCTGTAGTTTGAATATGATGTCCCTACGTGTTGATTTTTTGGCACTTACCCTGCTGAATGTTCTCTGGGCTTTCTGGATCTGTTGATTAGTGTCTGACATTAATTTTAGGAAATTCTCAGTCATAATTGCTTCAGATGTTTCTCCTTTTCCTTTCCCTCTTCTCCTTTTGGTAGTCCCATTACATGTATGTTATTCCGTTTATAGTTGTACCATAGTTCTTGAACATTCTGTTTTATTTTTTTCAGTGTTTATTCTTTTTGTTTTGTTTTTCTTTTTCTTTTTTTGAATTTTATTTTATTTTTTTATACAGCAGGTTCTTATTAGTTATCTATTTTATACATATTAGTGTATACATGTCAATCCCAATCTCCCAATTCATCCCACCGCCACCACCACACCCCTCCCCCTCTTGGTGTCCATACATTTGTTCTCTACATCTGTGTCTCTATTTCTGCCTTGAAAAACGGTTCATCTGTACCATTTTTCTAGATTCCACATATATGCATTAATATACGATACTTGTTTTTCTCTTTCTGACTTACTTCACTCTGTATGACAGTCTCAAGGTCCATCCACGTCTCTACAGATGACCCAATTTCATTCCTTTTTATGGCTGAGTAATATTCCATTGTATTTATGTACCACATTTTCTTTATCCATTTGTCTGTCAATGGGCATTTAGGTTGCTTCTGTGACCTGGCTATTGTAAACAGTGCTGCAATGCACACTGAGGTGCATGTGTCTTTTTGAATTATGGTTTTCTCTGGGTATATGCCCAGTAGTGGGATTGCTGGATCATATGGTAATTCTATTTTTAGTTTTTTAAGGAACCTCCATACTGTTCTCCATAGTGGCTGTATCAATTTACATTCCCACTAACAGTGCAAGAGGGTTCCCTTTTCTTTACACCCTCTCCAGCATTTGTTGTTGGTAGATTTTCTGATGATGCCCATTCTAACCAGTGTGAGGTGATACCTCACAAATCAAAACCTCATTAGTAGTTTTGATTTGCATTTTTCTAATAATTAGTGATGTTGAGCAGCTTTTCATGTGCCTCTTGGCCATCTGTATGTCTTCTTTGGAGAAATGTCTATTTAGGTCTTCTGCCCATTTTTGGATTGGGTTTTTTTTTAATATTGAGCTGCATGAGCTTCTTATATATTTTGGAGATTAATCCTTTGTCTGTTAATTTGTTTGCAAATATTCTTTCCCATTCTGAGGGTTGTCTTTTCGTCTTGTTTATGGTTTCCTTTGCTGTGCAAAAGCTTTGAAGTTTCATTAGGTCCCATTTGTTTATTTTTGTTTTTATTTCCATTACTCTAGGAGGTGGGTCAAAAAAGGTCTTGCTGTGATTTATGTCAAGTAGTGTTCTGCCTTTGTTTTCCTCTAAGAGTTTTATAGTGTCTGGTCTTACATTTAGGTCTTTAATCCATTTTGAGTTTATTTTTGTGTATGGTGTTAGGGAGGGTTCTAATTTCATTCTTTTACATGTAGCTGTCCAGTTTCCCAGCACCACTTGTTGAAGAGACTGTCTTTTCTCCATTGTATATCCTTGCCTCCTTCGTCATAGATTACTTGACCATAGGTGTGTGGATTTATCTCTGGGCTTTCTATCCTGTTCCATTGATCTATATTTCTGCTTTTGTGCCAGTACCATACTGTCTTGATTACTGTAGATTTGTAGTATAATATGAAGTCAAGGAGTCTGATTTATCCAGCTCGGTTTTTTTCCCTCAAGATTGCTTTGGCTATTCAGAGTCTTTTGTGTCTCCATACAAATTTTAAGATTTTTTGTTCTAGTTCTATAAAAAATGCCATTGGTAATTTGATAGGGATTGCATTGAATCTGTAGATTGCTTTGGGTACTGTAGTCATTTTCACAATATTGAGTCTTCCAATCCAAGAACATGGTATATCTCTCCATTTGTGTCATCTTTGATTTCTTTCATCAGTGTCTCATAGTTTTGTGAATACAGGTCTTTTACCTCCTTAGGTAGGTTTATTCCTAGGTATTTTATTATTTTTGTTGCAGTGGTGAATGGGAGTGTTTCCTTAATTTCTCTTTCTGATCTTTCATTGTTAGTGTATAGGAATGCAAGAGATTTCTGTGCATTAATTTTGTATCCTGCAACTTTACCAAATTCATTGATTAGCTCTAGTAGTTTTCTGGTGGCATCTTTAGGATTATCTATGTATAGTATCATGCCTCAGTGTTTATTCTTATCTGTCTTCTGTTTTGAAAGTTTCTGTTGACATATCTTCAAGCTTCAGCCTTATCCAGTCTTACAGTGTTTTGTTTTGTTTTGTTTTTAACCTCTGGAATTTCTGTTTGGTTCTTTCTTACAGCTTCCATCTCTCTCTCCTTATACTGTTAATGTGTCTTGCATGCTGTCTATTTTTTCCATCAGATTCCTTAGTATTTTAATTATATTAATTTAAATCCTTGTCTGAGATCTCCAACATCTCTGACATGTCTGATAGCTGAGTCTGGCTGCTGCTTGCTGCTGCTTCTCATTTTTTCTTTTTTTTTTTACTTTTAGCATGTCTTCTTTTTTTTTGTTTGTTTTTTGTTTTTGTTTTTGTTTTGGAAATCCAGACATAAGATATTGGGTAAAAGGAACTGAGGTTAAACTGGTCCATTGTAATCCCCTGTTATTATACAGAAGCCCTATTGATGTGGTAGTGAGGTGTGGAGGAGGGAAGCATTCTATATGCTATGATTAAGTCTCAGTCTTTTAGTGAGCCCAGGTCACTGGGCTATGATCTTCACAAATGCTTCTCAGGTTCTTTTTTCCCCCTTTAGGTGATATAAGAAAGCTAGAGGGGGCTGGAGTTAGGCAATTCCCTTCCTCCAAGTCAGACTTTGGGGACAGTTGGGTATTGCCCTTTCCCCACTTGATTAGACTCTGGTAAAATAGTCATGAGTGCAGCCTTTTGTTAAGGGAAACAAATTGCTCTGGGCTTATTGTAAAATGGTTATTTTTCCCTTCTTTCTGTAAGCAGGATGGAATTTTTCTGTGATCTTTCCCCTAAGATCCTGGTGGGGCTCCTGGTCGTGAAACTCACCAACTGTGTTTGGCCACTCCCACCCCAAGCTGAGGCCTCCTGGAGTTGTGTTTATCTTTCAAGCTAGTTCATGCTCAGTCTCCAGCAATTAGTCAATTAGCCTTGAAGTGTTCCTATCAGATACTGGCTTCAGAGCGGGTTTCTGAGCAGTTTCTGTGCCAGGTAAGCTTTGGTTTTCTGTGTCTGCTCATGGCTCTAGTTTTCAGTGTGGTTATCTGTCCAATGACCTCCCCTGGATCTAAGAAGAGGTGTTGATTTTCAGTCTTTCACCTTTTTATTGTGAGAATGGGAGTGACAACTTCCAAGCTTCTATGTGTTAGACTAGAACCCAAAGGTCTAGAAGCATTATTTTTAATTGCTGAATAGTATTTCATCATGTGGATATATGTCTAACTCCTGACAAAATTTTGTTTTGAAAGAAGAAAAGATCTTTTAGTTCAGTCAGAGACCCAAGTATAAATATCACAGAATTTTTTGCTTTTTTACCCTGGGAATTCATTTTATTTTACATGTTTGTAATTCTATTTATTAACTTAGGCTTTTTAGATTCTTCTTCTTAAGTCTTCCCTTCCATACCTTCAGGAGTAAATATGAAGTATTTGATGGTAATCATTTTGGAGGCTTTCCATTTTAAATTTTTACATGAATCTAAAAGCAAAATTTAGTCATTTCTTCTACAAGGAAACTATCTTTATTTTGTGTTATCTTCAAGAAGGCACAGTTCATTAACTAAATAAATTAATGAGCATTTGAACTTTTATTTTACTTTTAGTTACTAAGCTTCTTAGTAAGGATTGCCTTAAATTCTGCTAATCCCCCAGGTGTGGGTCCTTATCACTGAATACATGGAACTGGGTAGCAGGGTAGGTTGCTTGCTTTAATCTGCTTGTGTGTTCTCAGGAAAGCAGCATTTCACTTTTCCCACTCTAATGGAGTAGTCAACGTCATTTCATCATAGGTGAAATATGAAATGACACTGTGCAGCTCATCATACTCTAACTTAAAACTTGTAAAAAAGCTGTATCTATTGGCTGTAGTTTATAAATATCAAAATGGTTAGGCCATTCAGGATGGCTGTTATCTTGCTCTCTCTACATCCCCAGCTCGACCAGTCCCTGTTCATTCACATGACTAGCCAATTCTTTTAATTATAGGGCTCAATTATTCCCTGGTAACTGATGAGCCCACCTGACATCAATTCCTCCCAGAATGGTAACCTCCTTCTCTCCCAAGGAGCAGAGCCTGCTGCCATGTCTTCTCCACCATCTGCTGCACCTGGTAGGGTGTGGCTCCAGCACCCTTTTAAGTTCCCCCTGTCCAATAAGCCATTGATGTTTCTGTTGCTGTCTCTGGGCTCTTTCTTCAGTCTCAAGGCTGGCCCACTATAAGGCTTGTAGGCCTGCAAGGTGCAACCGACACTTTATATTGTTTTTTTGTAGTATTTTTGAGGTTTTCGATGTTTGGTCAGTGTAATAGCTTTAGGAATGATTTTCTATCAACCTTGAGATAGTCAGTAACACACTGTGTTGGACCTGAGTGTATGAATATAGTAATAAACAGTTCAGATGGTTGTCTTCTTTCTCCTATGGCAAGGGTCCCCAATATTGGTCCAAGGCCTGTTAGGAATGGGGTCGCACAGCAGGAGGTGAGCCGTGGGTGAGCAAATGAAGTTTCATCTGCCACTCCCCATCTCTCCCCATCACTCGCATTACTGTCTGAGCCATCCCCCACCCCATCCTTGTCTTCCACAAAACCTGTCCCTGGTGCCAAAAAGGTTGGGGACCACTGCCCTATGGAACCATTAAACTATTAGGAGAGCAGAGAATGTGTTAATATCAACAGTCTTGATTTTGCTTGTATAAATATGATTAGGTGGATAAGGCCTTAGAAAATCAGCCCCCCATGAAATCTGCATTCAGAATCCTGACTTTTGACCTTGATGCTTATTCTGAAACTCACTTGGACTGGGGGTTGTTTATTTTTTATCCTCATAATATACTTTATTTCTCCATTTTTGGACTGTATCTAACATTGACATTTAATGAAAGACATCTGTGTAGTTTTTCATTTGGTTAAAGGAAGGAATGTAAAAACATGAAAAAGAAACCAGTGAGTCATGTATTTCAGTTTTCCAGTGTTTTTGCAAATTCTGTAGACATTTTAAAACAATGCTGTCCAGTCGAACTTTCTGCAGTGATGGCACTGTTCTTTTGTGCTATTCAGTATGATAGTCACTAGCCATATGTGGGTATTGAGCCTTTGAAATGTGGCTAACATTTTTAAAGTACAGATTTTAAAATTTTATGTAATTTTAATTAAACTTAAGTAGGCACTTTTGGCTAGTGGCTACCATTTTGGGTAGCACAGACTTAGACTTTTGTTTATTGATTGGTTGGTTTTCTTAATGTCTATAAAATTGGTTGTGTGTGCCTTGTTGCAAGAAAAGTTTAAGGACAAGTCTTTCATCCAAAGAAAGCTATCCAAAAGAGAAATTGGCACAAAAACTATAGACGTGGTTATATATAGAACCTGAAAGAATTGTCCAAGAGATAGTTTAAAGTATAATAAATTTGGTACACAGATTAAATGGACTTCTTCCCAGAACAGTGGAACAGCAGTCTAGGAATTGAAAACAGTGTCTGCTAACAGGAGGGAGAAAGAGAGGGAGCCAGTGGGGAGAGAGAGAGAGAGAGAGAAAGGGAGGATATGGATGAATGTAGGAGTTATTTGTTGAAATTTTAGAAATTCTAAACGAGATATTATTACTGCACTGGCTTTCTAATACAGTAGGGGAAAAAACTAATCTGCTTTCTATAGTGAACACTCATGAGTTACAGGTAAATAAACAATGCTCTGCAAAATCTACTTATTCCTCCATGACAATTAACTTTCAGATTAAAGATGGAAAGACCTAAAAGTAGAAAATAAAAAGTTAAATTTACAGATTTGGATACTACTGAAAGTGTTACATAATTCAGATCCTTTATGATAAACTCAGGGGTTTTTCCAATTATTGGTGGTCCTAAAATATAATTTGAAATTAAAGAATCTACCTTCCTGTAGTACAGTCCAGTGTAAGGGGATCTCCACCCTCGTGGGAAGGTGGCAAATTGTGATGCTGGGAGAGGAGGTCAAGCAGCAGTGCCTGGGTGATGTGTAAGGAGTAAAACCTCATCTAGGTGGGCAGTAATATTTTTTTTCTCTCCAAAGCTTTATTTCTCTCTTACCTTTCTTTCCTTCAACATTTATTTTTCTCTGATTACATTTCTCTTGCTTTTTATCTATCCCAAAGTATTATCATCCAGTTCTATGGGCATAGTAACATATTTAAATGTTTTGACCAGTTAAACCCAAGCAAAACAAAACGCAAAGCCTCATCTTACCTCAGTCAATCTGTTAATATATTTCGTTTCACCTTTATCTACTTCTTAACATTTCTAAAGCAACTGTGCAGCTGTTTACTTCCTTGGAGAGAAAAAACAGATTGCCCACAATCTGCCAGATTTCAGTATTGTGGTCTGGGTGTGACATTTCTTTATATAATGATTCCAGGAGAACATACTTACTATATTTACAGTTTAAAATGTAGGAGCACCACAACAGTAACAAAGAAGGAGGTTGAAAGTTTTAGATAATGAGATGCTTAGCCTGGTTTGGACAGACTGCACTGGAAACTAATTCCTAAAACCCATGCGGGTGGATGGAATTATGGCCAGGTCAGTGGCATTTGGGAGGATTAAGATAGGAGGAAGTGTTGAATTCCAAAGGCGGGACATGGCAGTATTAAAAAAATATTTCTGTTGCATCTTTTGATGTGCTGGGGACAGAATAGTAAAAGGGCTTAAAAGCAAGAATCCTTAATCTCACACCTCACATTATTTATTTATTTTTAACATCTTTATTGGAGTATAATTGCTTTACAATGGTGTGTTAGTTTCTGTTTTATAACAAAATGAATCAGTTATACATATACATATATCTCCATATCTCCTCCCTCTTGTGTCTCCCTCCCATCCTCCCTATCCCACCCCTATAGGTGGTCACAAAGCACCGAGCTGATCTCCCTGTGCTATGCGACTGCTTCCTGCTAGCTATATATTTTACATCTGGTAGTGTACATATATCCATGCCACTCTCTCACTTCATCCCAACTTACCCTTTGCCCTCCCCATGTCCTCAAGTCCATTCTTTACATCTGCGTCCTTATTCCTGTCCTGCCCCTAGGTTCTTCAGAAACATTTTTTTTTATTCCATATATATGTGTTAGCATACGGTATTTGTATTTCTCTTTCTGACTTACTTCACTCTGTATGACAGACTCTAGGTCCATCCACCTCACTGCAAATAACTCAATTTCGTTTCTTTTAAAGGCTGAGTAATATTCCACTGTATATATGTGCCACATCTTCTTTATCCATTCATCTGTCGATGGACACGTAGGTTGCTTCCATGTCCTGGCTATTGTAAATAGAGCTGCAATGAACATTCTGGTACATGACTCTTTTTGAATTATGGTTTTCTCAGGGTATATGCCCAGGAGTGGGATTGCTGGCTTGTATGGTAGTTCTATTTGTAGTTTTTTAAGAAACCTCCATACTGTTCTCCATAGTGGCTGTATCAATTTACATTCCCACCAACAGTGCAAGAGGGTTCCCTTTTCTCCACACCCTCTCCAGCATTTATTGTTTCTAGATTTTTTGATGGTGGCCATTCTGATTGGTGTGAGGTGATACCTCATTGCAGTTTTTATTTGCATTTCTCTAATGATTAATGATATTGAGCATACTTTCATGTGTTTGTTGGCAATCTGTATATCTTCTTTGGAGAAATGTCTATTTAGGTCTTCTGCCCATTTTTGGATTGGGTTGGTGCTTTTTTTGATATTGAGCTGCATGAGCTGCTTGTATATTTTGTACAATAATCCTTTGTCAGTGGCTTCATTTGCAAATATTTTCTCCCATTCTGAGGGTTGTCTTTTGGTCTTGTTTATGTTTTTCTTTGTTGTGCAAAAGCTTTTAAGTTTCATTAGGTCTCATTTGTTTATTTTTGTTTTTATTTCCATTTCTCTAGGAAGTGGGTCAAAAAGGATCTTGCTTTGATTTATGTCATAGAGTGTTCTTCCTCTGTTTTCCTCTAATAGTTTTATAGTGCCTGCCCTTACATTTAGGTCTTTAATCCATTTTGAGTTTATTTTTGTGTATGGTGTGACAGAGTGTTCTAATTTCATTCTTTTACATGTAGCTGTCCAGTTTTCCCAGCGCCAATTATTGAAGAGGCTGCCTTTCTCCATTGTGTATTCTTGCCTCCTTTATCAATGATAAGGTGACCATATATGAGTGGGTTTATCTCTGGGCTTTCTATCCTGTTCCATTGATCTATATATCTGTTTTTATTCCAGTACCATACTGTCTTGATTACTGTAGCTCGGTAGTATAGACTGAGTGCAGGAGGCTGATTCCTTCAGCTCTGTTTTTCTTTCTCAAGATTGCTTTGGCTCTTTGGGGTCTTTTGTGTTTCCATACAAATTGTGAAATTTTTTGTTCTAGTTCTGTGAAAAATGCCAGTGGTAGTTTGATAGGGATTGCATTGAATCTGTAGATTGCTTTGGGTAGTAGAGTCATTTTCACAATGTTGATTCTTCCAATCCAAGAACATGGTATGTCTCTCCATCTGTTTGTATCATCCTTAATTTGTTTCATCATTGTCTTATAGTTTTCCGCATACAGGTCTTTTGTCTCCTTAGGTAGGTTGATTCCTAGGTATTTTATACTTTTTGTTGCAGTGGTAAATGGGAGTGTTTCCTTAATTTCTCTTTCAGATTTTTCATCATTAGTATATAAGAATAAAAGAGATTTCTGTGCATTAATTTTGTATCCTGCTACTTTACCAAATTCATTGATTAGCTCTAGTAGTTTTCTGGTAGCACCTTTAGGATTCTCTGTGTATAGTATCATATCATTTGCAATCCATGACAGCTTTACTTCTTCTTTTCCAATTTGGATTCCTTAATTTCTTTTTCTTCTCTGATTGCTGTGGCTAACACTTCCAAAACTATGTTGAATAATATTGGTTAGGGTGGACTACCTTGTCTTGTTCCTGATCTTAGAGGAAATAGTTTCAGTGTTTCACCATTGAAAACGATGTTGGCTGTGGGTTTGTCATATATGGCCTTTATTATATTGAGGTAATTTTCCTCTATGCCTACTTTATGGAGGGTTTTTGTCATATATTGATGGTGAATTTTGTCAAAAGCTTTTTCTGCATCTATGGAGATGATCATATGGTTTTTCTCCTTCAGTTTGTTAGTATGGTTTATCACATTGATTGATTTGCATATATTGAAGAATCCGTGCATTCCTGGAATAAACTCCACTTGATCATGGTGTATGATCTTTTGAATGTGCTGTTGGATTCTGTTTGCTAGTATTTTGTTGAGGATTTTTGCATCTATGTTCATCAGTGATATTGGCCTGCAGTTTTCTTTCTTTGTGATATCTTTGTCTGGTTTTGGTATCAGGGTGATGGTGGCCTCGTAGGATTAGTTTGGCAGTGTTCCTCCTTCTGCTATATACTGGAAGAGTTTGAGAAGGGTAGGTATGGGTTCTTTTCTAAATGTTTGATAGAATTCGCCTGTGAAGCCATTTGGTCCTGGGCTTTTGTTTGTTGGAAGATTTTTCATCACATTCTCAATTTCAATGCTTGTGATTGGTTTGTTTGTATTTTCTATTTCTTCCTGGTTCAGTCTCGGAAGGTTGTACTTTTGTAAGGATGTGTCCATTTCTTCCAGGTTGTCCATTTTACTGGCACAGTGTTGCTTGTAGTAATCTCTCATGATCCTTTGTATTTCTGCAGTGTCAGTTGTTACTTCTCCTTATTCATTTCTAATTCTATTGATTTGAATTCCCCCTTTTTTTCTTGATGAGTCAGCTAATGGTTTATCGACTTTTTAATCTTCTCAAAGAAGAAATTTTATTGATCTTTGCTATTGTTTCCTTCATTTCTTTTTCATTTTTTCCTGATATTATGTTTATGATTTCTTTCCTTCTGCTAACTTTAGGGGATTTTTGTTCTTCTTTCTCTAATTGCTTTAGGTGTAAGGTTATGTTGTTTATTTGAGATGTTTCTTTTTTCTTAATGTAGGATTGTATTGCTATAAACTTCCCTCTTAGAACTGCTTTTGCTGCATCCTATAGGTTTGGGGTCATCATATTTTCATTGTCATTTGTTGCTAGGTATTTTTTGATATCCTCTTTGATTTCTTCAGTGATCTCTTGGTTATTTAGTAGCGTATTGCTTAGCCTCCATGTGTTTGTATTTTTCCCATATTTTTTCCTGTAATTGATGTCTCATAGCATTGTGGTCAGAAAAGATACTTGATATGATTTCAATTTTATTAAATTTACCAAGGCTTGATTTGTGACCCAAGATATGATCTGTCTTGGAGAATGTTCCATGAGCACTTGAGAAGAAAGTGTATTCTGTTTTTGGATGGAGTGTTCTATAAATATCAATTAAGTCCATCTTGTTTAACTTATCATTTAAAGATTGTGTTTCCTTACTTATTTTCATTTTGTTTGATCTGTCCATTGGTGAAAGTGGGGTGTTAAAGTCCCCTACTCTGATTGTGTTACTGTCTATTTCCCCTTTTATGGCTGTTAGTATTTGCCTTATGTATTGAGGTGCTCCTATGTTGGGTGCATAAATATTTACAATTGTTATATCTTCTTCTTGGATTGATCCCTTGATCATTATGTAGTGTTCTTCTTTGTTTCTTGTAATAGTCTTTAAAGTCTATTTTGTCTGATATGAGAATTGCTACTCCAGCTTTCTTCTGATTTCTATTTGCATGGAATATGTTTTTCTATCCCCTCACTTTCTGTTTGTATGTGTCCCTGGGTCTCAAGTGTGTCTCTTGTAGACAGCATATATATTGGTCTTGTTTTTGTATCCATTCAGCTAGTCTATGTCTTTTGGTGGAGCATTTAATCCATTTATATTTAAGGTAGTTATCAATATGTTTGTTTCTGTTACCATTTTCTTCATTGTTTTGGGTTTGTTATTGTAGGTCTTTTCCTCCTCTTGTGTTTCCTGCTTAGAGAAGTTCCTTTAGCATTTGTTGTAAAGCTGGTTTGGTGGTGCTGAATTCTCTTAGCTTTTGCTTGTCTGTAAAGGTTTCTGTTTCTCCATCGAATCTGAATGAGATCCTTGCTGGGTAGAGTAATCTTGGCTGTGGGCTTTTCCCTTTCATCACTTTCAATATGTCCTGCCACTCCCTTCTGGCTTGCAGAGTTTCTGCTGAAAGATCAGCTGTTAACCTTATGAGCATGCCGTTGTATGTTATTTGTTGTTTTTCCTTGCTGCTTTTAATATTTTTTCTTTGTATTTAATATTTGGTAGTTTGATTAATATGTGTCTTAGCATGTTTCTCCTTGGATTTATCCTGTATGGGACTCTGCGCTTCCTGGATTTGATTGACTATTTCCTTCCCCGTATTAGGGAAATTTTCAACTGTAATCTCTTCAAATGGTTTTTCAGTCCCTTTCTTTTCCTCCTCTTCTTCTGGGACCCCATAATTCAAATCTTGGTGCATTTAATATTGTCCCAGAGGTCTCTGTGACTGTCCTCAATTCTTTTCATTCTTTTTTCTTTATTCTGCTCTGTGGAAATAGTTATTTCCACTATTTTATCCTACAGGTCACTTATCCCGTCTTCGGCCTCAGTTATTCTGCTATTGATTCCTTCTAGAGAATTTTTAATTTCATTTATTGTCACACCTCACCAAAAAAAAAAATTGTCCAAAAGAGCTTGGGAAGGTGCTTGAAAGTTCGCAATGGCTAGTTTAGCCATGCTAACAGCAGCAACAACAAACACCATGTCTCTGATGCCTCCCTCATTCCAGTTTATAGAGAAGTGGTAACATTTCTATGCTTCAGACGTGCCCTTCACATGTGGTCACTTTGCCCACTGGTCATCTTACTTTAGCACTTGGTCAATAAGAAATTCTACCCTGGTTCTTCCTTTTGAGTTCTGTCTGTTTTCTCTTATTTCCCCTTCTGAAAACTCCCATTGGTCTCGTGAACTGGGCAACAAAAACTCCAAAGCCCTGATCTTACAGAATCTTCCTGCAGATCTATCTATGACAAGCTTGGTACTGTGGTGGGTGTGTTGTAAAGGCACACCACATCACTTTCTGTGATGTCTTTGTAGAATATATTAATATCCATAGAGTATAATTAGAGCACATTTTAGGTGTAAAATTAGACATCATAGTGTGTGTTTTTGAATAAACTTCAAAGACACCAGAAGTATATAAAGAAATGTGAAATTCCATATTCAGCAATATGGTAGTTTTGATATCCTGATAACCTTTTACCAAACACCTGGAGGAGCTGGATGAAATGGAAATGTACAGCTGGATGTCCAAGAAAGTTAGGGAAATCTCCACATACCAAAAAAAAAAAAAAAATTGCAGTAGGAATGCAGGTAAGAAACTGGCTCTCATGCTTCAGCTATTCTGAGGACAGCTTCTAATCTTGGTAACCAAGAGGCTTAATGTTTTTAGGTTCTTTTTTTTTTTAAGGGAAAACCACAGTAAAGAATACAGTATGTATTAGAACATGATACATTGTCACACACACACCACTGAGCAGCAGCTCTTGTAGCAATGTGCAGAGTTCTTACTAAGGATCAATGCTAATGTACTCTTTGTTCTGTTGTATTCCACTCTGTTTTATTATAAAATGCTGGTCATCGTGGTGGTTCTCAATCTTGGCTGTTCATTCAGGTCACCTGGGAGCTATAACAATATACGTTGCTGGCTCCCCACCCTCTGTGATTCTGATTTAATTGGTCCTGGGTTGTGGCCTGGGAGTCAGGGTTTTAAAAGCTCCCTGGGTGATTCTAACACATAGTCAAGGTTGAGAACCACAGCACTAAACTGATTTCACTATCTACTAATAGGGCTTGACAGTGGTTTGAAACACACTGCTCTAAGGGGATATACGTTTAATGAAATGGTAGACTAAATAGAAAATCTCCCACCACAGAAGGAAACCAAACAAACAGAAAACATACTATCTCCCAGCCTGGATGGTATGTTGGGGTCCAAAGTGGTCTCCCCTGAAGAATATATAACCACTGGCTAATCATACATGCTTTTAAATTTACACTACTGCCCATTGAGAGACCAACATTTTAAACCCCTGGTATGTGACGCTCTGAGTCACCTGGCAGAGCAGATGCAAACCTCTCCAGAGGGGCACACCTCAACCCAGGTCCAGCAGGAGGTCTTTCCTAACCTAAGATATACATCTTTCCCCACCCCATTCTCAATCATCCAAGGCTGCCAAATGCATAAAGATACAAACCACCAAGGGAGAAAGCAGAAATAACAAACAGAAAAATTGAACACCAGGCCCCTCAAAACTTCAGATATGCAGAATAAGAAATAAATATGTCTAAATTGATTGAAGAAAGATGAAAGCATTAAGCAGAAGTACACTGTCATAAAGACTGGGGAAAACTTTAAAAGTACCAAACAGGAATCTCAGTGGTTAAGTAGCAGATTAGACACAGCTATCTCACAGAGAATTAGTAAACCGGAAGATAGAGCTAAAGAAATATTTCTTGAATGGTGTATATTCTTTATGTCTAGAATTAGATAGAAAATATGAAAGAAATGAAGAGACACATGGGTACAGTGAGAATGTACAAATACCTCAGATTAGACTTCCAGAAGAAGAAAATAATGAAAATGGTGGTGTGGCTTAGAATTTTTAAAAACTAATGAGACATGAATCCTCAGATTCAGGAAGCCAAATAAATAACAAGAGGGTAAAGAAAAACAAATATATATGTAGACATATTGTAGTAAATTGTAGAACATCAAGTAAAAGATCTTAAAAGGAATCAGAAAAAGAAAAGAAACTTGTCACAGTGATTGCTATCCCTATTTAGGTAGACATCCCAACTTCAAAAAAACAGAAGCTGAAATACAGTGGCATGTCCGCGAAGTGTTGCAAGAAGGTAATCTTCTTGACAATCTAGAATTTTATAACTACCTAAATTCCATTTAAAAACAAGGTCAAAGTAAAGGCATTATTAGATAATCCAAAGTAAGGGTATTTACCACCGACGGATCCTCCCTAAAGGGACTTCTAAAGGATGTCCTTCAGAAAGAAGGTTTAGATTTAAGTTCTACAGTCCATGTAGCACTTGGGGAAAGAGGGTTATTGAACTTAAGGTCTAAAGTTCTTGTTGAAAGTTGCAAGGATAACTAGTAAAAGAAAACTAGAATGCATATAACACCCAAGCAAATGGAGGATAGAAAAATGTGTGGTATGGAGGAAGCATATAACAAATAGGGCAACTAGAAATTCACAATAGTATGATAGAAACAAACCCACAGATACTAGTAATTGCAGTAAATGAGATTATTATTTTTCTTTTAAATTCTACCTATGTAAAGTTGACAAGAGATATATCTAAAGTGCATGAACAGGTTGAAAATAAAAGACTGGGAAAAGATACATCAGGCAAATACTAATCAAAAGAAGGTTGGTATAGCTTTGTTAATACCAAATAAAAATAGTGTTTAAAGCAAAAACTTTATTAGGAGTGAAAAAGATCATTACATAACATAAAGGTACAGTTCACCAGAAAGATTTAAGAATTCTAAACTTGTCTGTGTATGTCTAATTATATAACTTCAAAAATACATAAAATAATGAACAAATTCTAAGCAGAAGTTTACACATGTACCATCACAGAGGGAGACTAATACACCTCAGCTTTTAATAAGTCATGCAGACCAAAAGTCAGTAAGAATATAAATGACTTATACATGATATGAATAACAATTAATAACCCCGATCTTACAAACATATATTCAGCCCTGTACCCAGCAATTAGTGAATATACATTGTTTCTAATTTTCATAAACTTTTTCAGTAATTGACCAGATGTGATCTGAGAAATATGTCTTAGTAGATTTCCTAGACTTAGCATCATTGTATAGTCTGTGTTTCTGGACAGTAATGCAGAGAAGTTAGAAATCAAAATTCTAAAGATAACAAAATTTAAACCAGAAACATCCCACTTTAGCCTTCCTGCTCCCTAGCAATAACGGCTATTTCCATAGCAAAAACTCCATGATAATAATAGGTTTGTATTCTTCCAAACTGTATATCAGTATAGACTTTTAAAATAGATAACTCTTATGATTACAACATCCTGTGTGTCTTTTAACTCAGCAGGCTATCACAGATAGGCTTCTACGGAAGTACCTACAGGTGTCCTTCTTTAATAGATTACTGATATAACTTTCTATCTAAAAGAAGAGCTTCATAAAAGAGGCGCATGACCTTGGGTGGACTTTCTTTGCTCCCAGTGAACTATTATCTAACAGCCTGTCCTTCCAAAATTCAACTGAGAAAAAATCAAAACTGTCAGCGAGTAGCCAAAAATATAGGTTTTAAAGCTAAAGTGTGCTTTATTCATAGAAAAAATAAGTGGCAGTCTCAATGAGAGATTTTTGCCTTTCATTAGACACTATTTTAGTGCAGCTTGGAATCCCGTTTCTCCAATAGCTGCAAATTAGAAAGGGAAGGACACTGCTGAAGTGGGATAGCAGCAGTTAGTGACGACCTGTCTGCATGGGAATAGGACAAACAAAGCAATGAGAAAGCTACTACATTAGACACCACAGTCTAATGCTTTTTCATTTGGGGACAAACGTCGCTGCTCAGTGCAGTGTCACTATCACAGCAGAACAAATACCTAGAGTCAATTAGAGAGAGAGACAAGTTTTTTTCATGAGTCAAAAAGGAACTCCTGTTCTGTGTAGTCAAGTCAGGAGTGTAAGGCCAACTGGCCCGAGGCAGGGGAACGCAATCAGACTCACAGGTTGCATCAGCCTTGAACGTTCCACACAGCCAGTTCTCGGAATTGATCTGGAGCTCCCAGCCACCCAGTTCCAGGAACTGACCTGGGGACTTTCCACCCGGCCCAGCCTTCCCGCCTTTCGAGGGGTGGGACAAACGGTCCCAAGACTGATGCAACCGGCACCAGATATTGCCACGATACCCGAAGAGACCAAGTAAGGACTACCCTGCGCCCTCCCAGATTCACCACACCCCTTTCCCTTCTTCCCGTATAAATTCTGCCCAAACCCTCGCCCAGGCGCGACTTCTCTGGCCCCTTTCTCTCGGACCAGTGAACCTCGCCCAGGAGCGTTCCCAAATAAAGCTTGTTTAAGCTCTCCACCGTTTTTGGTGCCGTTCCTTACAAGGAGGACTGGGACGTTTAAGTAGTGAATTTTAGAAAAAAAATATGTAAGCAGTCAATATGATTTGATGCAGAAAGTTAGCTGGTTATTTGGGATTCAATGATCAGAAATTCCCCTATGTGGGCTTTGGCAAGACTCTGCATCAACCTGGAATTCTGCTTCCTGGGATTCAGCGGCTGCGTCTGTGCTTCTCAGCTGAGGTAGATTCTTCTCCTTCCTGCCGTCATTCAGCAACATCCTCCTTGAGTGCCTTCTGGAACAGGCCTTGCCAGATGCTGTCACAGCTGATGGATGCAATTAAAGAATACTTGGACCAAGGACCCAGCTCGAGGGCTCACAGTCTAGGAGGAGAGCGGGAGGATGTGCAGCACCAACAACAATCTAAATTGGAAAGGGACACGTGCCCAAGAAAGGGACAGAAAATGCTATGATGGTATGAAAGTGTCATTTGAACAGGACCTTAAGAATACGTAACAGTTGTGAACCAAGGGATTGATGTGGGACAGATTGAAGAGAGAATACACAAGTTAGTTGTTCTGTTTGGGAACATAGTGTGTAAGGTCAGAAGGGCAATTTGGAGACTCATTTAGTGGACCCCAAATGCCAGCATAAGAGATTTTTAAAGTGTTTTCAAGAAAAGAACGACTGATTATTTAAATGCCCGAGCACATGGGGGTCTTTAATATAGTACTAACAGTCGATTTAAAATGTTTCTGCTTCAGTGGAAGTCTTGTAGGTTATTTTCAGCATTTGGTCACATAACGTTCATTTTTCTCATGGAGAAAGAACTTTAAAATCATTATGAGCTGCTTCATGGGGACTATGTAAGGAATGTCTTGCTTCCTGAGTCTACATCGGTTTGAAGAGTTAAAAAGGAGCATGAACACAAGGATCTCAAATTATCCATTGCATAAAATATTTAATTTCTTATGAATAAGTGGATTTTACTAAAATTATTTTTCTGCCCTCAAGGGCTCTCAGGAAAGCAGTTTAATGAAGGGTACTGATTTTAGACGCTTTTAAAAGTTTTGTAGTAGAAGTAATCTGTGAAGACCTGTGAAATAAGTCCATGGGTAGCAAGTCTTGAAACCTGGATGCCAGTTGGCAAAGCTCAGATTTACTTAAGAGGGGAAGCCTGAGTGTGTGGTTGGAAGTAAGAAGACCTGGGTTCTAATTCCTGTCTGATGATCATTACTTTTCTCACCTTGGGCAGTCAGTTCACATGTCTAGGGCTGTTTCTTTAGCTATTATTGAGACGGTTGAACTGGATGGCTTGTAAGATCCATTCATCAGTTCATAAGTGTAGGAAAGTAAGACAATAAATAAGTAGAGAAAAAACTTCAGAGAGAAGAAATTTAAGTTTTAGTCATTAGTGTATTCCAATTTTCTTTAAACTGAAAGTAACAGAGGGGATTAGTTTCTTAATTTAATTATTAAAAAATTTTTATTGAAATATAGTTCGTTTACAATGTTGTGTTAGTTTCAGATGCACAGCAAAGTAATTCAGTTATACATATATAGATATATATTCTTTTTTTATATTTTCTTCCATTATAGTTATTACAAGATATTGAGTATAGTTCCCTGTGCTATACAGTAGGTCCTTGTTTATTTTATATATAGTTGTGTGTATATATCATTCCCAAACTCCTAAGTCTAAGTTATTTCTCCATCTTTTTTTTTTTAAACTTCATTTTTTGGCTGCGCACGCAGCTTGTGGGAGATCTTAGCTCCCCGACCAGGGATTGAACCTGCTCCCTCAGTAGTGAAAGCACAGAGCCCTAACCGCTGTACCGCCAAGGGCACATCCTGTTTTATTTAATAAGTGTTTTGTTGATTGCCATTTAAAATCAGGTGACTGTGTTACTTCCCAGCCTTATCAACTAGTTCACGTTCTTCAGAGGCCTTTGTTACCTTTTGTCCTGTGGATTTTGTAATCAGACCCTTTGGAGCTAAGCCGTATTTCCATTTATCTGTGGCATACATACATGGTAATAACTTGGGGTATTAAATACAGCAATAACAGCTGTTTTGAAATTGTTTTCTGTTGCAGTACATAATCTATAAGCTATTTACAGCATTTTGTCACTTAATCTTCATTTTCCACAAACGGAAAGAATTTTAGAATCATTAGGTGCTGCTTCATTGGGATTGTGTAAGAAATATCTTTCTTCTAGAGTCAAAATTGAACTGAAGAGTTAAAAAAAGAACAAAAGCACAAGAATCACAAATTAATATATAGTATCCTACACGTTAAGGAATTTGTCATTTTATCTTGGGAAAAGGGGTTAATAACAATTTTAATTAATTTGATAGGTTTATAATTATAGAACCAAAACCAATAAAAATCAGATTTTCTTTGCATTCACTAAATTTCATTAATTTGTTAATGTTGAGACTCAGAAGCAACCAGCAAATTGCCACCTATTACAACACAAAACAATACAAACTAGAAGTGAGAACATGGGGATAAATATTCTCAGTAATGTGTTTATCTTACTATTTGGCTACATGACAAAATGCACCTGTATTAAGTTTGATTTATCCTGCCTTTATGTTCCTATTTAAAGCAAATAACTTCCAAAATTGAAATCCTGTTAGTGATTAAGCATATAGAATTTAAACTTGTTGAAATTTAGTGTTCAAACAATTATTGGGCTCCTACTGGAACCAAGTATTGAGCTAGTCAGTGGGATTTAAGAGACTTTCCCCCTTTGGATTCTTAAGGACCAGTGGAAGAGGCAAATAAATAACAAAATAAAATTACAGTTTAACACAAATGCTGTGACATCTGTAAGGACTTGTGCCTCAGGGAAGTAAGGGATACTTCTCAGATGGGATGGATGTTGAAGATGGAGAAGTGAGATAAGGACAATTAGAAGCCAAGGGACAAAAGCAGCAGAGTTTGGCATGTAGCTGGTGATGGGAAGAAATGGCAAGAATGGTGGGTTGGACCAAGTTGCATATGGCCTTGGATATTATGCTAAGGAGATGGGACTTTTCTTTTTAACAGGGAGCCATCCAAGGTTATGAGACAAAATAGCATTGTTAGATTTATGTTTTAGAAACATAACTCAGGGACCAGAGAGAGGAGGAGGATGCAGAGAGAGAGGCTGGGAAAATGTCTATTGTAATTGACTAAGCCTCCATCATCCCAGACCTAGAATACAATAGTGGGAATGGGGAATCTTTCACTTGTTCATTCACTAAGAAAATCTATTGTTTATCTACTATGCATCAGTCACAATACTAACCAGCACTGGGCATGTAACTTTGAACCAGAAACAGTGTGCACCCCTATGGACAAGTGGTAGGTGGTAAAGTGCAGTGCAGGAGCCATGAGCCCATCCAGAGGAGGCTGCCTGACCCACTCTTAGGAGGAAGAGGGGCATAAATGTTAAGACATGACTTTGTAGACTGGATTCGAAGGACCAGAAGCCAGGCTAAAAGGGGGATTAAGGTATAAGAAGAAAGGACAGCATGTGCAGAGGCCTGGAGGGGTGTGAGCAACGTATATCCCATGAATTGTGAAAGTTTTTCAGCTGGAGTTAAGAATCCAAGTGTGAGACAAGCAGGAATTAAGACCGGAGAGGCCAGGTGGAGAAGAAATGGCTCAGTTTAGGAATGTTTGCAGGTGGATGCCTCAGAACGTCATGGTTCCTTGATTGTAGGGATGAGGCATAAAGGTCACCCCAACTTGTCTGATTTGGGGCAGCTTGGTGTCTGGAGATACCCTTGACAGAGAAGAGGGGTCTGGATGGAGGACAGCAGTGTGTTGCAGAAATGGTACAGATTGGAAGCCATACTATTTATATGTCTCAGTGCTGACTGACCTGAGCTTCCCCAGAGGCTGGTGTGCACCCCAACTGTCGTGGTGAACACTGTACTTCTTGTCTCTCCTTGGAGCCAGGGGGATTAGGACACAGACCTGCAGGAAGCCCGCTGCTCCTCTTAGCCAACCCCAAAATAGCCCCTGAAATAGTTTTCTCCCTTGCACCCCACATTGCACTGAGCTCAGTGTGTGTCTTCATTACCTGTACATCACATTCTGTTCGTAAGCCACCATATGTCTGTGCTGGTCATTCTCAGAAAACAAAGTTCAGTGGTTCCTGAGCTGAATATGATGGAGGTCACAATTCTGAATACAGTAGTAACATATATATATATATATATATATATATATATATATATATATATATATATATATATATATGTTTGTAGGTTTGAAAGATATACCCTGGACAATATATGAAGTGACACCTGCCAAGTGATTGCAGGATAAGCATACCTTATATTAATAATGTGTGTATATAAACTGAGAATCATATAATCCTTAATATAGAAAGGAAAATATCCCACAGTAAACCTTATCTCCATTGACTAACTCAGAAAAAAAAAAGGTGTGGCAGTTATTCCTGATTTCCTCTTTAATTTTAGAAGTCAACACTTGTATAATGTGTTCAGCTGACTTTACATCAGTGAGAGATTTTTATGAAAATGTTATTTTTAAGTAAAATGTACAAGTTCAGAAACAAACATTCATTAAATCAAATGAAGCAAAAGAAAACCGTTGTGGGTTGCATGATTCTTCACACTGCTTCAAAACTATTTCTATGCAAGCTAAGTAGCTGCATAAATAGAATATTCACACCATAGAAACATCTGTTTTGAAATAATGTCGATATATATCAAAAGATACAGAGTAGTAAGAGATCGTCTATGCACCCATTCCCATGACTTTTTTTTTCTTTATTGGCTATCAGTATACATACCACTAAACAATATGCAGGATTATCTTGTAAATACATATGGAGCCTGCTTCTGTCATTTTTTCAATAGTACACCATGTGGGCAGAGTTTGAATACTGACAATGAGAGAAGAACTCTGGTGTTCAGGTTGTCTGATTTGGAAAGCAATCAACCCAAAAGACACCTGCCCTGATATAATCTTTTTGTGGATTCCTCCTGGGGTACCAGCTGAGTCCCACGGTATGAGCAGTATCATGCAAAGGGACTAAAGTAGGTCTGATAGAAAGAACAGGGGTGCTTTGCCCGCCAGTGGAGACTAGGGGTAATCCTTGACTCCCTGTGGATTTCAGAACTGTTGGGTAGGGTACTTGGCCTGCCCTGCTGGCCCCAGCACCTGGCACAGTCTCTCTGAACTTGGGGAGCATTGCATGTCTGAATGAATTAATATACACAAGGTAATCCAAATTCAATGTATTTCTTTAAAATACTTCTTTATCCAAGAAGCATAACAAGAAAATAAGTAACCAAATGACGATGGAACGTGGAATATCATGTAAACATATATATATATAGTTTAAGGTCTTGGAAGTCAGGGAATATATTGTACTTCTTTACCCAATTTCACTTTGGTGGAGAGAGAGTTCAGTGTGAATGTTACTGCTGAATTAAAACAACTGTGTTATTAAAGCATGATTATGTGTGTTCTGTGGCTCTCCTACCACTGTGTGGCCTGCTTGTCCTCACCGTCCAATATGGCAGCCAGACACCCCACATGGATATTTAATTTTAATTTTAAATTGGTTAAAATGAAGATTAAAAACTCAGTTCTTCATTTTCATTAGCCACATTTCAGATCTTCAGTAGGCATCTGTGGCTAGTGGCCACTGAATTGGACAGCACAGATAGTGAACATTTTCACATTTTTTGCAGAAAGTTCTTTTAAACAGTGCTGTAATATAGTTCATGCTTCCTATTCTAATTTGTATGTCTTCAGGTTACATATTTCCTATATGCTGCCTCACAGCAAATGTAGAACTCATGCAAATACTTTATCCCCTGGGGCACTCTATGGTTACCAAACTATGCACACGGTAATTTTTAACCAGATTTGTTAGGATGGAAGAGAAAGCTAGTGATGAGCTATTGACTTTTACCTCCATAGCTACCCCTTCATCATCTAAGTTCATCACACACAGTGCTCTGCTTTTAGATCCAGCTGTTGCACTTGGCTGCTATAAGCCCAGTTTTGTCATTTTAGCAGAGGGAAATGTTTCTGGCTTGGTAGGTTCACATTTGGCTAGTGCAGTTTAACAGGAATAGAGTTTAAGGAGAACATACCATTGCCATGTGATAGAGATGAAGAGATGACTGACAAGCATTACACTCCTAGGCTTAAGCTCATGGGTTTGTTTGATTGTTGTAATTTTGATCCTTGATGGCTTTTGGTTACGTGCGCACAGCCCAAGTGCAGAGGTCATTTTCCACCCAGGTTTCCATTTGCAGTATTCCTTTTTATTGATTCCTGAATTCTCTGGTTAAAAAAGTGAATCTCACCCATTTGGCAAGCTAAAATTATGATTCTTTAGGGGAAAAACGTCTGCTTCTGTATCTGGCAACAGCAATCATCTCCAGTGTATTTGGAGAGCTGAGTGTATAGCCCACTTTACTGAGTGTACACATTACGTGCCTTGCTTCTGCAGGTGGTACACATACAGCCAGGAGGGGTTTTGATTACCATTTTAAATTCTGAAAATACTAAAACTTGAAGGATAATGAAAGACTTTTGAGTTGTTTTTTGTTGTTTTTCTTTTTCTGGAGTAGTTGGAAACTGTAGTAGGAACTAGTGAAGGCTATGGGATCGATTTGTGCATGATGCTAGAAAATGAGGCTGATTTTTAATTTTTTTAAGTGAGTAAGGTTTTTGAGTTTTCCTGGCTTATGTAGTGATTTTTCTCCAATCATTTATTTACGTTTTCCCTGTAGAGCTTTACATGTAATAATTTCCACTATTTTTTATTCACTTTTGTCACTTTTGGCCTTTCTTCTGTGTTACCCCTCTCTCCTCTCTTCTCTTCATCTCTTTCCCCTTTTATACTCTGCTTGTAAAAAAGTATGGTTTCTAGGCTTTAACAAGACATATCATTTCTTTTTTTTTAATTTAACATATTTTTGGGGGTATAATTGCTTTACAATGTTGTGTTAGTTTCTGCTGTATAACAAAGTGAATCAGCTATATGTATACATATAACCCCATATTCCCTCCTTCTTGCATCTCCCTCCCACCCTCCCTATCCCACCCCTCTAGGTGGACACAAAGCACCGAGCTGGTCTCCCTGTGGTATGCAGCTGCTACCCACTAGCTGTCTATTTGACAGTTGGTAGTGCATATACGTCCATGCCATTCTCTCATTTCATCCCTACTTACCCTTCGCCCTCCCTTTGTCCTCAGGTCCATTCTCTACATCTGCAACTTTACTGCTGTCCTGCCCCTAGGTTCTTCAAAACCTTTTATTTTTTTTAGATTCCATATATATGTGTTAGTGTGTGGTATTTGTTTTCCTCTTTCTGACTTACTTCACTCTGTGTGACAGACTCTAGGTCCAAACACCTCACTACAAATAACTCAATTTCGTTTCTTTTTATGGCTGAGTAATATTCCATTGTATATATGTGCCACATCTACTTTATTCATTCTTCTGTCGATGGACACGTAGGTTGCTTCCATGTCCTGGTTATTGTAAATAGTGCTGCAATGAACATTGTGGTACATGACTCTTTTTGAATTATGGTTTTCTCAGGGTATATGTCCAGTAGTGGGATGGCTGGGTCATATGGTAGTTCTATATTCAATTTTTTAAGGAACCTACATACTGTTCTCCATAGTGGCTGTATCAATTTACATTCCCACCAACAGTGCAAGAGGGTTCCCTTTTCTCCACACCCTCTCCACCATTTATTGTTTGTAGATTTTATTGATGATGGCCATTCTGGCCAGTGTGAGGTGATACCTCATTGTAGTTTTGATTTGCATTTCTCTGATGATTAATGATGTTGAGCATTCTTTCATGTGTTTGTTGGCAATCAGTATATCTTCTTTGGAGAAATGTCTCCTTAGGTTTTCTGCCCATTTTTGGATTGGGTTGTCTGTTTTTTTGATATTGAGCTGCATGAGCTGCTTGTATATTTTGGACATTAATCCTTTGTCAGTTGCTTCATTTGCAAATATTTTCTCCCATTCTGAGGGTTGTCTTTTTGTCTTGCTTATGGTTTCCTTTGCTGTGCAAAAGCTTTAAAGTTCATTAGGTTCCTTTTGTTTATTTTTGTTTTTATTTCCATTTCTCTAAGAGGTGGATCAAAAAGGATCTTGCTGTGATTTATGTCATAGAGTGTTCTGCCTATGTTTTCCTCTAAGAGTTTTATAGTGTCTGGCTTTACATCTAGGTCTTTAATCCATTTTGAGTTTATTTTTGTGTATGGTGTTAGGGAGTGTTCTAATTTCATTCTTTTACATGTAGCTGTCCAGTTTTCCCAGTGACAGTTATTGAAGAGCCTGTCTTTTCTCCATTGTATATTCTTGCCTCCTTTATCAAAGATAAGGTGGCCATATGTGTGTGGGTTTATCTCTGGGCTTTCTATCCTGTTCCATTGATCTATATTTCTGTTTTTGTGCCAGTACCATAATGCCTTGATTACTGTAGCTTTGTAATATAGTCTGAAGTGTGAGCGGCTGATTCCTCCAGCTCTGTTTTTCTTTCTCAAGATTGCTTTGGCTATTTTGGGTCCTTTGTGTTTCCATACAACTTATGAAACTTTTTGTTCTAGTTCTGTGAAAAATGCCATTGGTAGTTTGAGAGGGATTACATTCAATCTGTAGATTGCTTTGGGTAGTATAATCATTTTCACAATGTTGATTATTCCAATCCAAGAACATGGTATATCTCTCCATCTGTTTGTATCATCTTTAATTTTTTCCATCAGTGTCTTATAGTTGATTCCTAGGTATTTTATACTTTTTGTTGCAATGGTAAATGGGAGTGTTTCCTTAATTTCTCTTTCAGATTTTTCATCATTAGTGTTTAAAAATACAAGAGTTTTCTATGCATTAATTTTGTTTCCTGCTACTTTACCAAATTCATTGATTAGCTCTAGTAGTTTCCTGGTAGCACCTTTAGGATTCTCTGTGTATAGTATCATGTCATCTGCAAACAGTGACAGTTTTACTTCTTTTCCAGTTTGGATTCCTTTTATTTCTTTTTCTTCTCTGATTGCTGTGGCTACAGCTTCCAAATGTATGTTGAATACTAGTGGTGAGAGTGGGCAAACTTGTCTTGTTCCTGATCGTAGTGGAAATGGTTTCAGTTTTTCACCAGTGAGAACGATGTTGGCTGTGGGTTTGTCATATATGGCCTTTATCATGTTGAGGTAAGTTCCCTCTATGCCTACTTTCTGGAGAGTTTTTATCATAAATGGGTGTTGATTTTGTTGAAAGCTTTTTCTGCATCTATTAAGATGATCATATAGTTTTTCTCCTTCAATTTGTTAATATGGTGTATCACATTGATTGATTTGCATATATTGAAGAATCCTTGCATTCCTGGGATAAACCCCACTTGATCATGGCGTATGATCCTTTAATATGCTGTTGGATTCTTTTTGCTAGTGTTTTGTTGAGGATTTTTGCATCTATGTTCATCAGTGATATTGGCCTGTAGTTTTCTTTCTTTGTGACATCTTTGTCTGGTTGTGGTATCACGGTGATGGTGGCCTCATCAAATGAGTTTGGCAGTGTTCCTCCCTCTGCTATATTTTGGAAGAGTTTGAGAAGGATAGGTGTTAGCTCTTTAAATGAAAAAATTTGCCTGTGAAGCCATCTGGTCCTGGGCTTTTGTTTGTTAGAAGATTTTTCATCACAGTCTCAATTTCAGTGCTTGTGATTGGTCTGTTTATATTTTCTGTTTCATCCTGGTTCAGTTTCGGAAGGTTGTGCTTTTCTAAGAATGTGTCCATTTCCTCCAGGTTGTCCATTTTATTGGCATAGAGTTGCTTGTAGTAATCTCTCATGATCCTTTGTATTTCTGCAGTGTCAGTTATTACTTATACGTTTTCATTTCTAATTCTATTGATTTGAGTCTTCTCCCTTTTATTCGTGATGAGTCTGGCTAATGGTTTATCAAGTTTGTATATCTTCTCAAAGAACCAGCTTTTAGTTTTATTGATCTTTGCTTTTTTTTTCTTTGTTTATATTTTATTTATTTCTGCTCTGATCTTTATGATTTCTTTCCTTCTGCTAATGTTGAGGGGTTTTTTGGTTCTTCTTTCTCTAATCGCTTTAGGTGTGAGGTTAGGTTGTTTATTTGAGATTTTTCTTGTTTCCTGAGGTCGGATTGTATTGCTATAAACTTCCCTCTTAGAACTGCTTTTGCTGCATCCCATAGGTTTGAGGTCATCATGTTTTCATTGTCATTTGTTTACAGGTTTCTTTTTGATTTCCTCTTTGATTTCTTCAGTGATCTCTTGGTTATTAAGTAGTGAATTGTTTAGCCTCCATGTGTTTGTATTTTTTACAGACTTTTTCCTCTAATTGATATCTAGTCTCATAGCCTTGTGGTCGGAAAAGATACTTGATATGATTTCAATTTTATTAAACTTACTGGGCTAGATTTGTGACCCAAGATATGATCTATCCTGGAGAATGTTCCATGAGCACTTGAGAAGAAAGTGCATTCTGTTGTTTTTGGATGGAATGTCCTATAAATATCAAGTAAGTCCATCTTGTTTAATGTATCATTTAAAGCTTGTGTTTCCTTATTTATTTTCAGTTTGGATGATCTGTCCATTGGTGAAAGTGGGGTGTTAAAGTCCCCTACTATGAATGTGTTACTGTCGATTTCCCCTTTTATGGCTGTTAGTATTTGCCTTACGTATTGTGGTGCTCCTATGTTGGGTGCATAAATATTTACAATTGTTATATTTTCTTCTTGGATTGATCCCTTGATCATTATGTAGTGTCCTTCTTTGGTGTAATAGTCTGTATTATAAAGTCTATTTTGTCTGACATGAGAATTGCTACTCTAGCTTTCTTTTGATTTCCATTTACATGGAATGTCTTTTTCCATCCCTTCGGTTTCAGTCTTTATGTGTCACTAGGTCTGAAGTGTGTCTCTTGTAGACAGCATACATATGGGTCTTTTTGTATGCATTCAGCCAGTCTGTGTCTTTTGGTGGGAGCATTTAATCCATTTACATTTAAGGTAATTGTTGATATGTATCTTCCTATTACTATTTTCTTAATTGTTTTGGGTTTGTTATTTTAGGTTCTTTCCTTCTCGTGTTTCCTGCCTAGAGCATTTCCTTTAGCATTTGTTGTAATGCTGGTTTTTTGGTGCTGAATTCTCTTAGCTTTTGCTTGTCTGTAACGGGTTTAATTTCTCCATCAAATCAGAATGAGATCCTTGCTGGGTAGAGTAATCTTTATTGTAGGTTATCCCTTTCATCATGTTAAATATGTCTTGCCAATCCCTTCTGGCTTGTAGAGTTTCTGCTAATCCCCATAAGGTTAATCAGCTGTTAACCTTATGGGGATTCCCTTGTATGTTATTTGTTGTTTTTCCTTTGCTGCTGTTAATATTTTTTCTTCGTATTTAATTTTTGATAATTTGATTAATATGTGTCTTGGTGTGTTTCTCCTTGGATTTTTCCTGTATGGGACTCTTTGCACTTCCTGGACTTGATTGACTATTTCCTTTCCCATATTAGGGAAGTTTTCAACTATAATCTCTTCAAATATTTTCTCAGACCCTTTTTCTCTTCTTCTTCTGGGACCCCTGTAATTCGAATTGGTTCATTTAACATTGTCCCAGAGGTCTCTAAGATTGTCCTCAGTTCTTTTCATTCTTTTTTCTTTATTCTGTTCTGCATAGTTATTTCCACTATTTTATCTTCCAGGTCACTTATCTGTTCTTCTGCCTTAGTTATTCTGCTATTGATTCCTTCTAGAGAATTTTTAATTTCATTTATTGTGTTGTTCATCATTGTTTGTTTGCTCTTTAGTTGTTCTAGGTCCTTGTTAAACGTTTCTTTTATTTTCTCCATTCTATTTCCAAGATTTTGGATCATCTTTACTATCATTACTCTGAATTCTTTTTCAGGTAGACTGCCTATTTCCTCTTCTTTGTTTGGTCTGGTAGGTTTTTTCCTTGCTCCTTCATCTGCTGTGTGTTTCTCTGTCTTCTCATTTTGCTTAACTTACTGTGTTTGGGGGTTTCCTTTTCGCAGGGTGCAGGTTCATAGTTCCCATTGTTTTTGGTGTCTGTCCCCAGAGGCTTTGGTTGGTTCAGTGGGTTGTGTAGACTTCCTGGTGGAGGGGACTAGTGCATGTGTTCTGGTGGATGAGGCTGGATCTTGTCTTTCTGATGGGCAGAACCACATCTGGTGGTCCGTTTTGGGGTGTCTGTGAGCTTATTATGATTTTAGGCAGCCTCTCTGCTAATGTGTGTGGTTGTGTTCCTGTCTTGCTAGTTGTTTGGCATAGGGTGTCCAGCACTGTAGCTTGCTGGTTTTGAATTGGAGCTGGCTCTTAGCATTAAGATGGAAAGCTCTGGGAGAGCTTTTGCCGTTTGATATTACATGGAGCTGGGAGGTCTCTGGTGGACCAGTGTCCTGAACTCAGCTCTCCCACCTCAGAGGCACAGGCCTGACACCTGGCTGGAGCACCAAGACCCTGTCAGCCACATGGCTCAGTAGAAAAGGGAGAAAAAAAGAGAGAAAGAAATTGAGAAGGACAGGAAGGAAGGAAGGGATGGTGGGAAGGAGGGAGGGAGGGAGGGAGGAAGGATACAAGGGAAAAATAAAAAAAAAAAGAAATAAAATTATTAAAATAATTTTTTAATTATTAAAAATAAAAACATTAAAATGTATTTAAAAAATAAGAAAAAAAGAAATAAGAGAGCAACCAAACCACAAATCAAATCCACCAAGGATAACAAGTGCTAAAAACTATATTAAAAAAAAGAAACAGATAGACAGAACCCTAGGACAAATGGTAAAAGCAAAGGTATACAGACAAAATCACACAAAGAAAAGTGAACTATATATATATTTTTTTACATCTTTATTGGAGTACAATTGCTTTACAATAGTGTGTTAGTTTCTGCTTTATAACGTGAATACATATACATATGTTCCCATATCTCCTCCCTCTTGCGTCTCCCTCCCTCCCACCCTCCCTAAATATATCTATATATTTTTAAAAAAGGAAGAGAGCAGCCAACTCAATAAACAAATCTACCAATGATAATACACTCTGAAAACTAAACTATAATAATAAAACCAGAAATCAGTCAATCGCATACAGCCAGCTCCAAGTCTACAGTTGCTCCCAAAGTCCACTGCCTCATTTTCGGGATGATTCGTTGTCTATTCAGGTATTCCACAGATGCAGGGTACATCAAGTTGACTGTGGAGATTTAATCCCCTGTTCGTGAGGCTGCTGGGAGAGATTTCCCTTTCTCTTCTTTGTTCGCACAGCTCCTGGGGTTCAGCTTTGGTTTTGGACCGGCCTCTGCATGTAGGTCGCCTGAGGGCGTCTGTTCTTCGCTCAGACAGGACGGGTTAAAGGAGCAGCTGACTCGGGGGCTCTGGCTCACTCAGGCCGGGGGAAGGGAGGGGCATGGAGTGCGGGGCGAGCCTGCGGCGGCAGAGGACAGCGTGACGTTGCACCAGCCTGAGGCACGCCGTGTGTTCTCCCGGGGAAGTTGTCCCTGGATCACGGGACCCTGGCCTTGGAGGGTTGCACAGGCTCCCGGGAGGGGTGGTGTGGAGAGTGACCTGTGCTCGCACACAGGCTTCTTGGTGGTGGCAGCAACAGCCTTAGCGTCTCATGCCCATCTCTCGGGTCCATGCTGATAGCCGCGGCTTGCGCCCGTCTCTGGAGCTCATTTAGGCGGCGCTCTGAATCCCCTCTCCTCAGCACTGCGAAACAATGGTCTCTTGCCTCTTCAGCAGTTCCAGACTCTTTCCTGGACTCCCTCCCGGCCAGGCGTGGCGCTCTAGCCCCCTTCAGGCTGTGATCACGCAGCCAACCCCAGTCCTCTCCCTGGAATCCGACCGAAGCCCGAGCCTCAGCTCCCAGCCCTCACCCGCCCTGGCGGGTGAGCAGACAAGCCTCTCGGGATGGTGAGTGCTGGTCGGCCCTGATCCTCTGTGCAGGAATCTCTCTGCTGTGCTCTCCGCACCCATGTTGCTGCGCTCTCCTCCGTGGCTCCGAAACTTCCCCCACCCCCGCCAACCTCCGTCTCCTCCCGCGAAGGGGCTTCCTAGTGTGTGGAAACCTTTCCTCCTTCACGGGTCCCTCCCACTGGTGCAGGTCCCGTCCCTATTCTTTTGTCTCTGTTTTTTCTTTTGCCCTACCCAGATACGTGGGGAGTTTCTTGCCTTTTGGGAAGCCTGAGGTCTTCTGCCAGCGTTCAGTAGGTGTTCTGTAGGAGTTGTTCCACGTGTAGATGTATTTCTGATGTATTTGTGGGGAGGAAGGTGATCTCTACGTGTTTCTCCTCTGCCATCTTGAAGGTCCGCCTCCCTAGAGAATTTGTAATTTTATTTACTGTGTTGTTCATCATTGTTTGCTCTTTAGTTCTTCTAGTCCTTGTTAAACATTTCTTGTATTTTCTCCATTCTATTTCCAAGATTTTGGATCATCTTTACTATCATTACTCTGAATTCTTTTTCAGGTAAACTGCCTATTTCCTCTTCATTTGTTTGGTCTGGTGGGTTTTTACCTTGCTTCTTCATCTGCTGCATATTTCTCTGTCTTTTTATTTTGCTTAACTTACCAGTTTTGGGGTCTCCTTTTCACAGGCTGCAGGTTCATAGTTCCCGTTGTTTTGGTGTCTTCCCCCAGTAGGTAAGGTTGGTTCAGTGGCTTGTGTAGGCTTCCTGGTGGAGGGGACTGGTGCCTGTGTTCTGGTGGGTGGGGCTGTATCTTGTCTTTCTGGTGGGCAGGGCATCGTCCAATGGTGTGTTTTGGGGTGTCTGTGACCTTATGATTTTAGGCAGTCTCTCTGCTAATGGGTGGAGTTGTGTTCCTGTCTTGCTAGCTGTTTGGCATGGAGCATCCAGCACTGGACCTTGCCAGACGTTGGGTGGAGCTGGGTCTTAGCCTTGAGACCGAGATCTCTGGGAGAGCTCTCGCCAACTGATATTACATGGGGCTGGGAGGTCTCTGGTGCTCCAGTGTCCTGAACTCGGCTCTCCCACCTCAGAAGCTCAGGCCTAACACAAGGCCGGGACACTAAGACCCTGTCAGACACATGGCCAGGTCCATGGGGATTTTCTTGCCTTTTGGAAAGTCTGAGGTCTTCTGCCAGCATTCAGTAGGTGTTCTATAGGAGTTGTTCCACACGTAGATGTATTTTTGATATATTTGTGGGGAGGAAGGTGATCTCCATGTCCTACTCCTCTGCCCTCTTGAAGGTCCCCCTCCTCCTCTTTCCCAGCCTCCAAGCCCCAAAGAGGGAGGAAGAAGACGTTTCCAGTCCTAGGGAAGGGATTCTGGCTCAGTCTTCTCGAACCAGAGTTGGCCAGTTGGGGCACCATCCAGCGGGGCCCTGGCCCTTTTCCAGACATACTGTTTCAACTTCAGACCTCTGAGGACTTTACACAGTGGAGGATTGACAGGCCCTTGGTGACAGTGGGTTGGGTTTGAGGAAGGTCTGTTCCCCACGTGTTCTCCTTCATGAACCTAGACCTGGGTTTTAATTCCGTTCACGACGTTTTGGTGTTGCAGTCTATATTTAAGCTGCTCGTGCTCAATCAAGCAAGATGCAATTAGCAGGCCCTCAAAGATGAATTGTTAGAATTGAAATAGGAAAATTTAACTGGTGAACCCTGCAAATGACCTTCTCAGAAAGTGTACGATCCATCACCTCAGCCTTGCTGAAGTCACCTTCAGCTCAGTGTCCCTGAGAGCTCTCTGCTCTCTTCTTGGTTTGGTGGCTCAGTTTTCTGACTCTCTGCTGCTTCTCGTCTCTCTCTGAGAAATTAAAGGACATCCAGGAATGTTTTGCTTCCCTAGAAACATAGCCTGGAACTGTGAAGTGCTGGAGGCTAAAACTTCTTGTCATCATAGGTTCTAAGTTGGAATTTTCATTTGCTGTATTTGAAAACTCAAGCTTTAAAATCAGTTCATGATAATTGCCTACTGTTGATGGACCCCAGTAGGCATGGACCCCAGAGATGGGCATGAGACGCTAAGGCTGTTGCTGCCACCACCAAGAGCTGGGCTGATTGGAATCACTAGGGTATATTCTTTTCCAGTTGACTGAGAGCCCTAAACAGATGTTAAAAATTTCTCAGGAATGCATGATAGATGCTGGGACACAGAAATGTACCATCCCCGTCCCCTGCACCCCTGAGGATTGAAGTCCTAGTGTCTGTGGGAGGGAGGGCAGCTGAGGAGTAGGGGAACAGTATGGCATAGAAAGGTTGCGATATTTCTCTTTTTTCTTGTTTGGACTTCTTGTTGCTGAACAATCCGTCTTTCTTCTTACTCTCTTTATTTTGTTGACTGATCTACCCTCACCCCCTACTACTTTTGCTGTGCCAGGATAACGCCCGACTTACTGCTTCCTCTCCCTCCTTCCTTTCCCCAGTCCTCTTTCCACTCTTTCACGTCTCAGTGGTACCAATCACTGTACTCATTGACAGTGACAACAGAAGGGAGCAAACCTGAAAGCTGCCTATGCTCGGAAAAGCCCCAGTGTTTGCCACCTCACCTGCGTGCAAGAAGGCACACTTGCAAAAGCAGTGACTTTTCTTTGTGTCTGCTTTTCCATAAATAGAGAGGGATTTGGTCAAGTAGAACACAAACACAGTCTTTATGTACTGATCCAGTAGCATTTGGCTAGTACTTCGTGATCTCAGTGCTGGCAGCCACCTGGGAGGTAGATGGGTGAGTCTCACAATAGAAGAAAGGGAGGCTCAGACATTAAGACTTGCTGCTTTGGGTAAAGAAGCTAAGGGAGGCGGTGGGCGATCACTGCCTCTGAATATAGAGCAACCCTTCCTGGACTCGATCTCAGAGTGAGTAAACAAGACCCTGACATCTATATCCTCAAATGCTGGTTCTATTCCAACATGGCCTGGTTAGAAAAATCCACAGGGACTTTTTTGTTCTTACAGGTTTACAAGGTATGTTCTGGTATTTGATCTAGAGAACCTCAGAGGGTTGAAATGTGAAGATATGCAGCTACCTTAGATCTGTATTAATTGGATCTAGAATGGAATGCATGTCCAGACCCACACATATACATACTCTCTCACCTCAGATGATACCCCTAAGATGCTTGGTAACACCTGAGGCTGCAGGTGTAGGAGTGGCCCTGGGCTTGTGTGTATCACTTGTAGTGGCTGTTTCTTCAGTGGAACAGTCCATTCTTCCAGGATGCCCAGGAGAGGGGCTTTTGCCTGAAGGTATTCTCAGGAAAGTCCCCTCACAAGCTGACTCTGGCACTGGTCGGCCCAAACTCAGCCAGGCAGCCATGGGGATAAATTAGTGTGGCACTGCCACCTAGTGACGGTCTGCCCGCCGCTCTTCCCAGAAGGGAAGTAAATAGCTCTGCAGGCTGTCACGCTGATGGAAAATCATGGAGGGTTGAGGGTAGAGGGGCTTCTAAAACCACAGCCCGCCAGGCCAGTATAGACATGCTCTCTCTGCTATTAGTAGAGCCTGGTGTGTGTCAGACATGAATTGTACTAAGTGATTTTGGTAAGGGAGTGCTTGAAAATTGACTTTCTGGTAAGGAAATCTGGGGCCTGACCAAGTGTGTCTCCAGGTCTGTCTCCTGGCTTCCACCTTCCCCTTAGAGGAGCAGTGTGTGGAGGATGCTTGGCACATAGCAGGAGTGGAAGGAATGGACCTCGCTCCAGAAAAATTAAAATAACTGTTGGTTGGGAAGTTAGTAAAGAAACAAAGAAGGAAGAGAACCTTGGTGGAAATGCAAGCCGTGGTTATAACATTGCTCTGGAACTTGGTATTTTTTTGATAGCCTGGGGAGTAGCCGGGGCTTAAGAATATAATTTGTGCCAAATTCCATGGTTTTCTAGTTTCACTGCACTCCAGATGTGTTGAAATGAAGCTAGCTCCAGATTTTCTGATGGCTGTTGCACAGTGCCAGCTGCCCTGAAACTCTGGACCACTGGTTCTCACTGGGGGTAGTTTTATTCCCTGGAGCCATTCCAGAGAAGGGGTTTTTTGCTGTCAATCAGTGGGGCCAGGGATGCTCTGTATTCTGTTTGTATGGGACATTCCCACCCAACAAAGAACTGTTCTGTATCCCATTTGACCTTAGACTCACCTGGTAGACACTCTGTGTACTAAAAACCTATTTATAATCTTCTTAGTTTAGACCTAAATCCATTTAAAATATAAACATAAAATATTTTTGCTCAATTGTAACATATGCTTGATTTTTAAATAATGTTATTTAGTGTGTAAATTGAGGGAAAATTGTCATTTGTTTTATTTGGAATTTGACCAAAAGTTTTTCACATTTTAGAAAATCACATTAGGTATGACCATGCCCCTGTGGCATTTGAATTCAGAACCATACACTTTCATCAGACTGAACTGTATTCAAGTGCTTTTACATATAGGTGCAAACAACTGACTGCTTCTTAAATCTTCTAGGTTAGCCTTGCCCGAGCATTTAGATATTGAAATACATTATTTATTATAAATTACTTCTCTCTTATTTTTCTATATTACATTTAGGATATTATATTGATTTTTGTTTTATAAATCATGTGTATAGATAAGTTGTATTATTTGAATTATATTTCAAGATCTTAAGCAAGAGCATCTTAAGGTGCACTAGGATTGAGAACTGCTGCTTACATCGAGTTCTGCATTCAGGAAATCTCTCATGATGGACACTTATGCCCTGGGCTCTTCCTCCATCTTCGTTTTTAGGAACCAGACTTAATCTCCATGGCTCTCTGACCTGAAAGTTCTTTCCTAGAGCTGGGCATATTTCACTAACCCCCTTTATCAAAGAGAGCCTGAATGCTGATAAGTCTTTTCAGGTCTGTTTAGCTTATGTTGATGTGATACCATTGTGTTCCTATAGGTCTTTAACATAGATAATCGTCAAATAATTATATATGCGATCTAAGACTGTTAGCTTATTGACAGATGTCATTTCTGAACTCACTTATTCTAACAGAAATGAAAATGCATAAATGAATAATAGTCAGACAATAAAACATTTTGTCATCTTTTTAGGGAAACATAAGGAATGTAATTCTTCAAATTTGAAAATCTATATATGTTCTGTTACACACTGCTTTCCTTTCGGGACTTTGAGCTGTATTTCATAGGAAGCTTATGCCCTTAGACATACCCACTGATGGTCTCTACCCAAAGATCAATCTTCTGTGTCTGTATTGTGAATGAAACACACACACACACACACACACACACACACACACACACACACACACACACACACACACACACACGGAGGAAAGAGAAAGGGAGAGGAAGGAAGAGGGAAAGTGGAAGTGTGGGGGAAAGGAGAGAGAAAGAGAGAGAAGTGTTTAGTTTTTTGACTTTTCTAAATTAACAGAAGAGAAGAAAAAATTCCAAACGTGCAAGGTTAAAGGAGCAAAATAAATTTAAAGTAGAAAACTCATTTTGGTGTTTTAGAGTTAAAGAATTAAGCAGTTAATAAAAATTGAATCTGGCTTATGCCCAAATGAGTTAGGTTTTATAGGTAACATTACACAGCCTGTCTCTGCCGCTTTTCTCTGGATACTTGTTGGTATTGAAGGAAGTCTATATGGGGATCCCCAAGGTCCTAAAGTCATGTCTGTGTTTTCATAACTCAGCGATAGGGAAAAAAGTAGGAGTATGAAGAAGGGATTAGGAGAAAGTCACACAGATTGGGGCAATTCAAATTGAGCTGAAGGGATTTCTGTAAATTATTTGAGTAGTTTTATACATATAATTAAAGTGTTTTCACTTTAGAGCACCCTTACTCAGAGAGGTTTTTAGTAAAGGGTTTGGACCTACAAAATTTTACATTTTTTTTTTTTTAGTTTAAAACTATAATTTTAGGTGTCAGTGTTATATTGGACACTCGTGTGGTTACTTCTAATCTATTATATACATTTTTTCTTGATCTACCTTTGCCGCTCATATTCACATTTATTACAACTTGTATATTACCTTATTATTTCTTGCAGTTTTCCGCCTTTCTGCATTTTAGGTTTCTCATGAATGCTTACTGTTTTTTATCCATCTGCATGTTCCCAGTGCCTCCGAAAGTTCTGTTATACATATAGAAGCTCAACATGTTACTGAATGAGAACTTCTGAAATAAAGCTAATAGTTAGTTCTCAGCTTTGACAACACATACAAATTACCAGAGGAGCTTTAAAAAAAAAAAAAATCTCTGTCATGACCCCACCCCAAGAGTTCTTGGCTTCATTGATTGAGGATGGGGCTTTTGCATAGGTAATTGTCAGTGCTTCCCAGGTGATTCTAATATGCAGCTACAGGTGTGCCCCTTTGATATGGATCAGTGGCAAATAAGAGATACATGTTACCCCTCCTTTCTGAGCCATTTGGCACTCAGCACTTTTCTCCTTTGAACCTAAATATGTCCCTTCATTGGACTTCTTTGTATATGTTTTAATTAATTGGATCACTTATTTTATTTGCTTTTGCTTTAGGTGAAAACTCCATGCACATATTTGGAGCTTGGAGAGAGATAATTTATCATCCTTCTCTGGGTCTTCAATTGGCAGACAGCAAATTATCAGCTTCGTTACTGATGTGAAGCAGATCTGGATACCACCACTTGACCTATATCCCAGTGGGCTGCCTGGTGTTCTGATGATTCACCACTGAGTTAGATGGAGTCATAGCTGAACCTTTATACCCTGTATTGGATCACCCCTGGCCTGGGCAGCTTACCATATAGAGAACCAAATACACCTGCTCTGTGGGCAGGCAGAGCAGAGAGAGGGCTGGAATTACTCCTGTTCAGTTCCTTCTCCCAGATTCTCCATCCTTCCCCTCTACAAATCTGGGAGAAATAGATTGCCTCCACCTTCCTCTCCCCCCCACCCCCCCACACACGTGAATACAATTAAATAATGTTAGAGGCAACCATTTTTAGTATTTATTTTTTTAACTTTATTGAAGTATAGTTGATTTATTTACAATGTGTTAATTTCTGCTGTACAGCAGAGCAACTCAGTTATACATATATATACTTTTTCATATTCTTTTCTTTTATGGTTTATCACAGGATATTGAAACCATTCCCTGTGCTATATAGTAGGACCTTGTTGTTTATCCGTCCTATACATAATAGTGTGCATCTGCTAATTCCAAACTTGTAGTCCTTCCCTCTCCCACCCCCTCCCCCTTGGCAACCACAAGTCTGTTCTCTATATCTGTGAGTCTGTTTCTGTTTCATAGATATGTTCATTTGGGTCGTGTTTTAGATTCCACATTTAAGTGCTATCAGATGGCATTTGTCTTTTTCTTTCTGACTTACTTCGCTTAGTCTGATAATCTCTAAGTCCATCCATGATGCTGCAAATGGCATTATTTCATTCTTTTTTATGGCTGAGTGATAGTCCATTGTACCTGTATGTATATGTATGTATATATATGCCACATCTTCTTTATCCATTCGTCTGTCAGTGGACATTTAGGTTGTTTCCATGTCTTGCCTATTGTAAATAGAGCTGCTATGACCATAGGGGTGCATGTATCTTTTTGAATTATAGCTTTCGAAAATTATAGCTTTTATATAGTCTGGGTATATGCTCAGGAGTGGGATTGCTGTATTATATGGCAACTCTATCTTTAGTTTTTTGAGGAACCTCCATAGTGTTTTCCATAATGGCTGCACCAGTTTACATTCCCAACAACAGTGTAGGAGGGCTCCCTTTTCTCCACACCCTCTCCAACATTTATTATTTGTAGATTTTTTTAATGATGGCCATTCTGACCGGTGTGAGGTGGTACCTCATTGTAGTTTCGATTTGCATTTCTCTAATAATTGGTGGTGTTGAGCATCTTTTCATGTGCCTCTAAGCCATCTGTATGTCTTCTTTAGAGAAATGTCTGGTTAGGTCTTCTGCCCATTTTTGGATTGGGTTGTTTTTTTGTTATTGAGTTGTATGTGCTGTTTGTATAGTTTGGAAATTAAGCCCTTAACAGTTGCATCATTTGCAAATATTTTCTCCCAGTCTATAGGTTGTCTTTTCATTTTGTTTATGGTTTCCTTTTTGGTACAGAAGCTTGTAAGTTTGATTAGGTCCCATTTGTTTATTTTTGCTTTTATTTCTATTGCCTTGGGAGACTGACATAAGAAAACATTGGTACAATTTATGTCAGAGAATGTTTTGCCTATGTTCTCTTCTAGGAGTTTAATCATGTCATGTCCTATATTTAAGTCTTTAAGCCATTTTGAGTTTATTTTTGTGTATGGTGTGAGGGTGTGTTCTGACTTCATTGATTTACATGTGGCTGTCACACTTTTCCAACACCACTTGCTGACAATACTGTCTTTTCTGCATTGTATATTCTTGCCTCCTTTGTTGAAGATTAATTGTTCATAGGTGTGTGAGTTTATTTCTGAGCTCTCTGTTCTGTTCCATTGACCCATACGTCTGTTGTTGTGAGGCAACCATTTTTAATGTTTATCTGTGATCTATTTTTCCCCTTTGAAACTTTCAAAGATCATCTCTCTATTCCTAGTATTTAAAATTTTACGATGATCACCCTCGGCACAGGTCTTTCATTATTCTCTGTGCAAATACTAAGTAGAACTTTCCTTTAGAGATGCCTGCCTTCCAGTTTTCCTGGAAAACTAAAGAAATAAAAAAAAATTATCATTTCTTTCCTTCCACTTTTATGTTCTCCTTTTGAAGTTAGTTGTTAGACGCTCTGTGTTCTCTGAGAATATATCTTCTTTGTTCTCCCTTTTCCCTTCTTTTTTTGTCTTTTTATTCTACTTTCTGGGAGATTTCTACCAATTTATATTCTAATTGTATTGCAATTATTTTTTTATTATAATTTTAAGTTTTTTAAAAGTCCCTCTTTTTTATTCTTTAATTGCACTCCTTTGTAGCATCCTGTTCCTTTTATGGATGTTATATTTTCCTTTAGTTCTTCCATGACATAACTTAGAAAGTTCAGGAATCCCACACCCCATCACTCTCCATTGTCTGGAGATTATTCTGTTTCCTCCCTTTTCCCTTCTTTCTTTCCTTTCTTTCCCATCCTATTTTTGTCAGTATCTTTTTTATAGAACGTATACTTCCAATGTGTACTGATCATTTGCTAGTCTTTCACGTTCAAGAGTGGGAATTGGAAACTTTGTATGGAGAGAGGAGCTTAGTGTCTGGTGAAATTCACTATGGGTGGATAAGTGGAAAGCTGCATTTTTCATTAGAAAATGCTTGCTGTTAGTAATGAATGTCTTTTCACTGAAACTATTCTGTTTCTCCAGAGAGAAATATATTCTTTCTCTGTATTAGTAAGTTCTAATATAGGGTCAAGAACAGGGAGTGAAGAAAGTAAACTGGGAATGTTGTTGTTCAGCTTGGAAACTTGAATTTAATTACCACATTTTCAGCCCCAAACATCTTTCCTGACCTTAGCTGGGGCCTGGATCAAAATCTCCAGTGTTTCCTCAGTGAACAAACCTCTATCTCCTGTTAGTTGTCTAGCAATACCAGGCAGGGACAAGCACCTGGGCATCTATTATGCCATATACTTAGACATCATAATTTCTCCTGTTTTCAGCTTTGGACTTTACCCACTCATTGCATGACATCTGGTTTCTCCAAGTTATGAGCCTTCCATGGGTTCTATAATAATCTATTCCTTTTAATTTTGGGTATTTAGGCCATTTATATTTAATTTGGTTACAGATACGCTTGGGTAAATCTGTCCTCTGGCTACTTGTTTTCTATTTGTCCTATCTAGTCTCTGTTCCTTTTTTCCATTTCTGCCTCCTTTTGGATTGCTTATCTTTTTTTACTCTATCTTATATCCTTTATAAGATTATCACTTATTACTCTTTGATGTATTATTTTAATGATTCTTTTAGGAGTTATAGCATACCTATACATTTAGGTATACTATAACTAAATTGTCACAGTTTTATCTTCCCCTGACACTGTATCACTTACTACAGTCTACCTTCAAGTGATAATGTACCACTTTACCTATAGTATTTTCACTTCTCCAACCTTGCCGTTTTACTTGTGCATATCTATCAGTAAGTACTTGGATGAATAATCAAGGAGACCTTTCTACAGATCTCTGGATCTCTCTCTGTGCAGATGTTTCCTCTCTGGTTTTTCGCCCTATAAACTCATGGCTTCCCTGTATTCCCAGCTCTGTCCTCAATTTGGGGAGACCTCTGGGCTCTGCTGATTTCCATACCTGAGCTACATTCTGGAATCTTTCTTGAGGCATTAAGCTGGGGCAATTTTATGACTCGCTTTGGCTGTTTACCATCTCTCAGGGATCATTGTTCTTCGTTTCTAGATTATCTATGTCTTGTTCACTATTGTTTCAAATATTTGTCTGGTTTTGTAGTTGTTTCAAGAAGCAGCATGAATTCGTCCTTTGTTGTTCCATCTTGGCTGGAAGCAGAATTCCCCATGCCCTTTTGTTTGTATAAAAATGTGTTATTTTTCATTCTCTGATTTGTCTTTTCTTTCTTTTTTTTCTTTTTTGTTATTGTGGGCTTATACCTTTTTAAAATTGCCTTACTATCATTTTAGCAATATTTCAGGAGAGAATGGTGGATTCAGGAGAGAGAATTGATGATAGATTGATCACATGCATTTGAATCTCCATAATACTTTTCACTATATAACTGAGGCTGACATTTGAGATCAGAGCTGAAAATTAAGGTATTTTTGCTATTCATAGTATTAATAGTATGTTTAATGGAAAAGGATTAATAAACATAGTTTGTCAGCTGTAAGCTTCCATTGTTGAATATTTTTTACATGTGTAAAAATAACTTATAAGTTGCCTACAGGTCTTAGAACATAACATGACAAATCTGATTCATATTGATTGATGGGAAAGACTCATTTCTGTCCCTTTTTTGTACTTCTATATTTGTGATCCTGAAGGCCTAACATGTGGCCAAGGGCCAGTCAGTTTGAGAAAAAATGTTTCATATTGTCATATTAATTAATTCAATAAACACCAATTCCCTGCTCTATTCTTCTAAGTGAAGATAAAACAATGAGTAAGGCATAATCTTTGTGCTCAAATGCTTTATAATTTAGATTCTCGGGGCATGTTTGATAAGCAAAGTATACATTATATGTGTTATGACCCATGTTGACATTGACTGATGGCATGAGAGATATCTATAAGAGGTTCCCAGGATACAGAGAAAGGACCTATGGTCCAGCCTAGAGTACCATGCTAAAAATGCTATGTGGAGTCTGGAAAAGGGGAGTTATGAGCAGATTCTCAAAGTACAAATCAGGGTTAGGAAGGTGGGGGAGGGTGATTTTAGTCAGAAGGAAATGTACCTGTAGAGAAAGAGCTGGTGAAGAGGATGGCATAACTGCCAGCTATTACTGTGGCCAGAGCTCCTGTTACTTATGGAATGGTGCTGTGAGAGAGGCAGGAGTGATGGGCAGAGACTGCTTCATTGAGTGGGAAGAATTCAGTAATGCTCTTGGAAAGATCACCCTTGTGAATTTAAACAAATATTATGGAAAGCTGCCATATTTGTGATTTAAGAAACAGTGGTATACCCACAGTCAAGAATGAATGAAGAAATTAATGGAAACTAAGAAAAGGAACGTTTTACTTCTTTTAAAACATTAAAGCTGATCTTACAATCTTTAAGTCTCTAAAACATGCAATGCTGTAAAACAGCAATAAGTCCTCTCCCTAAACGCTAAAGTCCTTTTTTTAAAAAGCTTGCGATCATTAGGCATTCCTTACACTAATTTTAATCTTCTTTAATATATTTTAATTAAACAAGCATTCATATTCATTAGAATTTGAATTTTGCCATGTAAGTCATTTCTTCAAGTCTTTCCCAGAATAGCTCCCCTTGTGGAGAAGGTCGGAATTGTCTGAGTAAGTTTGTGACGTGAACTTAATCTGTAAGAAACGTTTTGAAAATTTTTAACCGTTTAAATTGTATATACTAATCGTTCGCAGTGGTGTGACTCTGGCATAAATTCAAAACCTGGAAGTGTTCTAAGTGAAAACGTCATCCTGTTGATAAGTCTAATATTTGTTTCTGAGTTGCCAAGAAAGAACCCTTTATTGTTCTAATAGTAGGTAATGTGGTCCTAATTACCTGCCTCTTCTTGACTAGTCATGACTAAGTATACCTGAATGTAACAAAAACATGAGTATGAAATGTTATTTTTCCATTCTGAGCCATTTTTCAGGTAGGTTAATTATTTATTAAGCAAAAAAGATAATTTACCATTGAACCCCAAGCCCTTAAATACCAACTCCTAGAAAGATATTTGTTTCTAATTAGGCCCTTCAATACAGCTTTACAGTATCTGACCCAATATAACATGCATAACATATAACAAATAATAACTGAATGATATAATGGCATAATACTTGAGAATGGTGAAGAGTTTAATGAGGATGGAAGCAATTTGTATTTAAATTGTATTTAAAACTTGTGTACTTATCAAATGTAGGTAACTAAAGGAGAGTCAGTGAATGCTTTTTATTGTAACTTTCAAAGTCATTTACTGCTCTAAACTTTGAAAACCAAATCAAAGTGCTTCAGGAAGAACAGATGAGAAAGACTTTCACACCCTTGCCAAAGTTGAGAAGATTTACCTGTGGGCACCAGCAGTGAAGGTGCCCCTTTAAAGACCTTTGTTTACAATATGAAATCTCAAACTCCTCTTTGTAGTTGCTCTACCAAAGGAACACCATGTGCCTAGAGATGTGTTCTGGTCACTAGCGATGTAGCAATAACTTGAGGTTATCACTCAGACGTGGTCACATTTTCTAAGTGGGTAGTGATTGAGGACACTTTGTTGATATAGAAAGGGTGAAGAGTATAGTTTTTTCAGCCAGAAAGGTTGTCCATGTCTTAAAACATCAATGTAAAATGAGAAAATGAAAGTCAAGTGTTGAACACATAGTGAAGGCTCAACACATATTTCATATGCACCAGGAAATTAGGGCCATTGGCTCTTATACGTATCAAATCTTTGTGTAAATCATGATTTGTTAAGAAGAAACTTTGTCTCACAATTAAAGGTTGAATAGGCCATGAAACTTTTGCCTCCCCTCTCTCACGTAGCCCACACCCACACCAGGGTAATGTATTCCCTGTTTCAGGCAACTGCTTGATGAGGACTATTCATAGAAAGCCCCAATACCATGAGTGGGTTATTCATCCAAAGCTTACTTCTAAGGGTCTTGTTTGAAATAAAAACCACATGGCCCCATGGAAGCCTCATCACACAGGCATAGCAGGCTCCCCGAGCAGTCCACAGAGCCTGGTAGCTCATGTTGTAGCCGAACTACAGCATGGATCGTGTTACCCTAATCCTATGTGCATGTTATTTAACAGTTTCTCAGAGGAAATGCACTCATCTGGCTTCCTTAAAAGCTAGGAATTGATCTTGTTTTTAAATTATAGTTGATTTACAATGTTTTGTTAGTTTCAGGTGTACAGCGAAGTGATTCAGATAAATATATATTCTTTTCATATATATATACACACATATCTAGATTCTTTTTCAGATTCTTTTCCATTATAGGTTATTACAAGATATTGAATATAGTACCCTGTAGTATACAATAGGTCCTTGTTGTTTATTTATTTTATGTATATTAGTGTATATCTGTTAATCCCAAACTCTTAATTTACCCCTCCCCTTTGTTAACCATAAATTTGTTTTCTATGTCTGGTTTTTTTGTAAATAAGTTCATTTGTATCATTTTCTTAGATTCCACATATAAGTGATATCAGATGATATTTGTCTTCCTCTGACTTACTTCACTTAGTATGAGAATCTCTGGGTCCATCCATGTTGCTCCAAATGGCATTATTTCATTCTTTTTTTAAGGCTGAGTAATACGAGTACATCTTGACCTTCCTTTTGGCAATGACAGCCTCTCCACCCAGCCATCCTGGGAAGAGGGGACTCTGCATCTAAGTCATAGTGGCAGTTCCCTGGGGTAGAATGGTGGAGGTTGCTGCCCTCCCATCACCAGGGAAATCACAGGATGCCCCTCAGCAGGGCTGGCTGCCTGTGTGTGTGCCCTTCCATTTTCTTTCTGAAGATACGGTGATGCCGTCACTCTTCCTTACTCTGGGGTTCCACTCACTCCAGGCAGAGGTTTCTCTTTCCCTAGACCAAAGTAGCAAAAAATACCATTTCTTAGTTCTCTCTTCTTTGTTAGAAAACAAAGGTACCAAAGTGTTAAGCATAGGCCTTTCTGTATCCAAAGACAGAGGCAAGATCCACAGTCTCCCCTTCAGAGGTATGATACTGCAGAGGAAAGCTTATACTCTATAAACTTCCTGCACTTTGGGCTATAGATGCAGAAGCCTTGGAATGATATGAAGAACAGAAAAAAAAAGAGGGAGAGAATGCACTGGCCCAATGTAGGTTGTATATGGGATCAATCCTGGGGCTCGGGTCATGGGGCAGCCTCCTTGCCTCCACAGCTCTGGCTACACAGACATATCGTCGAGCTGAAAGGCAGGACTGAGTGAGTGCAAGCTAGGGGATTATCAGCATGCTTTGGAGAGCAAGAAATAAGGAAGGGAAAGCCATCCGCAGTGGTATATGAGAGCTGGGAAGAAAGGGTGGTCCTTACAGAAGTTGGATGAAGAGCAGGGAATGTCTCTAGTGACCAGAGAGAGTCTGGGGTGTGACTGCCATGGAGGAGGGCTACTCTGCCCCATGACTACACAGAGCATGCATCCAGGGCAAGTTTCTCTAAAGTAACAACTTGCATGGCCTCACAGTTGTATGCATGGTGGATAATAGTGCCCCACGATGGGCCAGGGTTACTGTTTCACATTGATAATTCAAGCAAAATTTTATATCTGTTTCTGATATAAAAATCCTTCTTCTCATTAGAAAAATTTGACACCTCATAGAATAATGAGGATAAACTGCATCCTTCTCCCTCTTTTTGACTATAAACTCTTTGTGTGTATCTGGTGAGGTAATAACTTATATTAAGCTCCAGTTCTGGGCATGGATTATGCAATCAAAGGTACATTTTCCATCTTCAAGGAGGATGGCTAGTACAGGACCTCCAGGTAGACAGTTACAATGTAGTTCTGTGATGGAGGAATATATGGGGTACTGAGGGAGCCCCAGAAATGGGCTGGGAGGAGCGTAGATAGAAGAGGCTCCCACCTGAACTTATTTTGAAAGATGACTAGGAGTTGGCCCAATAAGAAATAAAGGTAGCAAAGGGAACACCGAGGCTCCTTTTGGTACAAAGGTGAGGAGGGAGATCGGGGCACTGCATATTGTTCCACCAGCTGGGCACATCAGTGGGCATCAAGGAAGGATGAGATGTGAGCAAGGCCAAAGCAGGATTCAAAGATAAATGTGCGTTAATCAACTTAAACCAGTGAGAAAAGCAATTTTTATATTTTACAGTTTCTCTTTCAGATTATTTTTAAAGTTGAGAAATTCTGATGTCTTTCAGATTGCTTAGGTAGAACTCCAATTTTATTTATAATAATGAGCTTTGAAAACCTCTAAATACAGCATTTTATAGACGCTATTAGTAAATTCACTGTATTGAATCAAACTGCCCTTGGAAGCCCTACTCTAGATTAATTATGAAGGACTGGCTTTGTTTGCTATTTTTCAGGTACCATGATCAACAGGATGTTACTAGCAACTTCCTTGGAGCAATGTGGTTGATATCAATAACTTTTCTCTCCATTGGTTATGGTGACATGGTACCTAACACATACTGTGGGAAAGGAGTCTGTTTGCTCACTGGAATTATGGTAAGTGTCTTTTCACTTTCTGTCTCTTTGATGAACACTCAAGAAAGTACTTTAGACCATTCCATCCATGTGCATAAGTCATAGTATGCTACTTCAATTTCCAAACATCAGGAAGGCAGCATCAATAAATCAGTTCTCTGTTCAGAGAGAACATCAACAGTTCTCATCCTAATTCTCTTCATTGTGAAGCTCCATTGAGGACAGAGTGCTGCTAGAATGCTCTTTGTGGGCTGTGTGCTAATTTGATGAGCAAATCTGATCTTAGAGCTTCAGCTTCAAGGTCGGAAGTTCTTTGTTTAAGTCTGAGTTCTGCCATTTCCTATTAGCCATGTGAACTTGAGTGAAATTCTCTTCTCTGAAATGCTTCTCTCATCTGTAAAATGTGGACCATAATAACTATCTTGCAATGTGTTGAATGGTTGAAGAATTACATTTTTTTTCCAATTATATAATTAGATAATATTTATCATTTTAACAAATACTTGAGTGCCGATTATGGCGCTGGCCTAGCAACTGAGAATATAGCAGGAAAGGGATGAACTGTTTCTGTCCTGCCTTCATGGAGCTTACAGGGGAATGCCTACTTTTTAAAATAATTAAAAAATCATTGTTATTTACATTTGTGACAAGTATGTGAGGAAGTAAGATTTCTGATCAGATTCGGGGGGACTGAGGGAGAAGAATGGGATCTACTAAGAGAAATAAATTCCTGGAAAGTTGACTTTTAAACTGAGGTGGGAAGGGTAGGTAGCCAGGCAAAGTGGGGGGAAGGCAGGGCATTCCAGGAAGAGGAAATAGTTTATTTGAAGAGAGTGAGGCAAGGAGGAGCTTGGTACGTTGATGTAAGGCCACCAGGCCAGGAGTGTACAGAGTAAAGAGGAAAAGTGGCATGAGGCTGGGGGTGGGAGGCCAGATCTTGGGGATCTCTTGAGTGAGGTTTGCTGCCTGTGGTGATGTGTCACTCTTCTGGGACACCTAGCAGGCTGAGACATGTTTCTTGCCCCTTACACACTATGATGTGGCCAGGGTTGGTGTGTACCGTTTGTTTTAGATGTCTGAAAATGAAAGGCTAGCAAATTGTCTAAAATTTATTATTATGTGGTGTGAACTTTGAAATGTCTAAGCCAGATGCACCACTTTTAGTGACCTAGGTTCTTATCTTCTTTTTATCATTGGATTACAGCAAAGAGCATTATCCTGATACTTGTTTGGTTCCTGCCTACAGAAGGATGTGAACTAGTACTGGAAGCTCCTTAGTCAGGAAATTCCCAGAATGTCTGAAGTTAGGCATCTCTGCCCAACGCCTTCATTGTGTCCACCCACAAGTTGGCAGGAGAGGAACAGGCTCCCCATGCGAGGGCCTTTGAATGGTAGCCAGGGCAGCGTGTACCCTTGTAGCAGCTGCCTAGGAAGATTGTTCCAAGAGTCAGAACTAGCTGGAAGGACTGAGTGCCCATGACATACATAGAGTGGGAACATTCTTCTCCCACTTAGTAGCACTGAATAGCTAGATGTGAAAATAAAACCTGGGGGGCTAATTTTAAGGTTACAGTAGTAACAAGATGACCATTCGTGGAAAATATAATGTGGGGTCATAATGTAACATTGTTTGCTTGTAAAAGAAAAGTACAGTTTTGTGAATTTTAGTGATTTTTTTTTCATTAAAATTGGTATGGTCCTTTATGTTTACTCTTGGATCACTTCCTTTTTCCTCAAAAGATAGCATTTTATTATATAGTATAATGCTTTGGGAAATAAAATTTGCATGGATGTATTTTTGGAGGGCCCATAACAAGCCCACAAGGGACATGAATGATGCTATTTATAAACACAGAACTGGTAATTGCAGAGTCTTTCCCCTTATGCTTCTTAGAAACAATTTCCTTGGTTTTGCTTTTTGGCAAGATACCTCCCTTTTATTCTTGAATCAGGTATGACTCAGGGTTTATGCAAACCTCTTCATTTGCCACGGATCAGAGCCAAGTTTGAGGTTAACCTTGCCTGGATCTTGTAATACTTTTATCTTTCCTTGATTTTTTTCTCTGTCCCTAATGTCTCAAGAACAGCTCCTGCAAAATCTCATCTGATGGCACAAATTTTATATTTAGTTCATTGAACTACTTCCTTGCTTAGATGTCACTGGTGATCCTAGTTTATTTTTAGAAAATATTTTATAAGCCACTTTTAATCTATATGGACACAAAAATGTTATATGCAGTGAAATTTACAGTGACTTCACTGCTGTCCTCTAAGCTCATGGTGAAAACAGTCCCTCCTTAAGCTGAGGAGCTCCATTCCATCTCCCTCTTAAGGAACAGACATTTCTTAATTGACCCAATCAAAAATTGTTTACTTGCATATAGAGAAATTGGGTGCTCTTTGACTAGCCTAATTGAAATACTGTATAGAGTTGCATTGTCTCTATCCATCGGCCAAATAAATTCCCACAGAGGCAGGCCACAGAGCAGTCTTCTGGGGGTGAGCTTCTGGGAATTGGTTATATCCCATGTAAATTTCCTGGGGATGAAGAGCCTATGTATTGCAGTTACCTAGAAACTATTACAGAGAGTGGCTGACGAATATAGTTTCCTAAGACATAAATTTTTTTCAGAGTCTATAGAAAAGGTTAGTTTCCTTTAGATGAACTGTGTTTCTCTTTTGTGAGACAATTTTTTTTTTTTTTTTTTTTTTGCTTTTGATATCAGGAAGTTTAAATACCCGTTTGTTACTTTGGGATTGTCTAAGCTAGATATGACTTTTTAAAAAAAATTTCAGGCTTTTTTTTTTTCTTTTTCCTTTTTTTTTTTTTCTATCTTTTTCCAGCCTATTCTCCCCGGGACTTTTGCAATGCATGTTTAGGTAAAATACATATTGTCACATTTCTCATGAGTCATCTCTCTGGCCTTTAATAAATTGTGAAAAAGAAACGCAATTCACAATACTCCTGGGAGAGCACAGGGTCATCCCTGAATCATCTTGTGTATTGTCTCTGAAGTACTATGATTCTTTGTGTTCTTTTATATTTCAATTTTCTTGTTCTTGTGTTTAGGAAATTTTGATAGAATTTATACCTTTATGTGTTTTTTTTTTCACTTTGAAGTAAAATACAGTTGAATGCTAATACCTACAAAGCTTTCCTATTTCAAAAATGTAGACATCAAGAAATTAGCACTGCATTATTTCTTCATAAAGCTAATGAATTATGTCATAGGATCATCTTAGATGTTCACATTTCATTGGTAAAAACTCAAAATTAAAATGTAATTTAAAATTTTTAAATAGCTTAATTTATGTCATGAGTTATATTTTTGGGAGCCAAGGACATTAAGATTTAGGACATTTCAGCCATGGTCTTGGCAGAAATATATTGTTAAACCATGAGGAGAGAGAGTTTTCCAGAATATTTCTAAGAGAGAAACAAATGGTCTTATCAAAAAATAACTTCTCCTTGCCTGAAATGTAAATTGTAAATCCAAGACAATCATGCAAAGCTTTTTAAATGAGTTTTAGGTTGTGTTTACAATGCTATACATAGATGATTATGAAAATACTAAAACAAGTGGACTTCATATACTGAAATGCCTGAACAAGAATTCCATTGTGATAGATCAAACAAGTCAAGTAGAAATTTTTCTTTTACCAAGACCTAACTAATATTAGAGCTTAAGAGACAAAGATCTCTTCCTTTCCCCTGGGTATTATTTTAAAAACCTAAGATCATAGGATTGCCTAATAGACAAGGTCCCTCATTACCCTTCAAGAGAAAACTATAATGGTTGCAATTACTTACTTTTTCCTTATTCTTCTATCCTTCCTCTTTTTTAAAAAATGTTATTGAAATATAGTTGTTTTACAACGTTGTATTAATTTCTTCTGTACAGCACAGTGACTCAGTTATACATAATATATATTTTTTTCATATTCTTTTTCCTTTATGGTTTGTCACAGGATATTGAATATAGTATAGTTCCCTATGTTATACAGTAGAATCTTGTTGTTTACCGATCCTATATATAATAGTTTGCCTCTACTAATCCCAAACTCCCAATTCTTCCCTCCCCTATCCCACCCGCCTTGGCAACCAAAAGTTCGTTCTCTATGTCTGTGAGTCGGTTTTTGTTTTATAGATATGTTGATTTGTGTGGTATCTTAGATTCCACATGTGGTATCATATGGTACTTGTCTTTTTCTTTCTGACTCACTTTGCTTAGTATGATAATCTCTAGGTCCATCCATGTTGCTGCAAATGGCATTATTTCATTCTTCTTTATGGCTTAGTAGTATTCCATTGTGTGTGTGTGTGTGTGTGTGTGTGTGTGTGTGTGTGTGTGTGTGTGTATATATATATATATATATATACCACATCTTCTTTATCCATTCATCTGTTGATGGACATTTAGGTTGTTTCCATGTCTTTGCTATTGTAAATAGTGCTGCTATGAACCTAGGGGTACTTGTATCTTTTTGAATTATAGTTTTGTCTGGTTATATGCCCAGGAGTGGGATTGCTGGATCATATGGCAACTCTACTTTTAGTTTTCTGAGGAACTTCCATACTGTTTTCCATAGTGGCTGCACCAACTTACATTCCCACCAACAATGTAGGAGGGTTCCGTTTTCTCCAGACCCTCTGCAGCATTTGTTATTTGTAGACTTTTTAATAATGGCCATTCTGACTGGTGTGAGGTGGTACCTCACTGTAGCTTTGATTTGCATTTCTCTAATAATTAGTGATGTTGAGCATCTTTTTCATGTGCCTGTTGGCCATCTGTATGTCTTCTTTGGAGAAATGTCTATTTAGGTCTTCTGCCCATTTTTTGATTGGGTTGTTTAGTTTTTTTTGGAGATTAAGCCCTTGTTGGTGACATCATTTTCAAATATTTTCTCCCATTCCGTAGGTTTTTTCATTTTGTTTATAGTTTCCTTTGCTGTGCAATGGCTTGTAAGTTTGATTAGGTCCATTTGCTTATTTTTGTTTTTATGTCTTTTGCCTTGGAAGGCTGACCCAAGAAAACATCGGTACAATTTATGTCAGAGAATGTTTTGCCTATGTTCTCTTCTAGGAGTTTTATGGTGTCTTGTCTTATATTTTAGGTCTTTGAGCCATTTTGAGTTTATTTTTGTGTACGGTGTGAGCGTGGGTCCTAACTTCATTGATTTACATGGGGCTGTCCAACTTTCACAACACCACTTGCTGAAGAGACTGTCTTTTCTCCATTGTATATTCTTGCCTCCTTTGTTGAAGATTAATCATTTATAGGTGTGCAGGTTTATTTCTGGGCTCTCTATTATGTTCCATTTATCTGTATGTCTGTTTCTGTGCCAATACCTTGCTGTTTTGATTACTATAGCCTTGTAGTATCATCTTAAGTCTGGGAGGTTTATGCCTCCAGCTTTGTTCTTTTTCCTCGGGATTGCTTTGGCAATTCTGGGTCTTTTATGATTCCATATAAATTTTAGAATTATTTGCTCTATTTCTGTGAAAAATGTCATGGGTAATTTAATAGGGATCACATTGAATCTGTAGATTGCTTTGGGTAGTATGCTCATTTTAATAGTATTAATTCTTTCAATCCAAGAGCATGGGATAGCTTTCCATTTCTTTGAATCATCTTTAATTTCCTGTATTAATGCTGTGTAGTTCTCAGCATATAAGTCTTTCATGTCCTTGGTGAGATTTATTCCTAAGTATTTTTTTTGGTGCAATTTTAAAAGGGATTGCTAGTTTGCATTCCCTTTCTTATATTTCATTATTAGTGTAAAGAAATGCAACCAATTTCTGTATGTTAATGTTGTATCCTGCTACCTTGCTGAATTAGTTTATCAGTTTTAGTAGTTTTTGTGTGGAGTCTTCAAGGTTTTCTATATATATTATCATGTTATCTGCATAATGACAATTTTACCTCTTCCCTACGAAACTGAATAACTTTTATTTCTTTTTCTTGTCTGATTGCTGTGGCTAGGACTTCCACTACAGTGTTGAAGAGAAGTGGTGAGAGTGGGTATCCTTGTCTTGTTCCAGATTTTAGCAGGAAGGCTTTCATCTTTTCACCATTGTGTATTATACTGCCAGTGGGTTTGTCATAAATAGCTTTTATGTTGAGATATGTTCCCTCTATACCCACTTTCATAAGGGTTTTTATCATGAATAGATGCTGAATTTTATCAAATGTTTTTTTCTGCATTTGTTGAGATGATCATGTGGTTTTTGTCTTTTCTTTTGTTGATGTGGTGTATCACATTGATCGATTTGTGTGTGTTGAACCATCCTTGTGAACCTGGGATGAATCCCACTTGGTCGTGGTGTATGACATTTCTTATGTGCTGTTGGATTCACTTTGCTAATATTTTGTTCAGAATTGTTGCATCTATATTCATCAAAGATATTGGCCTGTAATTTTCTTTGTTGTTACTGTTTTTGTCTGGTTTTGGCGTCAGGGTAATCCTGGCTTCATAGAATGTCTTTGGGAGTATTCCTTCATCTTCAAGCTTTTGGAAGAGTTTGAAAGGAATCAGTATAAGTTTTTCTTTGTATATTTGGTAGAATTTCCCAGTGAAACCATCTGGTCCTGAACTTTTGTTTGTAGCGAGTTTTTTTATTACTGATTCGATTTCATTTCTAGTGATTGGTCTGTTCAAGTTATCTATTTCTTCTTGATTCAGTTTTGGTGGGCTGTATGTTTCTAGAAAGTTGTTCATTTTTTTGAAGTTGTCAAATTTGTTGGCATATAATTGTTCATAGTATTCTCATGTTTTTTTGTATTTCTACTGTATCTGTTGTGATTTCTCCTCTTTGATTTCTTATTTTATTTATTTATTTAGGTCATCTCTCTTTCTTCATGGTGAGCCTAGCCAGAGGTTTGTAAATTTTCTTACCGTTTCAAAGAACGAGCTCTTGGTTTTATTAATTTCTTCTATAGTTTTTAAATCTCTATTTTATTTACTTCCTCGCTGATCTTTATTATCTCCTTCCTTCTGCTGACTTTAGGTTTTGTTTATCATTCATTTTATAATTCTTTTAGACGGGTTAGATTGTTTGAGATTTTTCTTGTTTCTTAAGGAAGACCTGTATTACTATGAACTTCCCTCTAAGAATTGCCTTTGCTGCATGCCATGGATTTTGTATGGTTGTGTTTTCATTGTCATTTGCCTCAAGGTATTTTTTAATTTCTTCTTTGATTTCATCATTGACCCATTGGTTTTATAGTAGCATGTTGTTTAGTCTCCATGTAATTGGTTTTTTTTCTCATTTCTGTGGTTGATTTCTAGTTTCATGCCATTATGGTCAGAAAAGATGCTTGAAGTCATTTCTGTACTCTTCAATTTGCTGAGGCTTGTTTTGTGCCCAAGTATGTGGTCAATCCTAGAGAATGTTCCATGTGCACTTGTACAGAATGTGTATTCTGCTTTTTTTGGATGTAATGTCCTAATTAAGTCTAACTGTTATGTTGTATCATTTAAGATCTCTGTTGCCTTATTGATTTTCTCTGTTGAAGATCTATCTTTTGATGTGAGTGGGGTGTTAAAGTCTCCTACTATTATTGTATTCCTGTCAATTTCTCCCTTTATGTCTGTTAGTATTTGTTTTATGTATTCGAGTGTACGTATATTGGGTGCATATATATTGACAAGTGTAATATTCTCTCCTTGTATTGATCTTTTTATCATTATATAGTGTCCTTCTTTATCTTTCTTTATAGCCTTTGTTTTAAAGTCTATTTTGTCTGATATAAGCATTGTGCCCCCCCCCCACTTTCTTGTCCTTTCCATTTGCATGAAATATCTTTTTCCATCCCCTCACTTTTAATTTATCTGTGCTTTGCCCTAAAGTGTGTCTCTTGTAGGCAGCATATTGTAGGATCTTGTTTTTTTATCCAGTCTACCACTCTGTGTCTTTTGATTGGAGCATTTAGTCCATTGACATTTAAGGTAATTATTGATAGATATGTATTTATTGCCATTTTAACCTTGTTTTTCCATTGATTTTGTATTTCTTCTTTGTCCCTTTCTTTTTCTTTTTGTTTTTCCTTTTGTAGTTTAATGATTTTCTTTTGTATTATGCTTATGTTCTCTTCTTTTTGGTTTTTGTGACTCTATTGTATGTTTTTGATTTGTGGTTGCTGTGTTTAAGTATGATAACCCCTTCCTATATCTACTTGCTTTATACTGGTAGTCATATAGCCTCAAACACATTCTAGAAAAAAAAAATCTACATTTTCTTATTCTTTTCCCCCACATTTTATGATTTTGATGTCCTATTTTGGATCTTCATTTTCATCCTTTTTCTGTTCATTGTGGTTATTGCTTTCACAGAATTTTTTTGATTTTTTTAATCTGTGTACTGTCTTATTTAAGTGATTTACTTTCCAATTGTGATTTTCTCTTTTCTACAGATTCTTGCTACTTTTCTATTTAAAGAAGAGCTTTCCATATTTTCTTTAGGGTAGGTTTAGTATTGCTGTATTCTTTTAGTTTTTACTTGTCTAAAAAATTCTTTATTTCTCCGTCTATTCTAAATGATAATCTTGCTGGGTAGAGTATCCTAGGTTGCAGATTTTTCCCTTTTAGGACTTTGAATATATCTTGTTACTCCCTTCTGGCCTGCATCATTTCTGTAGAGAAATCCGCTAATAGCCTTATGGGGGGTTGCCTTGCAATTAATTATTTGTTTTTCTCTTGCTGCCTTTAGAATCCTCTTTAACTTTTGCCATTTTTATTATAATATATCTTGGTGTAGGTCTATTTGGGTTTATCTTGTTCAGGACCCTCTGTGCTTCCTGTATCTGGATATCTGTTTCCTTCTTTAGTTTTGGGAAGTTTTCAGCCATAATTTCTTCAAATACATTTTCAATTCTCTATTCTCTTTCTGGGATCTCTATTATGTGTAGATTGGCATGCTTTATGTTATCCCATAGGTCTCCTATACTGCTTTCTTTCTGTTTTCATTTGGGTTTCTGTCTGCTGTCCTGATTGGGTGATTTCCATTATTCTATCTTCTAGATCACTAATTTGTTCTTCTGCATTATGCATTCTGCTATTCATAGCCTTTAGTTCAGCTTTTGTTTCTTCAAATGAATTCTCTAATTTTTCTTGGCTCCTCCTTATAGTTTCTAGTTCCTTTTTACAGTAATCTGCATTTCTGTCAATAGCCTTTCTTAATTCCTTCAGATTTTTCATTATCTCCTTTTTGAACTCGATGACTATTAGACTGAAGAGAGCTGTTTCATTGTTTGTTCTTTCAGGGGAATTATCTCGACCTTTTAATTGGGAGTGGTTTCTCTGCTTTCATTTTACTTATATTTCTGTTGCTCTATGAGTTTAGGAAGAACAATTATCTACCGTGGTCTTGGAGGACTATTTTTATGTGGGAACATCCCTGTGTAGCCTGCATGTCAACTCATTAATATTTTTCGGTGTGAAGGCTGTTTTTAGTATGGATGACTGCCACCTCTTTCCTGAGTGTACTCTGGCCATTATCCCCTTGATAGGAGGTGTGACTGACGTTGTGGTGACCAGAGCCTGCACTGAATATTGAGCAGGGCCTCCTCTTTGCTCTGTGGCTGTCACTGACCTGTCCAGGGCAGAGTCTGCTCCCTAGTTGTTGGAGTAGAAGCCCCCAGCTCCATTTCTGACCTGCATTTCTGATATGCAGGGTGAGGTGGGCGGGATTGGAGTGCTCCCATGGGGAGAGAAGCCACTGAGTATTCCTCCACTGGGCCTGTTCACCTGTGAGCGTACTCTGCTATGTCACTTTCATCCATTAAGCAGGCTCACAAAGCACACTGTTGTTAGCACTGCCCTTGGCCCCTATGTAACCATGGGTATGCTGACTATCAGCCCTGGTGCTTCTCAGTCTTTGTTTTTCACAAAGCCACCAGCACAGGGCTGCTGAAGTCAGGTCCCAGGACTGCAGTCATCACACACCTGGACCCACTGTGGGAGCTATGGAGGCATCTCAGACCCTGGCCCAGCCCAGCCCCCATGTGTACGTGCCCACAAAGCCCACAGCTGCTAAGGCCAGACCCGTCCCAGCCATGGGAGCACCAGTTGTCCGTTCAGATGTTCCACAGGCACTGCATTTACAAAGCCAGCTGCGGAGGTGTGAATCTGCAGTTTGCATAGCCGTGGGCAAAGATTTCAGCTCTGCTTCCTAAATTGCACAGCCCCTTTCGTCCTACCCCATTACTTGGAGATCTTTCTTGTCCTTTCAGATGTTTGAGGTGTTCTGCTAGTGTTCAGTAGGTGTTCTGTGAGAAATCTTCCATTTGTACATGTATTCTTGATGTATTTGTGGGAAGAGATGAGTTCCATGTCCTACTACTCCACCATCTTGATTCCGATCCCCTATCCTTCCACTTTTTGAGGAGGTGCTGAGGATTTATTGTTTTGGATGTCATGATAAACTCTGGGATGAAGTTTAAATGGCTTTATCCTTTTGGTTGAAGGCAGGCAAATAACAGTGTTACATCATGGTGTCTTAGCTTTTTGTCAGTACCAGCTAGTTTCTCAGTATCTCCAACTTTATAATAAAGTAATTGATTTGCTTAGCATTTAAAAAGTTACCCTATCTACCATTTTATATCTGTACATAAAGATACAACACAAGGGCTTCCCTGGTGGCGCAGTGGTTGAGAGCCCGCCTGCTGATGCAGGGGACACGGGTTCGTGCCCCGGTCCGGGAAGATCCCACATGCCACGGAGCGGCTGGGCCCGTGAGCCATGGCCGCTGAGCCTGCGCGGCCGGAGCCAGTGCCCCATAACGGGAGAGGCCACAACAGTGAGAGGCCCGCGTACCACCAAAAAAAAAAAAGATACAACACAAGCTGAATGCTATCATTTTTCCTTACCTATGGGTATATATGTTTGTTTCAAGAGTAGAATACAGCCTCATTAGTAAGAGTATCTCTAGTCTTATATTAAAATGAAAATCATTCATTTTTAATTTTTGCTTCTCTACTTTTGTAAAATTATGACATCTCCTGTTGGCCCTTTAACTATTTAGAGTATGGATGACTGCATTTTTTGGCATAAATTATTTTTAAATATGGAGTAATATCTGCACAGTCCTAGGGATACTGGTTATTATCTGATAAGTGGTCCTCTACTGATAGTGACCTGTAAACCCTAGATTTCAACAAGTCCACTATGTATTCCTCAACAAAAGTGAGGTGACTTCAGATATGACCAATTTAAGCTTCTTCCATCCCATCAGTAATTCTGTATAAACAAAAGCAATGCATAAAGGTTTTCCACTTTGTAATAATTTAAAAATCACACCAGTTAATTTTTTAAATTTTATTCAGGGAGCAAAAATAAAACAGTAATCACTTTTTTACACCACATTAGGATAAGAACACTTCATAATTGTCATCATCAAATTTACCAGGTATCAAAGAGTCTTGATTTAAGGTCACATGGCATCTCAGTCAATTGTCAGAGTTCAGTAGTTTTCACCCTGAAGGGTAGTAACACTACCGTGTTAATTCAATCAGAAGATATTCCAAAAGAGAGCCATAAATTAGCCAGAGCTTATAGTAAGAGAATGACTGGTATTAAAGAAGGCTAAACCTAAAGTATGATTATATTCCTGCTACTTCCTGTCTTTGCATTTAAGGATTACTTTTACCCTGCCAGTAGAAGTAGGAGCCCTGAAAAACTAGACTAGAGCCATTCCTTGGTGTTGCATGTGTGAATAAGGAAAAAAAAAAATCTCAGGATCTTTTATATGTCTTGTACAATTTGATATGAGGTGTTTAATATCAAATAATAACCTTGAAGAGGTTTTTACCTTACTTTTTGTTTTTTGGTACTTTCTGGCATGTTCATTGAATCTCATCAAATAAAGCCTCACTGAAGAGAGCGTATCTTTAAATTCTTAGCATAATTTCTGTTTTGTGCAGAGCAGCTGGAGGGGATGATGGGCCTTTTCAGTCCTAAAGCTAAATTCCCCACCATTGCCCTAAGCAGACCTTCACTTCTCCCCAAGAAAATTTCTGAAGAAATAAGACAGCTGCTTTTTTCCAGGTACAGGCAAATATAGCTGAAAGTTGTTGTGACCTTCTAGTATTCGACTCATATTGTCTCTACAATTCCACCTACATTTTCTAAACTATCAGCACTTTGAATTGGCAGAGCTGCCCTTCCTGTCTCTGAAACGCGTGCGCTCACATTGGCACCATTGCTAATAAGGAGATTTAAACCTGAGGATGACTCATTGTTAATGACCCGTCTTATGTACAACTTCCTCTTTCCAGCCACCAGAGCACACAAGGAGCTAAACAAGCAAATGACTCTAAAGGAGAGTTGGGGTTCCTAAACCCAGGTTTTATCACTGAACTCAAAAACCCACACACACCTTCTCCCCTCTTCCTTAGGATGAGAACGTTTTAACTGACCTCTGCCCTCCTATCAACAATACAGTTGACCCTTGATCAACACCAGTTTGAACTGCCTGGATCCACTTATTGCAGATATTTTTCAGTAGTAAATTCTGTAGTACTACACAATCCATGGTTGATTGAATTCACAGCTATGGAGGGCCCACTGTAAGTTATACTCGGCTTTTCAACAACAAGGAGGGTGGGCATCCCTAACCCCCTTCTTGTTCAAGGGCCAACTGTATTTGAAGATACTCAGAGGGAATTTATCTTCAAAGTTATCTTGAATGTTGTTTATTTTCATAACCTAAAGAGATCTTGTAAAACTCCAATGGGATATTATAGTGAAGTTGAATGTTTTATAGAATCCTTCTTACTTGCCAGAAATGCTTGTTTTATGTATCTTTATGAAAGAATAATTGTCAGGCAAGTGCACTAAAAAAGGTATTTATTTTTCTAGGATATTGAATCAGTCAACCCCAGGGACAAAAACATGGGTAATGTTTTCAAGTACTCATTTTACCTTCCCTTTGAAGAACAAGTTAATATTTTAAAATGCAAGTTAATCTTTAACTTAGGTGCATTTTCAGTAGAAAGCATGATTTTTTCAAAATATGTTAAGAAATTGTCATTAGTGATAGGCAATCAATCAGCTATCAAACTAAAGTTTGGCCTTTTAAGAGCTATTGTAAGACCCAGGATGATAATTAATTTAACACTGGAATAATTGGAACTTTAGCAGTTTTTGGCAGAGTGCTTCTCTGTGATGGTGAGTATTCTGGAATTTCCCCCCAAATTATAAATTTTATTATTATTATGTTGAATCTTTGGCAGATGCTTTTTTAAATAAGAAAAGAATCAAAACCTTTCCCCGGTGTGCTATTAAAGGAATTTCCCTCTCCATAGCCTTGTGTATTAAGTTATTAAAGCTTGATCCCAAAGTGGTATTTCAAAATCATTCTTAAAAGTGTTAGTAGGATCAGCATCACCAGTGATCTAAAGTAAAAATATGTCACTTCTCTGAATTTTTCAAACACTGTGTGATGAATGATCTTGGGGAAAACGAGCTGCTTGAACTTCTTTTAAATTCTAGGGACCGACATGGCTTTCATTGTATGTGCTATATTAGAGAAGAATACAACAGAGAAGGGCACTACATCTTAATTTATTTTTTTTTATTGAAGTAGAGTTGATTTACAACGTTGTGCTAATTTCTGCTGTACAAAAGTCACTCAGTTATACACGTATATACATTCTTTTTCATATTCTTTTTCATTATGGTTTAACACAGGTTATTGAATATAGTTCCCTGTACTATACAGTAGGGACCTGGTTGTTTATCCATTCTAAATGTAACAGTTTATATCTACTAAACTCAAACTCCCAGTCCATCCCTCTCCCTCCCCACCTCCCCGTTGGCAACCACAAGTCCGATGTCTATGTCTGTGAGTCTGTTTCTGTTTTGTAGATAGGTTCATTTGTCCCATATTTTAGATTCCACATATAAGTGATATCATATAGTATTTCTCTTTCTCTGTCAGACTTCACTCAGTATGATGATCTCTAGTTGCATCCATGTTGCTGCAAATGGCATTATTTCATTCTTTTTTATGGCTGAGTAATATTCCATTGTGTATATATATATATATATATATATATATATATATATACCACATCTTCTTTATCCATTCCTCTGTCGATGGACATTTAGGCTGTTCCCATGTCTTGGCTATTGCAAATAGTGCTGCTGTGAACATATGGGTGCATGTATCTTTTTGAATGTAGTTCTGTGTGGATACATGCCCAGGAATGGGATTGCTGGATCATATGGCAACTCTAGTTTTTTTAAGAACCTGCATACTCTTGTCTGTAGTGGTTGTACCAATTTACATTCCCACCAACAGTGTAGGAGGGTTCCTTTTTCTTCACACCCTCTCCAGCATTTGTCATTTGTAGACTTTTTGGCCATTCTGACTGGTGTGAGGCGATACCTCATTGTAGTTTTAATTTGCATTTCTCTAATAATTAGTGATGTTGAGCATCTTTTCATGTGACTCTTGGTCATCTGTATGTTTTCTTTGGAGAAATGTCTATTTAGGTGTTCTGCCCACTTTTTCAATTGAGTCGTTTTTTTTTTTTCTTTTGGCTGCATTGGGTCTTTGTTGCTGTGCATGGGCTTTCTCTAGTTGCAGCAAGTGGGGGCTACTATTCATTGCAGTGCGCGGGCTTCTCATTGTGGTGACTTCTCTTGTTGCGGAGCATGAGCTCTAGGCACGTGGGCTCAGTAGTTGTGGCTCGTGGGCTCTAGAGCACAGGCTCAGTAGCTGTGGTACATGGGCTTATTTGCTCATGGCCAGTGGGATCTTCCCGGACCAGGGCTTGAACCTGTGTCCCCTGCATTGACAGGTGAATTCTTAACCACTGTGCCACCAGGGAAGTCCCTGGTTTTTTGATATTGAGTTGTATGAGCTGTTCGTATATTTTGGAGATTAAGCCTTTGTCGGTCGCATTGTTTACAAATATTTTCTCCCATTCTGTAGATTGTCTCTTTTTTTTACAGTTTCGTTTGCTATGCAGGCACTGCATTTTAATTTGGCAGCATCTAAGACTCTCCAGGTGTTGGGATTCAACTATAGCTTATGCGTTCTGATTGTCATTTGTCTGTTCACTTTGATCTGGCACAACGAGCATTAATACTTACTTATCTTTTCTAAGGACAAGGCCTCTCTCCCCCCCTCCTCCTCTCTCTCTTGCAACATCTAATTTGTTAGAAGGAAAGATGATAAACTAGCCAAGGAAAACCTAAACCTTTGACTTTAATGTATTGGCGTCATAAACACCATGTTTTGTTTTGTTTTTTATTTAGTTTTTCGTTGTCTGAGCATCTTGAAGTGGCAAGTTAGTGATTTGCTTAGCTTTTTCTTAATAACATAAATGAAATGAGAGAAAAGTAACCAGGATACATTTTCTGACTTTGGTAAAAGGACTATGACTCATCTTGTTAAAGGCATGCAGGGATCTTAATTTCAGAGAATAACATATGTTAGTCCCAACTGTTTCTATATCCATTGTGATCATGACAAGATTTGGAGAAAATGTTGTAAAAGCATATTTACTTTCATTCTATTCATTTTATGGAACAGAATAGTCCAGGAAATAGACACTGAGTGGACAATACCATCATGCCATTACTTAAATTACTATAACAATTAATGTGTTGGCAGGAACTTACCTTGCACCTTTCAGGGGTAAGCCAGCTTCATTTTGCATAACTCTAAAAGTTTTTTTTTTTAAGTTACTTTTTTGAAACCTGATTCTATACATATCAAGTCTTCTTATGATTTATTAAGAACCTGGGGAGGTGTAAGACTTACATATAAGGAGTAATGGACTTTGAAGAAAAAGAGGTTTCTAAGTGGCTCTTGGGGTACAATTTAAAGGGTACAGTTAAGATAATGGAGTGAGGGATATAGGCAATGGTTTCACTAATTACTTAACTGTCAGATTCACTTGCTTCTCTAGTTTACAACAGAGGTAATCATTTAATACACAAGACTTTGGTGAGCTAGAGAACACTCAGCAAGAAATGGGCTGGCAGTGGGAAAAAATATCACTCAAGAATAAGCACAAATAAAAAATCAACTTCCAAAGGCTCGTGATACCAGTGATTTTCCACTCCTGTTGGGATTTTGATTTCTTTCCAGAAGAATTGCAGCAGTGGCCTCCTGCCAAAGGAGAACAATATTCAGCTTATAGTGCCAACTGCCACTTATAGCTATCTCTCCAGTGGTAGAAGCCCCTCAGATTTTTATATCTGCTGCTTATTAAAAAGCTCTTGACTTTCCCTTGGCTCACTGATCGAGGAATGCCTGGGAGCCTACATACAACAGGTGATCCCGTTTCTGTCAAACAAATGCCATCACACTGTGGGTAGGTACAGAAGGCTAGCCTGGGTGGCCACTGATTCCTTCCACCAATTCAGGCTAGCCTCTCATCAGTATACTGTAACTTATTTAGATTTTGCGGCACGTGTCTGAAAGTCAACATAATAGGTGTAGATGCTTCCAAAGGCCATTCTTTTCTTTCATTGGTATCCAGCCATAAAAATCACTTGCTTTCATTGTCTGTACACAGCCCAAAATATCAAGATAGCTATCACACAGCCCATACATTTCTGACCTTGTCCTCTCTGTCCTCTTCCTTTATGCTCCTTGTTTATCAGAATGTCTTCATAAGTGAAATGACTCTGGTAAGAACCTTTACCTCGTGTTTAAATGAGAAAGTAAGTAATGGAGTTTGCCATTTCCTTTCCATATCATCCTTCAGTTAAAGCAGTGACTTTGTGTTGGAATCACATGGAGAGCTTTAAAAGATTCTAGTCACATTTAAGTTTAAAAAACACTGATTTAAAAGTTGCACCAGTTACAAAATAAGAATAATGTTTTGCCTTATTTTGGTAACCATATTCCTCAATTTTTAAACATTCATACTCTTAAGAGTATTTGTTTTGCTTTGAAATACAGTGCTTCATATTGTGTCATGAATATGGAAGTGACCACAAGTAAGAATATATGTGATCTTACGTATACAGAAAAGTATTATGAGATGAGGTAAAGGGTGGGAAATATACCAATGCTACTCTGAGTTCATAATTGAATAATCACTTACTCTGCCTTAATTGCCTCATCTCCAAAATCTGAAGGTTAAACCAGGTAGGTCTAATACCTTCTGGCTTCTTTCTCTGATCCTATCATCAGTACCACTTCATTTCTGAGGATACTGATTTCTCCATAGAGCTAGGTGGAAGGGGATATTTAAACCCTCTGGAAATATTATATTTAAACAGTATCAACTTACTAATAAGGCCATGTTTCTATGATTGTAATTATCCGGTTGTAGCAAGACAGGGCAAGTGTATTTATTTTCTCCCTTTCTCCTCAGTCTTGTCCCTCCTGCCAGATTTGTTGCAACAACTCATTCAGTGAGACCAAAAATTCCTTCTTTGGTTAGTAACTGAATGGCTGAATTACATTTATCAATTCAAATGGAGATGATTATAATTAATTATTTAATAAAACAAAAGTAAGTACGAAGAAAGATCATTTTCCTAGATTGAGTTTTTTTAAGGTTAATAAAGATATGTAAAGGTTAGGTTAGACGTTTTCTTAAACTACAAACTGTTGTCATTTTTGAAATGTGTAAGCATTTGTTTGTATAAGTAATATGTATTCATTGTAGAAAATGTGGACTCTTCGGGAAAGCACAAAGAACTAAATAACTTACTGGTATTCCAACCACTGAGAGAGATGCTCTTTTCACAGCTGGGCTTATTTCTTTGCTTCACAAATATGAATTCCTTTTAAAAAATAAAATTAGGAGCAAATTATGTATACAAGTTTCTGACTTGCTTGTTTAAATATCACATTGTCTTTAAATATTATAGATATAAAAATATATTCATAATATATTAGGGAAATGCTATAAGTAATAACCATTCCCTCAAACTTAGATATAACTCATGATTTTGAGACCTATTGGGAATGAGGAAAACCAGGTTACCTTGTGCGAATTTGAGACTCTTGGATGGCTATACAGTGAGCATCCTAATCATCTTAGCTAACATAAAAGGGATGCTATTTAAAAGTAGTTGAAAAGGATTCCAGTCTGTTGAAAGATCCCCATATATTGTAAAGTCTCATTGTTTGCGGCCCTATTCTGTGGGTCCTGCCTGTGCCCTGTGGCTCGTTGTCTGCCTACTGAGATGGCTAGGCAATCTTGATTCTCTGTGGTCCTCCCAAGGTTGAGATTCTGTCTGGAGATCTGGACTTCCTCGCCTGGACCCTCCTGTAGGTGCCCCAGCCTTGCCTCCTGACCCTGCATGTAGTCACTGGTCTTTCAACCAAGAAGACCCCATACCTCACAACTTGGAATGCATGCACCTTGATCTTGGAGCAGGAAGGCTTTAATCTCTGGGGCACCATGCAGTGTCACACGACTCTTCCTAAGAGATCAGCACAATAGCCTATAATTCATAAAAGGACCACTGTTGAGTTTTTCAAAATAAAGGTAGCCCATTCCTTTCTTCATGCTGGTAAACCTCTGGAACAGTAAGGCTGTTATCCCTGACCTTCAGCACTTCACGTATGTCTGTTGTCCAGGTTCAGATCACTGTGATCCTTTCTGTTCTGCATGTGAACACGTTTGAAGTTGTGCACATAATGCATCAATTTCCATCCCTGGCTTTTCACAGTTGATTGCCCTGAAGACCTGCTGGTCTTATCTTCACAGAAGATTATAGAATATTATTTTTAGAGAATAATTATTTCCTCTCTGTGCATTTATGCTAATCACTAGTTTGTATATCCATGTATAACTGATTTGCTCTGTGTTTAAGTCCCTGAAAATTCAGCAAGTTGCTGTTTTACCATTTATTTCTTTTGATTAAAATGTGTTTGATACAAACACATTTGTTCTTAGTTCACCTATTTTAAGTTTTTTACCATCAAGCTAAAGGCATGTTACTTGTTCGTATTGGCCATGCGGTTTCTGTCATATTGATGGAAGACACTGATAACTATCTGAAGATTAAAAACTGTAGTAATGTACTTAGTACAAAACATTGTTTAATGTGCTTGAGACCAAAAATAATAACTCTTCAGGGTTCTTTTCTCTCCTGGTTTTCAGGGTGCTGGTTGCACAGCCCTGGTGGTAGCTGTGGTCGCAAGGAAGCTGGAACTTACCAAAGCAGAAAAGCACGTGCACAACTTCATGATGGACACTCAACTGACAAAAAGAGTAAGTTACCACCCTTGTATCTCCAAGGGGAATATTAGTGTTTTTTCTTTCTTTGGTTTAAATTTTCATTTTATTTTATGTTGGAGTACATAGTTGATTTACAATGTTGTGTTAGTTTCAGGTGTTCAGCATAGTGATTTAGTTATACATACACATATACCTATTCTTTTTCAGATTCTTTTCCCACATAGGTTATTACAGAATAATGAGTAGAGTTCCCTGTGCTATACAGTAGGTCCTTGTTGTTTATCTGTTTTATACATAGTAGTATGTATATGTTAATCCCAAACCCTTAATTTATCCCCTCCCACCCCTTTCCCCTTTGGTAACCATAAGTTTGTTTTCGAAATCTGTGAGTCTGTTTCTGTTTTGTACATAAATTCATTTGTATGGGGGCTTCCCTGGTGGCGCAGTGGTTGAGAGTCCACCTGCTGATGCAGGGGACGCGTAACGCAAAAAAAAAAAAATTCATTTGTATCATTTTTTTATATTCCACGTATGTGACATCTATGGTATTTGTCTTTGACTTACTTCACTTAGTATGAGAATCTCTAGGTCCATCCATGTTGCTGCAAATGGCATTATTTCATTCTTTCTTATGGCTGAATAATATTTCATTGTATATATGTACCACATCATCTTTTTTTTTTTTTTTTTTTGCGGTACACGGGCCTCTCACTGTTGTGGCCTCTCCCGTTGCGGAGCACAGGCTCCGGACGTGCAGGCTCAGTGGCCATGGCTCACGGGCCCAGCCGCTCCACGGCATGTGGGACCTTCCCGGACCAGAGCACGAACCCGAGTCCCCTGCATCGGCAGGCGGACTCTCAACCACTGTGCCACCAGGGAAGCCCCCACATCATCTTTATCCATTCATCTGTAGATGGACATTTAGGTTGCTTCCATGTCTTGGCTATCGTAAACAGGGCTGAAATGAACATTGGGGTGCATGTATCCTTTCGAACCGTGGTTTTCTCCAGATATATGCCTAGGAGTGGGATTGCTGGATCTTATGATAGCTCTATTTTTAGCTTTTTAAGGAACTTCCGTACTGTTCTCCAAAGTAGCTGCACCAATTCACATTCTCACCAACAGTGTGGGAGGGTTCCCTTTCCTCCACACTGTCTCCAGCATTTTTTGTTTGTAGATTTTCTGATGATGCCCATTCTGACTGGTGTGATAACTCATTGTAGTTTTGATTTGCATTTCTCTAATACTTAGTGATGTTGAGCATCTTTTCATGTGCCTCCTGGCCATCTGTATGTCTTCTTTGGAGAAATGTCTACTTAGGTCTTCTGCCCATTTTTGGATTGGCTTTTTGTTGAGTTGTATGAGCTGTTTGTATATTTTGGAGATTAAGACCTTTGTCAGTCGCATCATTTGCAAATATTTTCTCCCATTCTGTGTGTTGTCTTTTCGTTTTGTTTATGGTTTCCTTTGCTGTGAAAAAGCTTTTAAGTGTAATTTGGTCCATTTGTTTATCTTGTTTTCATTTTCATTACTCTAGGAGGTGGATCCTAAGAGATATTGCTGCAATTTTTGTCAAGGAGTGTTCTACGTTTTCCTGGAAGAGTTCTATGGTATTTGGTCTTACATTTAGGTCTCTAATCCATTTTGAGCTTATTTTTGTGTACAGTGTTACAGAAAGTTCTAATTTCAGTCTTTTACATGTAGCTGTCCAGTTTTCCCAGCACCACTTATTGAAGAGACTGTCTTTTCTCTATTGTATATTCTTGTCTCCTTATTGTAGATTAATTGAACATAGGTGTGTGGGTTTATTTCTGGGCTTTCTATCCTGTTCTGTTGATCTATATTTCTGTTTTTGTGCCAGTACCATACTGTCTTGATTACTGTAGCTTTGTAGTATAGTCTGAAGTCAGGGAGCCTGATTCCACTAGCTCCATTTTTCTTTCTCAAGATTGCTGTGGCTATTCAGGTTCTTTTGTGTTTCCAAACAAATTTTAAGACTTTTTGTTCTAGAACTGCAGAAAATTGGGAATTTAAAAGGGATTGCATTGAGTCTGTAGATTACCTTGGGTAGTATAGTCATTTTGACAGTAATTGATTCTTCCAATCCAGGTACATGGTATATTTTTGCAGCTGTTTGTGTCCTCTTCAGTTTCTTTCATCAGTGTCTTATAGTTTTCTGAGTATAGGCTTTTTACCTCCTTAGGTAGGTTTCTCCTAGGTATTTTATTCTTTTTGATGCAATGGTTAATGGGATTGTTTCCTTAATTTCTCTTTCTGATCTTCAGTTGTTTGTTAGTGTATAGGAATGCAAGAGATTTCTGTGTATTAATTTTGTAACCTGAAAATTTACCAAATTCATTGATGGTCTTCTGGTATCATCTTTAGGATTTTCTGTGTATAGTGTCATGTCATATCATGTTTACTTCTTTTCCAGTTTGGATTCCTTTAATTTCTTTTTCTTCTCTAATTGCTATGGCTAGGACTTCCAAAACTATGTTGAATTAAAGTGGTGAGAGTGGACACGCTTGTCTTATTCCTGATCTTAGAGGAAATGCTTTCAGCTTTTCACCATTGGGTATGATATTAACTGTAGGTTTGTCATATATGGCCCCTATGTTGAGGTATATTCCCTCTCTACACACTTTCTGGTGACTTTGGTGAGTTTTTATCATAAATGGGTGTTGAATTTTGTCAAAAGCTTTTTCTGCATTTACTGAGATGATCGTTTGGTTTTTATTCTTCTGTTTGTTAATGTGGTGTATCACACTGATTGATTTGCAAATATTGAAAAACCCTTGCATCCCTGGGATAAATCCCTCTTGATCATGGGTGTATGATCCTTTTAATGTACTGTTGGATTCAGTTTGCTAGTATTTTGTTGAGGATTTTTGCATGTATGTTCATCAGTGATACTGGCCTGTAAGTTTCTTATTTTGTGGCATCTTTGTCTGGTATCAGGGTGATTATGGCCTCATAGAATGAGTTTGGAAGTGTTCCTTCTGCAATTTTTCAAAATAGTTTCAAAAGGATAGGTGTTAACTCATCTCTAGATGTTTGATAGAATTCGCCTGTGAATCCATCTGGTCCTGGACTTTCATTTGTTGGGCATTCTTTAATCACACTTTCAATTTCAGTGCTTGTGACTGGTCTGTTCATATTTTCTATTGTTTCCTGGTTCAGTCTTGGAAGATTGTACCTTTTCAAGAATTTTTCCATTTCTTTCAGGTTGTCCACTTTATTGGCATATAGTTGCTTGTAGTAGTCTTATGATCCTTTGTATTTCTTTGGTGTCCATTATAACGTCTCCTTTTTCACTTCAATCATTTCATTTATTGATGTGAGCCCTCTCTCTCTTTTTCTTGATGAGTTTGAATAAAGCTTTATCAACTTTGTTTATCTTTTCCAAGAACCAGCTTTGAGTTTTATTAATCTGTGCTATTGTTTTCTTTGTTTCTATTTCACTTATTTCTGCTCTGATCTTTATGATTTTTGTTTGTTCTTTCTCTAGTTGCTTTAGGTGTAAGGTTAGGTTGTTAGTTTGGGATTTTTCTTGCTTCCTGAGGTAAGATTGTATTGCTATAAACTTCTCTGTTAAAGGTTTCCCATAGCTTTTGGATCATCATGTTTTAATTTGTCTCTAGGTTTTTTTTCATTTCCTCTTTGATTTCTAAAGTGATCCATTGGTTGTTTAGTAACACTTGTTTAGCTTCCATGTGTTTGTGTTTTTTATAGTGTTTTTCCCCCCTTGTAGTTGATTTCTAATCTCATAGCATTGTGGTCGGAAAAGATGCTTGGTATGATTTCAGCTTTCTTGAATTTATCAATGCTGGGCTTATGGCCCAGTATGTGATCTATCCTGGAGAGTGTTCCATGAGCACTTGAGAAGAAAGTGTACTCTGCTCTTTTTGGATGGAATGCTCTATAAATATCAATTAAGTCTATCTGATATAATGTGTCATTTAAGACCTGTGCTTCCTTAATGATTTTCTGTCTGGATGATCTGTCCATTGCTGAAAGTGGGGTGTTAAAGTTCCCCACAATTATTGTGTTACTGTCGATTTCTCCTTTTATGGCTGTTAGCATTTTCCTTGTGTACTGAGATGCTCCTACATTGGGTGCATATATATTTATAATTGTTATATCTTCTTCTTGGATTGATCCCTTGATCATTATGTAGTGTCCTTCCTTGTCTCTTGTGAGTCTTTTATTTTAAAGTCTATTTTGTCTGATACGAGAATTGCTACTCCAGCTTTCTTTTGATTTCCATTTACATGGAATATCTTTTTCCATCCCCTCACTTTCAGTCTGTATGTGTCCCTAGATCTGAAGTGAGTCTCTTGTAGACAGCATATAGGTGGGTCTTGTTTTTGTATCCATTCAGCCAGTCTGTGTCTTTTGCTTGGAGCATCTAATCCATTTATATTTAAGGTAATTACCCATATGTATGTTACTGTTGCCATTTTCTTAATTGTTTTGGGATTAATTTCATGGGTCTTTTTTCTTCCTTTCCCCCTTTGTTCTCTTCTGATTTGATGACTATCTTTAGTGTTGTGTTTGGATTCCTTTTTCTTTTTTGTGTGTATATCTGTTGTAGGTTTTTGGTTTGTGGGTACCATGAAGTCTTGATATAGCAGTCTATAAGATTGTTTTAAGTTGCTGGTCTCTTAGTTTCAAATGCATTTCCGGTATCCTGCATTTGAACTCTCCTCTTCTCACACTTGCTGGTTTTGATATCATATTTGTGTGTGGATTATTTCCTACCTTTACTGTACGTTTGCCTGTACTGATGAGCTTTCCCATTTGTAATTTTCTTGTTTCTAGTTATGTCCTTTTCTTTCCCACCTAGAGTTCTTTTAGCATTTGTTGTAAAGCTGGTCTGGTGGTGCTGAATTCTCTTAGCTTTTGCTTGTTTGCAAAGCTTTTCATGTCTCCATTGAATCTGAACGAGAGCCTTGGTGGATAGAATATTCTTGATTGTAGCTTTTTCCCTTTCATCACTTTGAATATATCATGACACTCCCTGCAGAGTTTCTGTGGAGAAATCAGCTGATAACTTTATGGGGATTCCCTTCTTGCTTTTAATATTTTCTCTTTGTCTTTAATTTTTGTCAATTCAATTACTATGTGTCTTGGTGTGTTTCTCCTTGGGTTTATCCTGTATGGGACTCTCTGCACTTCCTGGACTTCAGTGAGTGTTTCCTATGTTAAGGAGGTTTTCAGCTATTATCTCTTCAAATATTTTCTCAGGGTCTTTCTCTCTCTCTTCTCCTCCTAGGACCCCTATAAGGTGAATGTTGGTGCATTTACTGCTGTCCTGAGGTCTCTGAGACTGTCCTCATTTCTTTTCATTACTTTTTCTTTATTCTGCTTTGACGCAGTGATTTCCACCATCTGTCTTCCAGCTCACTTATCTGTTCTTCTGCCTGATGTATTCAGCTACTGATTCCTTCTAATGTATTTTTTCATTTTAGTAATTGTATTATTCATCTCTGGTTATTTGTTCTTTGTTTATCTAGATCTTTGTTAGACATTTCCTGTATGTATCTTTTAGGTTTGTGCCTCCACTCTTTTTCCATCATCTTGGATCATCTTTACTATCATTATTCTGAATTCTTTTTCAAGTAGCTTGCCTATCTCCACTTAACCTAGTTGTTCTTTGGGGGTTTTATCTTGTTCCTTTGTCTGGAACATATTCCTCTGCCATCTCATTTTGTCTATCTGTCTGTGTTTGCAGTCCCACAGGCTGCAGGATTATGGTTCCTCTTGCTTCCGGTGTCTTCCCACTGGTGTGTGGTGCTGGGTCTTGTCCCTCTGGTGGGCAGGGCCATATCAAGGGGTGTATTTTTAGGCAGCTGTGCACTCAGGAAGCTTTTAAGCAGCCTGTCTGCTGTTGGGTGGTGCTGTGTTCTTGCTCTAAGGTGTCCCAGCACTGGAGCCTTCAGGCTTTTGGGTGGGGCAAGGTCTTGGCATCAAAAGTGGCAGCCTCCAAGACAGCTCTCACCTATGAGTGCTCCCCAGTACCTCTGCCACCAGTGTCCTTTTTCCCTGCAGCGAGCGACAGCTGCCCCTCCACCTCCCCAGGAGACCCTCCAAGAGCAGCAGGTAGGTCTGCTCTAGGCTCAAACGAAGTCACTGCTTTTTCCCCTGGGTTTCAGTGTGCACAAGACCTTGTGTGCACCCCCCCAAGAGTGGCAGTTCTGCTTCCCCCAGTCCTGTGGAGTTCCTGCGATCAAGTCCCACTGACCTTCAAAGCCAAATGCTCTGGGGGCTCCTCTTCCTGATGCCAGTCCTGCAGACTGGGGAGCCTGATGTGGGGCTCAGAACCTCTGTGATATGATTATGTGGGAGAACCTCTGCAGTATAATTATTTTCCACTTTGTGGGTCACCCACCCAGTGGGATTGTATGGCAAATGCACCCCTCTTACCATCTTGTTGTGGCATCCTCTTTGTCTTTGGAAGTAGAATATCTTTTTTGGTAGGTTCCAGTCCTTTTTTATTGATGGTTGTTCAGCAGTTAGTTGTGGTTTTGGTGTTTTCGTGAGAGGAGGTGAGCTCAGGTCCTTCTACTCTGCCATCTTGTCCGGGGCGCCTGGTTTCTTTCAGTGTTGGACAATAATAGTTTTTACTTTGAAGCTGAAATGATATGGTTTAAAGTGAAGGCATTCTTGGAGTCAGTTCCATTTCTTCACATTGAGAATAAACTCTTCCTAACTTTAGGTCAGTCAGGAAGTAATTGGAAAACCTTGGTATTTACTCAAGTATAAAAATAAACCACATAAAGCTAAAAGAGGCATACTTAACATTTAAGTTTGCAGCCTGCAAGAGGAGACCAATATTGGATTGAGTAGGAAAGAATATACCATCCGTGTATTATAAAAAATTGTATGGGAAGGTGATTCAACTGATATTTTACTGAGCTTCTGTGAGACAGTCACTGTTGTAAAGACTGGGGTTGCAAAGACAAAAAAAACCCACTACCTTTAGGACCCCAAGGTAGGGGTAGAGAGATGTTGAAAATGGTATGGCATCCAGACAGGAGAAAACAGTCATCACAGGTTTTTACAGAGCCCTCGCTCTGTGCCAGCCACTGCTTTAAGCATGTCACCTTAGAGCGCTGGCTGGCACACTTGTTTCATCCTTACAACTTTCTGAGTGAAGTGCTAGGATCATAGCCATTATACAAATGTGGAAGCCAAGACCCAGAGGCTAGGTATCCCATGTACAAAGAAAAAGATTTGTATCACGCTAAATTTTTAGCCTCTCTTCATAGTCACTTGAGACACCAAAATAACAAAATTATTTTACAGCAGTCATCTTGCTATATAACCACTCCTCAACATGGAATCTGATCGGTCTGCCATTGAAATAACAAAATACGTTGTCATACTTTACCCATAAAAGAATCAAGAGAGGTCTCAAGCAGCATTCTAATTGTAGTGTTTTTACTCACTCTACATCTTATCTATCAGACACTATTTTGAGACTTCATTGCAGTTAGTAGGTCCACACAATTCTAGATGATCAAAGACACTTAGTTGCCACCATGCTTTCAACCTGGATTTACCACTTTGGAATGTCTTCTACTTTACACAGGTTTCTCTCATCTTCTTCAGTTCCTGAATTCATTCTCTAAATTCGTGAACATTTCTAAATGTTACAGGGAAGCACACAGAGGGTGGAAGGAGAGAGGTAAAAGAGCTGAGTTGAAGGTTGGGGTTCTTGTAACCCTCAAAGATATCCTAGGAAACGAAAATACGTGCACATTACATTATTAGTCCACATCTAATCCAAAATTGTAGCACATGTTTCGTGTATCTTAAGGATCAGAAGTTGTGCAATATCAAAAAAATCTCTTCCATAAAGTCCCTTGTATAAGCCAGATAATTTTATCATGAAGATTATGTTTTCACAGGAATTAAGTTAATGCCACACTTAAGATACTATGTAGAAAAATACCTTACAACAGCGTATAATCCACATATATCCATGTATTGAGAAATCTTTTCAATAGAAAAAAAAACTGGTGACAAAATCCACATAATGAAAAAACTTTTTAAAAAACAACTTAGCACATTTAGACAGATTTCCCCATGTTTTATTTTGAGAAGGAAAAAAAAGTAATTTCTTTACATTTACCTTGGGATATTGATATTCTATATCTTTATTATTGAAACATTTTAGCAGTTGGAAAAGACAAGGGCTTTGATTTAAAAATCTACCATTTAACATTGTTGTATACTGCTTTTGATGAGGATGTATGTGAGAATCACAGAAGTCTCCCAGTTTCTTTCAGGAGACACTCCAGGTTGATTTTACAGTTTAGCTACTTTAGCTGAGGGTCCCTCAACCTCAGCACTATTGGCCTTTTGGGCTGGGCATTTGTTGTATGGGACTTTCTTGTGCATTGCGGCATGTATAGCAGCACCCTTGGCCTCCACTCACTAGAAGCTAGATGCCAGCAGCACTTCCCCTAACTAACTTGTGACAACAAAATTGCCTCTAGACTTTGCCACGTGTCTCCTAAAGGGACAAAACGTCTACAGTGAGAACCACTGGTTTTGCTCGTTATTCCCCAAAGATTTGGAGACGGGGACAAGTCCCCTTAACAGATACTCTTTGACCATCCTGAATTTATTGTCATCTTCTTCCTGGGAATAATGTATTCATTTCACAAAAATATACTTGGACCTAATGTAGTCAGGGTTCTGAGTTAACTGCTATATTCCAGGGATCAGATAATTTTAAGCTTTTATAATGCTGTTCCTTCAGTAAATCAGATGAAAGTTCTGTTTCTACCTGCTTGGCGGGAAAGATCTATGGATCTAGATGACCTTCCTTTAGTTCTTGGGACTAGAACTCACTTCCCCAATCAATCATCAGGTTTTCTGATGTTACTGCTTTTCTGTCGTAAGTTCTTGTATACATTTGATAAACTCCCTGTAGATGATGTTGAATTAGGAGTCATATTGTTGGTAGAAAGCTTTTTCAGTAAAAAGTACTGTTCTAGTTTCAAAATTCACATTCTCCATCATGCTTATGATGCTTTATTAATTCTGTTATCTCACTACTATTGCTTAAAAGCGCAGCTACTTTGAAGTATTTCTTGCGAACAGGGTCTCTAATAGGTCTGAGAAAGACACTCGAGCAGGCTTGATGACAGGTCTATTATTTTTATAGGCAAAATGTCACTAAGTACCAAAGCAAATGTTAAAATGGCATTAAAATCAAACATAAATTTAAATCAAACATAAATTTCTGGTTTATGATTCCCATTCCGTTATTATACTCAATATAACATGAAAATAATAGCCCTTTTATGGTTCTCTCTGTATTATTTTATACATTGATTCCATTTGGTTATTTATGGAATTTTTGAAGAAAAAAATCTAAAATAATTTCTGGATAATAACCAAGAATAAACAAGGACCTAAAAGCCATACATAGTTACTAAGAGGACAGATTAAAAATGAAAATATCCCCTGAAACACTACATCGAAGTTTTTTGATGGTCAACAGGAATAGTGGTCACAGACATTCTGAAATCTTAATATGACTTTTTTAACATTCATATTGCTTTTCTTTAAATGATTGATAGATTATTCTTCCAGGAAGAAATGGAACCTTCCAAGCCTTCTAGTGTGTGTTTTAACTAAACTGAACAATGTCCATGAAAAATTATCCACCATGTACAAAGTTTGAGGAACAATTTTATACAGAAATCATTTCTCTGTGGAACTACATTAACCACATAAAATACTATGTTTGAAAGTAGAACACACAATTCACTGGGCACTAGCATTAATGGAGGATTGTCCTATATAATTCCAAAAGTTTACATGACACTCTGCAATTCAAAAATGGCCAATAGGTCCATGTAACCTAAATAATCTAAGGATTCCAAAATCAAAGCATAATAGCAATAACTTATCAGTAGGCTTAGTAAGACAGAACCAGCTATTTAATCGATTCGTAGCATATGACCTTACAGCCGCAATGTGTTTACCATGCTTAAAGCTTCAGGAAATATATTATTATTACTATTCATTCAGGTTTGAACCAAAAAGAAATCTTGGAGTTTGGCTCTCTGGCTACTTTCATTTTGGAAAGAAACTTTGAGAACCCAGGCATAATATTTAAAGTTGCTAGATGTACCATGAAGGATAATTATACATATTAATGTCCACTGTGGGTGTTTCCAATCCTGTTAAGAATTCTCAATAAGATCCATAATAAGAACACTATTATGTAATTATATGTAATTATGTAATTTTGTTTCTTGCATATCTCTTAACAAGTGAACAGAAATTCTAGAGGATTTACTGTGTAACTTTTATATCCTGCTTGGCTACATATCCCAGTGGGTTAAAATATAAATGCATGGAACCCTTGACCTTGCCTTGTTCCATCCACCCCGCCACAGGTACCTGGTCTCAAGGAGAACTGGGCTGGCAAGAAAGGTTGGTGCCCTGAGCACATCCAGCCCCGCTGCTGCAGGGGCAGTGAGAGCACATGATGTCCTACTAAGCTGCACAGGCTTAGTGGCCTTGACTTTGTCCCCCAGGCATCACCCACAGCATATAGAGCAACATTTTACTGTAATTATCAGAATGAGAGGCAAGAAACTCTTCTGCCTCAGAAAAGCCTCTGAAGGGAGAAGCAAGAGGAAGAAAAAGAAAGTAGTAAAAAGCAAAGGAAATCTATAAACAAAGTAGCCTGCTAAATAACTCTAATTGTATGTATCATAATCAGCTTTAAGAGCTTTTGTGGTTTAGAAAGTATTGTTTCACATAAAAAATATATTTATTTTACCTAGGAGCCAGCAATATAACATGTCATGTCCTTTATACCTATGAAAGAGGGTTGAAGGCATCTAGTGACTGTTACTACTTTTAATAGTATAAATGGCTTATAGGGGCTTTGTTTTCTCAAATATTCCTGATTATTTTATGCCTTTCAAAATTTTTCTGATAAAAGACTTGCATTTGAGTTGACCACTAATATTTTTTTTGCGGTACGCGGGCCTCTCCCCTTGTGGAGCACAGGCTCCGAAACGTGCAGGCTCAGCGGCCATGGCTCACGGGCCCAGCCGCTCCGCAGCATGTGGGATCTTCCCGGACCGGGGCACAAACCCGTGTTCCTTGCATCGGCAGGCAGACTCTCAACCACTGCGCCACCAGGGAAGCCCATAATTTTTTTTTTAATTTTTATTTTATATTGGAGTATAGTTGATTGCAATGTTGTGTTAGTTTCAGATGTACAGCAAAGTGATTCAGTTATACATATACATGTATCTATTCTTTTTCAAATTCTTTTCCCATTTAGGTCATGACAGACTATTGAGCAGAGTTCCCTGTGCTATAGTAGGTCCTTGTTGGTTATCTATCAATATTTTAAATATAGCAGTGTGTACATGTCAATTAGTGAGGTAGAACAAATGTTCTTATTTTCCTTTTTCCCTGTTTGTGTCTTTGGGGGTACAGGAAATGGAGAGAGGAAGAGAAGGTTCCTGTTAAGAAAGGGCCCACTTTTCACTTTCCTTGTTCTGTGAAGTAGAAGAAATAAGTTATTATTTCAGAGTAGCACTGGGCCATTAATTGGCAACATATAACACAGCTACTAATTATTGAGAGATATCTGTGAATCCCTCGTACCAACTCTCATGTTATCTAGCAAGTGATAGAGACTCAGTAAATTTGTTGAATTAATAAATGGAAATGCTCTGTCCCCTTTAGATCCTAGGTCTCTTCTTTAAACCTGTACACCCTTCGTATCAGGAAGGTCCTTTGGTTGATAAATATGCATCTATGGTTATGATTAGAAGTTTTTATGATACAAATTACTGTGGTGCCAAATTTAACACCATAGACACGTTTTAGTACCAGCTATGCCAAAAGCACTGAGCTAGGGAGAAACAATGACGTGACCTCTAAAACTTTGTAAATGCCCTGGAAAGTGGAGCAGGGGCTCCAGAGTTACATTGTTACATGACTATAGAGCAGGGTTCTTAACTGCAAGTAAACTTTCACCTCAGTGATCACAAATGCGCAGACCTACTTCTCCTCTCCCCTGTTTTTCCTGTAAGTTTGGATTAGCATTTTCATGTAACAATTCCCGTCCTTCAAACCTGTAAAACACTGAGGTGTTTCCACACTGTCTTCTGTTCCCTTTCAACCCTGTGAGGAACCGAGGGAAAAAAATCTACTATTATCAGTAGAGGATAAGTTTTTCTATGTTTGGATGTATTGTTTTGTTTCTGCTGTATTGAAAAGTAGCAGTTAAATAAGATGCTTTGAGAGATTTATTCCTGTATTTGAAAGGGAGTTTTCGTTAGAAAGGGGCTGTTTTGCCATAAATGGATATATTTCACAGTTCTTAAAAGCAGCTGTAGGGATTTCATTTTCAGATGAGGAGTCAATTATTTTTCAGCCTGTCATCTACATTGCATGTTTAGTGAATACGAATCCTACAATATAAGGTCCAGGGGTTATCGCCCACTGCAGTACACTCTGAAACTGAGGTTCCCTACGCCCTTCCAGTCATTCCCCCACCATCCCAAAGAAAAAGAATCATTTAAAATACATTAAGGACAAGCATTGGATCACCTTTGAAAATTTTATAGACTTTAGATGAGAATCCAAACCAAAATTAATTGCTGTGTTGAACTGCTGTGTTCTTGTCTCATCACTTCTTACCCAGTTTTCTCGGTGCCTCGTTGGTCTGTGTTCTAGGTTCTTACTCTGTGTCTTGAGCGGATAAAACCAGGGAGGGAGGATATACCAGGGCCCTTACCAGTCCTCCAGGCAGTATATCTGCTCAGAGAGCTGAGACCTCCAGTAGCCAGCCCTTCTCCTTGCTGGCAGGGAAGGGCCTGTCCCAACCCCAGGCAGTGCTGGCTAGTCACTTCCCACTCCTCTCTCTTTAAAAGCAAGGTCCTCCTACAAAGCTACAGTCATCAAGACAGTATGGTACCGGCCCCAAAACAGAAATATACATCAATGGAACAGGATAGAAAACCCAGAAATAAACGCACACACCTATGGTCAATTAAGTTATGACAGAGGAGACAAGAATATACAATGGAGAAAAGACAGTCTCTTCAGTAAATGGTGCTGGGGTAACTAGACAGCTACATGTAAAAGAATGAAATTAGAACACTCACTAACACCAAAAATAAGCTCAAAATGGATTAAAGACCTAAATGTAAGCGCAGACACTGTAAAACTCTTAGAGGAAAACATAGGAAGAACATTCTTTGACATAAATTGCAGCAAAATCTTTTTTGATCTGCCTCCTGGAGTTATGGAAATAAATAAACAAATGGGACCTAATTAAACTCAAAATCTTTTTCACAGCAAAGGAAACCATAAACAAAACGAAAAGACAACCCATAAAATAGGAGAAAATACTTGCAGACGATGCAACTGACAAGGGATTAATCTCCAAAATTTACAAACAGCTCATGTGCCTCAATATCAAAAATAAACCAAACAGCCCAATCCAAAAGTGGACAGAAGACCTAGATAGAAATTTCTCCAAAGAAGATATACAGATGGCCAGGAGGCACATGAAAAGATGCTCAACATCACTAATTATTTACAGAAATGCAAATCAAAACTACAGTGAGGTAGCACCTCACACGGGTCAGAACGACCGTCATCAAAAAGTCTACAAACAACAAATGCTGGAGAGGGTGTGGAGAAACGGGAACCCTCCTACACTGTTGGCAGGAATATAAATTGGTAAAACAGTGGAGAGTAGTATGGAGTTTCCTTAAAAAAACTAAGAATAGAGCTACCATATGACCCAGCAATCCCACTACTGGGCACATACCCAGAGAAAACCATAATTCAAAATGATACATGCACCCCAATGTTCATTGCAGCACTGTTTACAGTAGCCAAGACAAGGAAGCAACCTAAATGTCCATCAACAGAGGAACGGGTAAAGAAGATGTGGTACAGATAAACAATGGAATATTACTCAGCCATAAATTAAAAAATGAAATAATGCCATTTGCAGCAACATGGGTGGACCTGCAGATTATCATACTAAGTGAAGTAGTCAGAGAGAGAAAAACAAATATCATCATATGATGTCGCTTATATGCAGAATCTAAAAGACAAATGATACAAATGAACTTATTTACAAAACAGAAACACTTACAAAACAGAAACAGCAACTTAGAGAACGAATTTATGGTTACCAGGGGGAAAGGGTGGGGGTGAGGGATAGATTGGGAGTTTGGGACTGACATGTACACACTACTGCCTGTAAAATAGATAACCGCCAAGCACCTACTGCATAGCACAGGGAAGTCGGCTCAATATTCTGTAATAACGTAAAAGGGAAAAAAATTTGAAAAAGAATGGATACTTGAATGGTTATAACTGAATCACTTTGCTGTACACCCATAACTAACACATCATTGTTAATCAACTAACTATACCCCGATATAAAATAAAAATGTTTTCATTAAAAATAAAAGCAAGGTCCTCCAACCTCAGCAAATTACACTACATCCAGTTCCTTACCTTTGCAAAGGTGACCAGTGTCAGATGGAAGAGCCTTCTGAATGGTGACTCTTACCTTGTGAGGAAGAGAAATGATTCCATAAGAACGAAGAGCAAGAGTTCACTGGAACAAGTCACTTACACTTCACTGCGGACAAGTCACTTACACGCACCGCTGGTGCTCAACACCCCGTGTTTCGTCTTTCTGTTGGTTGGAGAATGTTCTCCATGCAGAGTCTAATGAATATCCAGAGGAAGTCACAACTAAAAGCAGTCTTCAGAAACCAGCCATGTTCTTAAAGTGGGTTCTAGCCATACAATTTCACTCAAAAAGAAAACTCAGCGCCATGAAAAAGGGTTCACCCTCAGCCACCCAACCTGATGTTTTCTCTGCTAAAGTGAAAAAATACACATACGTACTTGGGCCATAGTTTTGGTAAATTATAATACTCTTCCTTATTGTAAATCTAAGTGCTGAAAAGGAATTTAACAATAATTCTCTCTAACCTTCTCATGTTAGGGCAAACTAAAATCCTGCCGGGTTAGCTTGTCTCCTTGACCTGACTTGGTTGGTCCACAGTCAAGAACTTAGAACCCATTTCTGCAGCCCAGTTCACTGTTCTGTCTTACCCCACCACACTGCCTGTCTTTAAAAAGTTGTCTTCCTCCACCCAGCCCCCCTCTAGCCTGCAGCTCCCCTTGTGAGACACCCTTTATCGATCACTCAAAAGAATTAAATGACTCAACTTCCCAGAATAAGTAGCTAACAACAAGCACAAGTGAAAGCTCTGGGTCATCAGTTCTTGTCTTGTGAGCAAGGAAGAGGACTTACCAACTTGCAGGAATCTTTGAAGACTTGAAAGTGTCAAGAAAGCAAGTGACTGAAGTCTCACTAGGAAGTATTCACACCTTCCATCAGCTGCAGTAAGTCTTGGCAGTGTTACTTTCATGCCTTTATCGTTTAGGTTTGTCCTGTCCATGTGAAACGCAGTGTACTTAAATTACCAACAAAATCATGACAACACAGACTCTCTGTCAGTTGATTAAAGTGTGCTAACAAGCAATTTGCTAAGTCACCCTGGGAGGCTGGATGACTGGGTCTTCTTGTACATTCAGCAGGGGAAACATGCCCTTCCTGTAGTGCACAGCCAGAAATGCCGAGCAAGCTTGCAAAGGACAGGGTTAACCTTGGCCTTCTGGCACTTTGCCTTTCTCCAGGAAAACGAAGAACATGGAGAGAGCAACTGCGATACAAGGTGAAGAAAGCAGCACCTCTTGATTTAAAAAAAAAAAAAAAAGAAAGTTTCCTCATGGGGTAGAGTTAGAGTAGAAGTTAGCCGTGAAAGTGATCATTAGCCCCTCATACTTCAAGGTAAGCATTCCCAGACAGATACAGGTACTTTTAGACAGGCACAGAGTCAAGAAAAAAATTTTTGAGATACAGTTACTAAACAGAGCTAGAGCTTACCATGTTCATTGGGATGAAGAGCTTGACACCCAGCCAAGTTGCAAAGGATTCTGCTCTGGAATTTATCAACTGCTGTGTTTGTTTCTTTTCCTAACAGGTGAAAAACGCAGCTGCCAATGTACTCAGGGAAACATGGCTAATTTACAAAAATACAAAGCTAGTAAAAAAGATAGATCATGCAAAAGTCAGAAAACATCAACGGAAATTCTTGCAAGCTATTCATCAGTAAGTACCATTCTCCTCTTTCATTCTGCATTTGTATCTCTGGGTTTTAATTCTTGCACCTGCTTATTCTTCTTTCATGCGGGAGGGAAAAAGAGAACATTATCATGTTTGTTCCCAGAAGACGTTATTTGGCATTTTAATAATTCCATAATTTTTCTCAGGATTTCATTTGTCAGTTCATTTGATGGTTAAAAATCATTTATTATTGGGAGAATAGCCGCATAATATATTAATTAAAGGGTCTATTCAGTTTCTTTTTTTAGATAGAAGCAATAATTTTAGTTAAAATTGTATTTCTTGATTTACTTACTCATATAGTTTGCTCTAAGATGTTTAGTTTGTATCTACTACAGACTCTTTAAAGAAATTAACATACTGCCAAGCATCTTTATATGAAGGTAGTACGTACAATTGACTTAATACTCGAATTTTTAAATTAGTTTTCACTCAGAACTTGGGGGATTTTCTAGATGCTATGTGTTCATTATAGAGTTTAGAGTTCCTATAGGCCTTGCAGTCATTATTCTGACTTCATCGAGGCCACTGTTATTCAATTTGTTTAAGTCCTTCGTGCCATTTTATTGTTATTGTTATACCTACCATCATAGATTTGTAAAATACAAATCTCTATCTAGCAAGTTTCAATGATAATTTGAAAGCACCAGGTCTTTCTCCCCCAGGCTGGCAGCATCCTTACCGTAAGTACATTATGCGGGTGTCAGTTATGATGCCATGCAGCTTTGCTCTTAATGCCATTTCTGTATGGGGCAGGGCAGACGCATCACATTTTGTGGGTCAGAAAAGTGGCTTTTCTCATGCAACCTACCAGGGTAATCGTGGAAAGGTAGGTAAATACTAGGTATCCTGATTATAAAGGGAGATGTGTTTTCTTAGAGCTAATTAGTACAGCAGACAGGAAGTTCTGAGGCTGAAGTGTTAATTTTACATATTTAGGGAATTCATATGTATATTACACTCACATTCCGTTGAAAATCACCAAGCATTCATCTTTCACCTCTTCATCTGCCATCCACTCTCCTTCTTAAATAGGTATCACTGAAAATGTGGAATATGTCTATAATTATAGACATACATGTACTTGTATAGAAGTTGCTACCTTTCTTAATGAAAATAAAATCCAAGCACCCTGAGCTCTAAAATAGGAGACTCTGCATATATGGTAGAGTAAGCTGGTCCTCATTGCTACTCTTAGCAATTCACACATGTTCTTTCCCTTGCTGCCATCAACACCAAAGTGACATTATTTCTCCTTTAGCTCTGTGACTTGACTGGACACACAACTATGCATTTTCCCCATATAAGGAAAAGAATTTTAAGCGAGTACTCTTTCAAAGTCTGGGAGAGAGTAAAAGTGAAAAACACAGAGAGCAACATTGTGTTCGATCTGGCTCACAAGCAGGAATTCGCTCCCTGGAGCTCACAGCTACCTTTATAACCAGGTGCCACCACCTAGGACCACTTGCCTCCACATCTTGACTCCTTGAAGCTTAGACCTAAGAGAGTGGGTCCCCTGAGAGATGCTGAGCCTTTACCTCTCCCTCAAGGGTCACCTGGTAAAATTTCCTGGTAGAGTGATCATTCCTACAGCCCCCAAACCATATACAACACAATAACCGCAACATTCATACAAGAGGTACACATGGTATACTGTGGAGAAATCATTCTTTGTATGTTTCGATACTAACCTATATTGTTCAGATCTATTAAAAAGAATACTTACCTTTGCGGGTGTGAGAAAATGTGGTGTCCCAGGATGGAAAGGATGTGAGATGACGTGGAAGTAGGCAAGTGGGTCAGTCTTTGGGTTGAGCATCCACACATCCCATTTCCTCCAGGATTGTATTTGTGTCCCTTCCTGTTAGTGTAACTTACCTGGTCAATATGTAATGAAACGTGACTTGCCTTTGATGCCATTGATAAATTTCCTTATAACCAAAAAAAAAGCAAACGCTTTGACAATTTTTGTCATATAATTCTGTAGCCATGTGTAAATAGTGGGTATTTCTATATTTATATAAATTGTCATAGAACTCTTAAGTGTGGAATACATTCACACTCAAAACCCTGGGGGACAATTTATGGGTGGTCATTATAAAACTTTTTCAACTTTGCTTTAGGTTTGAACATTCTTATAATAAAATGTTAGGCAGGGGCTTCCCTGGTGGCGCAGTGGTTGAGAGTCTGCCTGCCGACGCAGGGGACACGGGTTCGTGCCCCGCTCCGGGAAGATCCCACATGCCGCGGAGCGGCTGGGCCCGTGAGCCATGGCCACTGAGCCTGGGCGTCCGGAGCCTGTGCTCCACAACGGGAGAGGCCACAACAGTGAGAGGCCCGCGTACCGCAAAAAAAAAAAAAAAAAAAAAAAGGCAAAAAATCTTTGGTGAAACTCAGTGTAAAAACTGTCCCTAGGCCATTGGCATATTGCTACAAGCTGTACTGACATGATCTGAAGGGTTTCGTGGTGTAGGTTACATGGGTTGTTCAGCATGCTGTTTTTGGGTAGAGTAACAGAGGAAACCACACGTGATTCTTCTGCTTCTTTCAGACATTTCTCATTGTTTCTTCTGTAGCCTTGTGTACTTCTAAAGTAGATGAGCTTTAAGCAACGCAAAAATGTTCTGAATTGTTTTATAAATTAGTCTTGGGGCTGTTGGGTTTCCTTGAGGTGGGAGGGTACTTATACTTTGTGAAAAGTAGATGGGCTGGGTGTGGATAGATTATGCTAATTATGCATAATTATCTTTCACTGAACTTAATGAGTGAAGCCATACATGAAAGCACACAGGGCTCGATTCCTAAGGGCAAGGCCTTTACTGCCTTTACTGCCCCAGCCTTGTCAGGCAGCACCAGGTGAAATCGGACCTTGCCACTTGAGGGAAAATGTACCAGTTGACTTGCTAGAGCTCTCCTGGCCTCTGCTCTCCTCTGATTTGTCCAGAGAGCTTTTGCAGCAGCTCTCTCCCCCTTCTACCAGCCTCCTCTATCTCAACTCTCCTTCTCTTTTCCCAGCCTCTCTCCCGGACACATGACCTTGCTAGTCTCTGTTGGATGCCTAACTCTGCAGGCCTGTGTCCTCTCTTCAGTAACGTAGCTGTCTTTGGGGATCGTCACTTAGTGCCATGAAGCATTCTGTTTCTGTAACTTTTACCACTTTTTCTGGTATCAACTTTACAGTTTCTCATTCTTCGGTCTCAGCTAGAGACCCATCAATTAACATGAACTTGTCTCACAGCCAAGAAATCCAATAAATGTGATGTCTATAACAGAGAGTGTTAGGTTAACCCCCTGTCAGAAGACCGGGCTCTTCAATAGCCCCGGCTTCTCAAAAGACCAACTTGGAAAAGACGTACCCCCCTCCAAAAATTATAATCCTATTGTTTAGAATATTATCTTTTGATACTAGGCAAAAATGTCTCCTATTGTTTACTTGAACATCATGTTTCAAAGAGGCCAAGATGACTTTACACAACTTCTTCCTTCCGAACTCTAGTTCTGGAGGAAGCTATGTGCTTTCAGGTGGGGAAGTAGAGTAGCGATGCAGAAGGATGATAACATAATGGAATAGCATTTCTTTCTGATCGATATGCCAAAATCCTGCAGAATCTTAACAGGACCTTCCAGCTAATGAATCGAGCCCCCTGTGCATGAATGAACACCACTCTGTGTTATTTTGTTCCAGAATATTTTACAGTTTCTTTTCTTTTGTTTTGTCTTTTTATTTCAACAAAATGAAAATAGAGCTCGGAAGTAAGTTGTGTGAGCCGCTCCTCTCAACATTCGCAGAATTTTCTACTGGCTGCATGCACCCAAGCGGATCCTTTATTTGTGAATTTTAGTAGTCTGATTGCTGCTATGGAAATGTGTTCCAAAATCATGATATTTTCCTGTGATAAGTGAAGTTCACAAGGAAGAAATCAACATATGTTTCTTATTCTTCTTTTTTGGGGGTGAGGGCGGGTGGTGGGAAGAAGTGAAAAACACAACTGCATGTTACCTTTTATTCTGGCAGCTGCAGCTTACGTAGGCTTTCTGTACCAGTTCTCCTACCTTTCAGGCAGTTCACCCAGGCTAGTAGGGCTCAGGGCCGTGCTGCCCTCACGAGTTGCTGGAGGCTTCCGCTCCGGTGTCCCCGAACTTCATGTGCCAGCTCTGCTATGACTTACCTAAATTTGAAAAGAAAGCTTATGATAAATCCCTATCATAAGTGGATTTAAAAATATATCACTCCCAGCAAGGAGAGTGAGGTAAAGGGAACATCAGTCGACAATTGAAACACCGGTATTGAATTCTAGCCACAAGCTGTTGCCTGCAGAAAGCTCTGAGCTGAGATTCTCCTCCCTCTTTTTTTAAAAACAGGGGAAGAGCAGGTGTTTGTTAGGAGATAAAAACAGGATAGGACTAGCCTGAGACATTTTTCTTATAATAATCAAGAATTGGAAGAGAATTAAAGGGAATAACTCTCTCTCCATCTGTTCTAGTATTGGTTAATGTCTTGTTTGAGTATCATTTAGTCATCTAGAACACCTCTGTTGGTATAAATCCAGCACTTCAAAAACAAAGTCCTAATCTAACTCTCTTCTTTTCATACATGAAGAAACTGAATGTCAGGTTAGGGCCAAGGCGGACAGAATACATGTCTGACACTTAGTCTTTCTAGTACATTTCTCTGTAATGACCCACACATGTTTAAAGTCGCTTTGCTTGGTTTTTTTTGTTGTGTTTGGTTTTTTTTTTTTTTGACTTGTTTTTAAAAGGCACACATCAAGAATTGTAACCCTTGTAAGTACTTAGAGAAACATTTCTCAACAACATATTAGATTTAAATATATGTTTGTAAATTTCTTTTAGACTGAAACATTTTCCATCACTATAATAACATAAAAAGGAGCCAGTTAAATTAGTTCCAAGTCTTCTAATAAAGAAACACACAGTCACAATCACAAGTTCTAACCTTAAACTGTTTTAGACTGTTAAAGATCATGTTGTAAGCAGGTGTCAGTTCAACTCTTACTGGCAGAAGGCACTGTCTCTTCACTGTGGAGCAGATTTGGTGACATATTGGATATCCACATTTCAGAACAGGATCACTGAGCATCGTGAACATGTGTTACAAAAATCTCCCTGGCAGGAAAATCTTGCCCTGTGAATTTTTTTTTATCCCTTTAACCAATTACCTTTCATTTAAATTGGGACATACTCAAGCGTACTCTCTCCAACATTAACACTATACTTTGCAAAGGACTCGTCATCAAAGTGATAAGGTTAGCGTGGGTTTTTCACAAAGCAGCTCAGAGAGACCTGCTTCTCTTTTGGAGCATGGCTTTGAATTGTTGGCTTAAAGGACAATCAACTACTTTTCTCTGGTTGGAAAATCTTAATTTCTTGCTACATAACAAGCACTGAGTAAATGTTTGTTGAAATATTACTGTGAATAAGTTAAGGAATAGTAGGTACTCATTCAGAATTTGTCTTTAAGAAAACCAGCTTTTTGACTGTCAATCAGATACACACATTGATATTTAAAAGTTTCTAAAGGTAACTTTACCAGTAGAAGAGATCCCACCTGTCAGACACTTTAATTGTCCTGTGCCTTTATCTAGAATAAAAATTAAAGGAAGTTCTCCCAAGGAAATGGTCTGGCTTCCCTTCAAATTCAATGGCAGTTTAAGATAAAAGTCAAGTGAAATACAATGACGAATAAGAGAATTATGTGTTTTGAGTTATCTTGCTGCTGGTTGAATAAAAGTTTTATTTTTGCTAATGAGAATCTCACTTATCACTGTGTTTCATCAGGTTCAAATACCTAACCCAATCCATTTCAGACTAAATAGGGCTAACACCTGTATCTAGTCACATAGGCATAGGAAGGTGCTTACTGCTTCCAACATTGATAAAATTCCAGTTGCTTTGCATTTTTCTTCCTATGTCTATTTGTCACGATACTGGGTCTTTAAGGAATGTTTTGGTTTTTCTCATATGGTTAAAGCCTTATGAGCCTTTCTCAGTTGAACTTTAACTACCTAGTAAATAGTTGTCCTAAGGACACCTCATCTCTTTCTCTCTCCCTTCCTTTTTGCGGTGTTGGGGAAGCATGCTTCTCATTGTACCAGATACATAACCAGTTTGGACTTTATGCCAAATATTCAAGGCATTATCCATGCAGTTATTTGCTCTTGTCAATTTTGTGCATGCTCTTTGGAAGGCTTACGATAGTCGTAGGGAAGAAAAGGAACCTTTCTGACTTCAGATTCTGTCTTTTAGATTAAGAAGTGTAAAAATGGAGCAGAGGAAACTGAATGATCAAGCAAATACCTTGGTGGACCTGGCAAAGGTAAGCTGGGGTCTCAGCCCTCATGATTGCATCTATTGGAACTAACCACTGCATAGAAATCAATAATGCTTCAGGAGGAGGCCACCCCAAACTTATTTAACAAATCAAACCAACAAACTATGCTGACATGATGGCCCAACTTATAAGAATTCTTCTGAAACTCTTACTTAATATGCACTTTCCCTACCTACATTGTTCAACCCCATTCTAAAAGCTTTCCTACTTGCAGTGATTTGGAAGTTCAGTAAGAAACGTAAGTGGACTATGAGATAGTACTTTGGGAATGCTTATATGTAGTTTAGTCTCATCTCTATGAGAGCAGAACCACATTCTAGGCTTTACTATGAGGTTCAGGGCTAAATAGGACTCATCAATAAAATTATTTTTTATATATTTTAAGCAACAGGCTTTCTATCCTGTTCCATTGATCTACCTGTCTGTTTTTGTACCAGTACCATACTGTCTTGATGACTGTAGTTTTGTACTATAGTCTGAAGTCAGGGAGCCTGATTCCTCCAGCACCTTTCTTCTTTCTCAAGATAGTTTTGACTATTCAAGGTCTTCATACCACTTTTTAAAAGGACATTAATAATCCCCAATTCTTCTATCAGTTATACGCTTTATCTGGTTTATTTTTGGTTGTTCCTCTCAAGTGAAGTCCACTTTCAAAATGTGAATATTTGTCAATAATGACAACGTTACCTTTCAATGTTCTAAATTCTATAGGAGGCATTAGAATAGATTTATGTGTAAGTGTTGAGCCTGTTAACATGAATCCTTTGAAAGAGGCAACTCTCTGTTGGACCTGTGTTCTGCTGTTTGTTTGCTATAACTGCTATGTCCTTTATAAAGCCTCCAGTATATTCTCCAAAAATTACATCCATTTGTCCTAGTCCCATGAAATAACGCGCTTAATTATATTCATTTTTTAATGTATATCAATAATACATACTGTATAAATATGTTGAAGATGAATATTTGATATCTTATACATAGAAGATGATAAGTGAAGTATTTAATGACTTACCCCTGGGAGATCATATATCATTCATTTAGGCTGGGCAGCACACACATACGAGGCCTGAAGATGTGCTCAGTATTTACACACATTGTTCTCACTGGGACACATCATGGACAAAGATGGGGCAGGTTCTTCCACCACTCCTAGATCAAATGATAAAAGAAATTGGGTATTTTTATGAAAAAATAAGAGACCCCTTGAAAATAATATATATATTATATATCATTTCACTATATGTAATATAGCATATATAAATACATATTATATATACTATTATATATAATAGATAGTCTCTTGAAGTAAAATTATATATCTATGAGGCAAGATGCTGTATCTTTTAATTATTTTTCATTTTGACTGTGTTGGGTCTTCGTTGCTGCGCGTGGGATTTTTTTCCTCTAGTTGCGGCTAGTGGGGGCTACTCTTCGTTGTGGTACATGGGCTTCTCATTGTGGTGGCTTCTCTTGTTGCAGAGCACGGGCTCTAGGCACGCGGGCTCAGTAGTTGTGGCTCACGGGCTCTAGAGTGCAGGCTTAGTAGTTGTGCAGGCTCATGGGCCTAGCTGCTCCACGGCACGTGGGAACTTCCCAGACCAGGGCTAGAACCTGTGTCCCCTGCATTGGCAGGCAGATTCTTTAACCACTGCGCCACCAGGGAAGCCCCTCAATTATTTCTTTAGCGCCGTGCTTATTATTATGTTTGCAGGACTATCCATGCCATAAGGGTTTCTGAATGAATGGATGTTGCTCATATAGTCTCAAGACTATGTATCAACAGTAAAAATAAAGTTAATGCACTCTGTCTTCCTGGCCAAACTCAAAGGAGGTGCCTGTGTTCCGAACAGTAACTCCCTTATTTAATCAGTTCATCATTATTTATCACCATTAAGAGGTTGTTAAGCAGGATAAGAGCACATATTATAGAGGGAAATAAGACAGGAGGGCAGGCTTAGCCAAAGGGGTCTAGGCTTGGGAAAGGCTGCACTGGGCTAAGGTTAATGTCTCCAGCCTTCCCTTCTTGAGCACCCCCTTCCCTCTCTGGCTCTGAGCTGATCAGCCCTGAGGTCTTCTTTCCCCGTCTCCTGGCTATTTCCGGAACTATAACTGGGTGTCAGAGTTATGAATACCCTTTGATCAGGACAACCAATTGCAAAATTCTCTAGGGCACCAAAAGCATTTTCCTATTTCAAACCACTTAGTTCTGATTCAGCCATAGCCAACAAGGTGGATTGGTAACTTTAGTGTCTCCCCTAACTTTTATTCTCTCAGCAGTTATCTATAAAAATGCTATTTGACCCAATGGAGAGCCTGTAATTTGGAACATAGGAGAGCAAAAAGATATTAATTGCTTTAAGTTACTAAATTACTTGATCAAATCAGTTTGTCCTAAACTTCATTCATATTCCACGCTCAAAATTTCTGCTACATCCTAATACCATCTGTACTATTATGTATTGTTCTTTAAATGGGCTTGTTTTTAAAAATCAGCCTTGCCCTAATTAGTATTACATGTTGCAAAATGAATTTGACATGCTAACTTTTCTAACAACCATTAGAATATATACATAAATATGAAATCAAAACGTGTTTGTCTACCTGCACACCACCTAAAATCCTTGGACATACCACCAGCAGTACCTGCACACCATTTTCTGCAGCTGGATCAAATTAAGGCCTAAGATCTTTTCTTTCCTAAATCCTGGCATTGAACGGACACACTGAATTTGCTTTGCCAGGTCAAGTGTTCAGTTAGCTGACCCCACTGCTGCATTGCATGTCACCGAAAGGAGACCAGCCCTCAAGCTCTGAGAGTTGATAGTTTGCTTCCAGGGCAAGTGAATTAAAACTTTGCTCTTCATCTCTCTATTCTCTCAATCCTGTTTTCTAGACCCAGAACATCATGTATGACATGATTTCCGACTTAAACGAAAGGAGTGAAGACTTTGAGAAGAGGATCGTTACCCTGGAAACCAAATTGGAGACTTTGATTGGTAGCATCCATGCCCTACCTGGGCTCATAAGCCAGACCATGAGGCAGCAGCAGAGAGATTTCCTTGAGGCTCAGATGGAGAACTACGACAAGCATGTCCCCTACGATGCTGAGCGGTCCCGGTCCTCGTCCAGGAGGCGGCGGTCCTCCTCTACAGCACCACCAACTTCATCAGAGAGTAGCTAGAAGAGAATCAGTTAACCACAAAATAAGACTTTTTGCCATCATATGGTCAATATTTTAGCTTTTATTGTAAAGCCCCTATGGTTCTAATCAGCGTTATCCGGGTTCTGATGTCAGAATCCTGGGAACCTGAACACTAAGTTTTAGGCCAAAATGAGTGAAAACTCTTTTTTTTTTTTCTTTCAGATGCACAGGGAATGCACCTATTATTGCTATATAGATTGTTCCTCCTGTAATTTCACTAACTTTTTATTCATGCACTTCAGACTTTACTACTACATTATATGATATATAATAAAAAAAAAAGTTAATTTCTGCACATACTTGTTTGGTCACTTGAGATGTCTAAAGGTTCACTCTTCACATTATTTTCAAGGTGAAATGACTGATTATCACCCGATGCATGTTGATCGTTTTTATTTCCCACTTTGCCAATTGGAAGAAACTTTTCCATTACTCCATACCCTAGTCACTAAGACTTTTCTCTCATTATGAAATATTATAGTCAAAACCATTTGACCCAGCCAGCTTACTATTCTTTTTGAGTCCCCCATGTCTCATTTCTAATTCAGTTTGTTTCCAAATTATGTGGAAAGTGATGCTGTTACATCAAAGCCTGTATATAAACTAGGGGCACAGATGCTTTCAAGAATTATTTTATTCCCAGTTTACCAGCAAATTTACTTGAAGAAAGTATCAGGGTACACCACTGTCTATGAACTAATGTTGCAGAAATTTAGATCTAAACTACTTATTTCATCTCTTCACATGTATTTATTTATCATGAAGGACCCGTGATGCACTCTAAGCGTTTGGATTACACACATGCTTATTCACATATACACGTGATGGCGCAGCTCCTAATAGCATAATCAACATAAATGAGTGTAACTCTTAACATGTCACATACCACCTGGCAAATGGTCTGTACTCTTGGTCTGTGCATGTTTGGTACAGGGAGGTGAATGGCAACTAGTAAATTTCACAAGTTTTATTAGGCTTGTTTCACGGGCACTTAAGATGGGTTTCTGTGAAAGGGAACTGGTCAGTTACTGCTGCAAACACATCTCTTTCCAAATTTACTCTAAGAATCCAGTGGATTTAGAAAAACCACCTTTGAGGTGACAGCAGTGTGGAAGAGCTGGTCAGTGGTAAGGGTAACACATCATAAAAATAAGGCTTCATTTGGACAGCTCTTAAACCAACCCTCTTGGGTTGGCCTAAACTTAAAAATGACTCCTTCATTTTCAGAGAAATCTGCTTTTGCCCTCTTCTCCTTTATTCTGCACCATACCCTTTGGTGTGTACCTTACGACATTGCAAGTTGCTAGTATACCAAGTATTTTTCTTCTTTAACACAAAACTAGAGCTATACATTCATCACCTTGCATAATTTAATGAACAAAATCACTTTCATAACTATTCTCTATAACTGAGGCAAAAATCAAACATTTCCATTCAACATCAAGGACATAAAAGTATGATTCCTGTAGATTGCTTGAGAATCACTTACCATTTATTACCCATCCAGAGTGGCTGAAAATGAAGCTCTTTCACACGTCTTATATATGTCAGTGTAGGACAAAGCCTGGAAATAAGTGAAAGAAAAACTATTAGAGCACTGCTTACCAGAACATACTGCTGAGTTAAACGAACTGCAAAATCCTACTCCATCAGGATTTCTACTTCATGGATGAAATAAAAAAATTTCTTTTATTTATTCTGGGTAACATACAAGAATATATCAAGTATTTGGTGTGAACACTGGATGTAAGGAAGAGATATTGTGAAAAGATGATTAATTTCTTGCAATTGTTGCAGCTAGTTCTTGTATATGCTATCTCTACTGTGACGGAAAGGCCCAATAGCAGAGAATTCAGTTTAATTATCATCTTACTGATCAATTAGCCCCACCATCCCAGAACACTAGAAGATTAGGGCAAGAATAATGTATTGTTCCTCTGGCTGAAGAAGAGAGAAGAGAATGTGAGTTTTAATTTAGATTTCATTGTCTGCTGTTTATTCTCCTATTCCCAATTAACTGCAGCTCATGTAGGATGTAATTCTTTAGTCCAAAATTGATCTTACTTTTCCTGTTTCTTTGTATATGAAATATACAAAGTATATGTATACAAAGTATATGTATACAAAGTATACAAAGTATATGAAGACTGGTGATGATTCAACAAAAGTGTATGATCTCTTGTTTCTGTATTTTAAACAATACCAAATAACCACAGTTTTGAAGAGGAGGTGAGGACTCATCTGTTGCATAGACCTTGTGGTCAGCAATTTGCTGAATGAACCCAACTCTACCTGATATTACCAAGCCTCTCCCCACATGGCTTTTAACATTAAGAAAGATCCTCTGAGCGCTCCTTAGATAACCAGTCTTTAGTGAGATCTATGACTTTCTCTAATTTATACTTTGTTTTCCAAAATTTCTAATGTTAATTGAGTCTGTTACACTTCAACCGACCACATCCTAGCCTGTCTTTTCTCTGCAGCCAGTACCAGAACATATGACCACCACAAATCATTGTGAATTACAATAGCACCACCTTCCTCAATAATTTTCTTCATTTCCCCTACTTATACACAGTGTCATGGGTTAGCCACTAGAAAGAAGACTCTATGCTCTCAAAAAAAATGATGAACCAAAGTCATAACAGGTAGTAGATCTAGGAAATTTCATATGCTTTCTCCCTAATTTCACCTCCATTGGCAACAGTTTTCCAAGAGACTCTCCATCAAGGTATCTGTAATGATCAAATAATTATATTCCAAAACAATATGGGAACTGGGAGAAAAATCTGTTGGTTAGGTTTCATTCAAATCTTGAGAGATGGATTAAAGTTTTACATCCCTACTGTCTTTCAACTTTGCCCAGTCTTGAGAAGTAGAATGACAAAATGGAAAGAATAGGGGGTTAAAACAAGTCAGAATTGGGTTTGGAACTGAGATCTGCTTCTTGCTATAGCTCTATGTACTTGAACAGCCTTAATCCTTCTGAGCCCCCTTTTTCTCATCTACAAAGGAATATAAAAAGACACAGATATCAGTGGAGCTCTGTAACACCTTGCATCTATTTTACCAAATGATGGTAGATATTCTTAACGCTATTTCCAATATAAGGCAATTAAATATTAAACACCCCTAAAATATTACCTACCTTATTATAATTTCAATACCTCGCAGTAGAAGTTATAAATTCTCCCCCTCACCTAATTAATTCTTAGAACAAGTTACTGGACTCTGGATTCATTTATTAATTTCCTGATGCTATCACTGTTTTTTGTTTAATGTGGTCCTAGAATATCAACAGGTATACATGCTCTTTGTGATTCTGTCATACACTTACTTCTTGCCATCCCAGAAAATCTCTTCACAAAAATGATCCAGAAATGCTGATGATGATTGTGCCCTATGCTTAGGACTTGGAATACTTGATTACGGGTGTGCTGGTACCATCAACCAAGACTTGGACCAAAGGGCTCACTTCCTTTTCCAAATCCATCCCTATAGGCTCAAGTCTATGAGCCTTCACATACTTCTCCCTGTCTGTGTAACCCTCCCTGACACAGCGTGTGTGTTCTCACTGAACTGTCAAGGCAGTCTATTCAGAAAAAATGATCAGACTGGTGGTTTGACAAATAGAGTCCTGAAAGATGTGAGACTTGGAGCACCTGCATCAATGAGGATGACACACGGAATTCTTTCCTCACTGTCACTGTTTTGAGAAGCCCTGCTGGGCATGCCCTATTTCAGTTTCTTAGGCCAGGAAGCAACAACAACAAAAAAGCCCTGTCAGTGATGCTTTCTAATACTTCTTCTATTAAATATGTCACAAGTCAGTGAACCCAGAAATGGAAAATATAATGTCACAGATATTTCTTATTTTGAACTGTTAGAAATACTTTGAATTGTTTTCCCCCCAACCTATGCTTTTCTCCAG